>NC_134543.1:42547923-42904173 GCF_050624435.1 Tenrec ecaudatus
AATAGACAAAATTTGCCCGAAAGCTAGGATGAGGAGATCAAAAGGAGCAGAAAATTTGGATGAACATAAACAGGACTCCAGGGTGAAACGGGGAGAGTTCTGACACATTGTGGCGAATACAACCAATGTGATGAAGCACATGAGGGCACACTATGGGCTGGGAAACTGGTTTGCTCTATAAACTTTCACCCAAAGCACAATATCTTCTTTTAAAAGACACTTATGCTAATCAATGGAAATCTGGAGACTGGGATCTGGTGCTTCGGGGCTGTCTTCTTTTTCTACAGCGTGGAACAACTCTCTCAGCAATTCCGGACCTCGCTGAGCATTTGCATCTGTGGTCACAAAACAACCTCTAAGGCCCACCCGGGCATTTTGCTAAAATGTAGATTCTGAGTTAGTGTAGCTTGGGTAGAAGTGCAGTTCTCAGCAGGGAGACAGACCTGAACCATTCTGAAGGCGTGTGTTTGCTTCTCTAAAGGCCTGTTCTGCTCTGGCTGTAAATCCCTTTAGCAACAACAAGGCCTTGTTTCCACTGCTGAGGCCTCATCATAGTGCCTGATGCCCAAACCCAAACCCAGCTCACCGCCACTGGGTCGATTCCTACTCAGTGACTCTGTCGGATGGAGTGGCAATGCCCTGTGTGTTTCTGAGACTTTAACCCTTTAGAGGAGGAGAAAGCCTTGTATTTTTTTTCTCCCATGCCGAGGCTGGTGGGTTGAAATGGCTGACTTTTGGTTAGCCGACCAACATACCCACTGCACCTGCTATGCAGAGGGCACCAAGTCAGTGTTTCCTAAATGGGACCGTCTTTGGTAGTTTTGCTTATTTTCTTCCTCGATTTTCATTCAAATAACTAATATTCTGACTCTGCTTGGTGGTTGTTGAGAGCAGAATTTTAAGGCTGGAAAAGTAAAAGTGACTAAAATTTGCCAGTTAAATATTGCAGAAACTGAACCTCAGTAGTCAAAAACTCTTCTTATGTGTATTTGGATGATAAATTCAGGATGTCATACCAACTACTTTCATAAATGTAAGCAATGTAGTCATTGCGCACCACAATAATACACTTATTTCTTGTGGCCACCTATGCGCTCTAGTTCCTATCAGCATGATGTACATCTGACACTCACATTTCATGCAGTCTGAAGATCCTTGACCGGGCCTTCTAGCCCTGTGTATCTCCATCCCCACATCATTCTCCTAAACTGCACCTGCGATTTCTTGAAGAACTGAACATGCTCACCTCCTGTCACATCTTTGCCTGGATTTTAAAACTGCAAAGAAGGAACATCTGCTACTACACAGCTAGTCTTTCACAGTTACATCATTGGATCACTGCAGGGAGGCATTCTTTCTTGGAGTCATCTCCGGTCCTGGGAATCCTTACACGTTTTATAATCGGCCATGTAAGCTGTTCGGTTGGAAGCTGCATTCTGCCAAGGGTAAATGACCTGGGCCCACAAACTTCGGTGCTTGATTAAAAAATTTAGCTCATGAGTTATTACAGGTTCTAAACTTAGCAAAATGTCTTTCGTGAAATCCAATATGAATATTAATGTAAGGCGCACTTGGAATGCCAGCACAGTAGAGGGTGGATCAGGCCCTTCATAAAGGCTTGAAAACTTGAGTGTATACCTGCTGAACTATGAAATTCCTTGACATAAACCTCCCGTCATATAGTTATTAGAATGAAAATCTTGTTATATCTGTATTTCTTAAATCCTATGCAGACCATGTTTAGGTTTGAGAATCATCTTAGGAGCAGCATTATATGATTCCAGGTATAACATGGGTTCTTATGGACTATATCACAAGCACCAAACATTCTATATTTATAGAATTCACTAATATCAATAAATTGATTCATTTATTTAAAAATACTTATTAAGCTTCTTCTGTGAGTTTGACACTATAACAAGGATTTTTCTTATGACCTTTACCCTAAAAGGGGAAACATGCATTAGACGACCACAAAAATTAAAAAATATATGAGCACTTACACTGGCATGGCAAAGTTTTCTAGTCACCCACCTATATCTACCTTCCATTATGTCTGTAAGTAAAAGTTTCCTACGCAATAGTTCTCAGACTCTCTTGCTAAAAGGAATGGTGAACAGAACTGAAAGTCATTGGGTGGGTTTTCTGTGATTTAAAGAAGGATGGTTTAGCTAGAGACCTTTGACCTTGCCATTTGTCCTTCCTGTTACCTGGACTACAGACACAAAGGCACCATTAGAGAGGACTCTCCTGTGGTAACATGCAGGCTGTGAGGAAGAAGACATGTGCTCAGCATTGCATTGCAGAATGCACTTGGAACTCTCAATGGTCATCAGCTCTGAACTTTTGACTTATTTGGGGTAGAAGAAACATGGGATTTTCTTGTTTAAGCCACTTTTTTCTTTTATGCTGCTAACCTTAATCTTTATTGAAGCAAATCTTCGTGAAAAATACATGTGAGGATCTATGACAGATAGAGTCAGGATAGAGAATGGGAGTTCAAAGTAAGCTTCTGTGAAAAATGTCACTCAAATTGTGACCTGGCTTAGATGGTGCTGGCAAATGAAGGAGCTTTTAGGAATGAGGAAAAACGTATGACCTTGAGAAGGAACTAGAATCTAAAGATGCTTGAGGATTTTTTTTTCTAATTCAATATCTCTGGACAGCAAAGAGATACATAGAGATTGGCCCAAGTTGCTATTCAGAATTTAAGCATGGAAGTGATATATCAGATTTTCACACACATGCACATGTGCACGCATACAGACACAAACACAATCTAGCACCATATCTCTAACATAAGAAATAAGTTAGAAGAGGTAATAATTGAGGCAGGTATACCAATCACAAGTCTACTGCCAATGTCTAGGTAAGAACTACTGGACCAGTATCATGATAGTCTCTGGACAAAGACAAGGTTGCCTGTTTCCATGAAGATGAATGAAAATCAACAAGGAGTCCCATGTTTTTCCCTTGTCCCTGGGACCCCAAATGGTAGAGAAGGGGGAGTGGCAGGCCTGGTGGGAAATGATCAAGGGTAAGGTTGCTTAGAGAAGAGGTATACTCTAGCCCAGGTGGCGATGAAGCATGGTAGTAGGGCAGGAGGAAAGTCAAGGGAGATGGAGGAAAGAGCTAGGAGTCAAAGGGCATTCATGGAGGTCTAGACAAAGACATGTACATGCAAATATATATAGGAGGATGGGGAAATAGATCTATGTGTCTATATTTATAGGTCAAGTATTAAGGTGGCAGAAGGACCTTGGGCCTCTACTCAAACACTCCCTCAATGCATGAATACATTCTTTTATTAAATTGGAACTCTACGATGCTCACTCTCCCGACACAACAGCTGGAGCCAAAGTGGGTGAACAAGTAAATGTGGTGAAGAAAGCTGATGGTGCCCGGCTATCAAAAGAGATAGTGACTGGGGTCTTAAAGGCTTGAAGATAAACAAGCGGCCATCTAGCTCAGAAGCAACAAAGTCCACATGGAAGAACACACCAGCCTGTGTGATCGAGTGGTCCCGAAGGGATCAGTTACCAGGCATCAAAGAACAAAAAATCATATCATTGACTGCACACCTCCATGATAGGATCGCTGAAGACAAATGGGTGCATAAGCAAATGTGGTGAAGAAAGCTGATGGTGCCCGGCTATCAAAAGAGATAGTGTCTGGGGTCTTAAAGGCTTAAAGGTGAACAAGTGGCCATCTAGCTCAGAAGCAAATAAGCCCACATGGAAGAAGCACACCGGCCAGTGCGATCACGAGGTGCCCAAGGGACCAGGTATAAGGCATCATGCAAAAAAAAAAGATATAAGTGTGTGTATGTATGTGTATATATGTATATATGTATGTGTATATATGTATATATATATCATATCAAATGAAGGGGGAAGTGCAGAGTGGAGACCCAAGGCCCAAGTGTCGGCCAATGGAGATTCCCTCATAGAGGGGTTTAGGAGAGGAGATGGGTTAATTAGGGTGTGAGGTAGTATCGATGAAGAACACAGCTTTCCCCCAGATCCTGGATGCTTCCTACCCCCAACTACCATGATCTGAATTCTAGCTTGCAGGGTTGGATAGGACAGAGGCTGTACAGTGGTACAAATGAGGGTTGGAGGTACAGGGAATCCAGGGTGGATGATACCTTCAGGACCAAGGGTGTGAGGGACGATGCTGGGAGAGTGGAGGGTGAGTGGGTTGGAAAGGGGGAACTGATTACAAGGATCCACATGTGACCTCTTCCCTGGGAGAGGGACAGCAGAGAAGGGGGGAAGGGAGACTCCGGATAGGGCAAGATATGACAAAATAAAAATAACAATGTATAAATTACCAAGGGCATATGAGGGAGGGGGGAATGGGGAGGGAGGGGGGAAAAAAAGAGGACCTGATGCAAGGGGCTTAAGTGGAGAGCAAATGCCTTGAGAATGATTGGGGCAGGGAATGTATAGATGTGCTTTATACAATTGATGTATGTATATGTATGGATTGTGGTAAGAGTTGTATGAGTCCCTAATAAAATGTAAAAGAAGAAAAGAGAAAAAAATGATTAGGGCAAAGACTGTACAGATGTGCTTTATACAATTGATGTATGTATATGTATGAACTGTGAAAAGAATTGTATCAGCCCCAATAAATTGTTAAAAAAAATTCACACATTCTAAAAAAAAAAAAAAGAAAATCAACAAGGAGGACGAAGAGATCCTGGGGGTGTTGGAGCAACAGCAGTCTAGCTGAGAGGAATGATTAAGAGGCGGAAGTGAGGTGAGCATGAAAGTGGAACAAGAGAAAGGTAAAAGGAAACAGGAATGATCTAGGAAGCAAAACTATGGATAGTGGGGTAAGCATGGGTGTGTGCATATATAAATATATTAATTCATCAAAATAGAGGTATTGGCCTAGGTACATATATTTATATGGCAATGCACTGAGATAGTGTATGGCCTTGGAGCCGTGGCTCATAACCTGGCATTCTGTGATACTCACTTTCCTGGCACAATCGCCGAAGACAAAATGGGTGCATAAACAAATGTGTTGAATCAAGCTTATGGTGCCTGACTATCAAAAGATATAATATCTGGGGTCTTAAAGGCTTGAAACTAAACAAGAGGTCATCTAGCAGAGAAGCAAGTAGCCCACAGGGAAGAAGCACACCAGCCTGAGTGATCATGAGGTGTCATCAGGACAGGATAACAGGCATTGGAAGACCCAAAGCAAACAAACAAACATATTATTGAGGAAGGGGAGGGTTGGAGCAGAGGCACAAATCCCATCTGTAGACAATGGAACACCACGTCACAGAAGGGTCACAGAGATGCATCAACCAGGGCTCAGTATAGCACCGATGATACACACAATATTCCTCTGGTTTCTTGGGCTTCCTCAGGCCCCACTATCATGACCTCAGTACTGCCTTTCACTGCGGGCTAGACCAGAGCATGTGCACAGGTACAAATAAGAGATAAGAACTCATGACACATGGAATCTAGGAACAGGAATGGGAGTAGCAATAGCAGAGGGGTAGGGGGAATGTGGGGGATGAAACAGAAACCATGGGGGAACAGAGACATCGGTCAGTGTAAGATATGAAATGTGTTAGACAGGGTTCTCTAGAGAGACAAATCCAGATTGCTAATAATTCTAGATAGATAGATAGATAGATAGATAGATAGATAGATAGATAGATAGATAGATAGATAACACAAGAACTAAACAGTTAAATTATAAAGCAGTACAAATGGCTCAGAGCAACTCAGTCCCATGAGACAGTTGTGAGACACTGACAGTACTTCAAGTCTTGAGGGCCGCCAGGTAGTCCTCTGTAGAGAGATGCAGGCTATCCCGGCACAGGCAGCAAACAGCAAGGCAGGTCACCAACAGTTAGCCAGGTCACCAACAGTCAGTCAGGTCACCAGTCCTCAGTCCCAAGCTCAAGAGATGTAAATTCCAATTGTGTCGCAAAGCAGGTCTTGAAGGAACCTCAAATTAAGCGACACAGTCCACAGGTTAGGTGACCCATAGGTAGTGTAGCTTGCAAATTGAGGAACACAGTAAGCAAGGCAGCTACACACTGGTCCGATGATCAAAGAGCAAGAGACAAGAAAGGTGAGGCTTGCCGAGCCATTTATCAGTCCACCCTTCAATTAATCCCACATGTGTTTATCAGCCAGCCTGGCACAATAAACTAGCTACCTCATGAAAATATTAAGAATTTATAATTTATCAAGGGGTCACAGGGTGTGGGGAGAGAAGCTGATACCAAAGGCTCAATATAATGTAAATGTCTAGAAAATAATGATGGCAAGATATGTACAAATATGCTTGATAACATTGATGTATGGATTGTTATAAGATATGTAAGAGCCCTCAATAAAATGATCTTTTAATTAAAAAAGAAAAATGTACTTCTGCAACCATTGTTGGATGATCTTAAGAAAAAGTATACTTGTGTGTGACATCAGTGATATTGTTCTGTAGATGAAGCATTCTGTTGGGTCACCTTTCTTTGGAATGGACACAAATGTGGATCTCTTCCAGTCATTTAGCCAAGTAGCTGTCTTCCAAATTTCTTGGCATTGACGAGTGAATGCTTCCAGTGCTGCCTCAGCTTGCTGAAACTTTGCAATACATATTTCATCAATTCCTGGAGTCTTGTTAAGTGTACATAATGTAATAGATATAATGGACATAATGTAATAGATATACTTAAAATTCAAAAGAATCTACATAAAATATTATGATTGGTAAGACTAGGGAACTTATTAGATATAAATTCAATATTAAAGATACTAAGCATGATTCTAGTTTTTGCCAGGTTGAAGTAATGAGGACAGGATTTACTCTACCCATGAAATAATCAAGTAATAAAAAAGAATAAAATATATGAAACAACAATTCCCAAATAATTGGACAGCATGTAGTGCAGAAGCATGAGCCCTGAGAAATGGAGAACTGATTAGATGGATATTAAAATTGTCCAAATTACACTTTGAGAGTTTCAAGGTTATGGTAAAAGACAATGAAATGCCAGATAAGCCTGGCAGATCCCTTGAGTCAGGAAAAGGCAAATGGATTCCAAGAGAAAGGAGGCGGTATGTGGGGAAGAGAAAGCTAAAGAGGAAAGAGCTTCAGAGGGGCAATTCCAGATATTTGTACAGAAAGCATTCCAATATACAGCTGTATATTTATCAACACTTGCCTGTAAGGACTGAGGAAACAACCACTCAAAAGAACTGGAAGAACCAGAACCCGTTGATCTCAGAGGACTGAGAATAGGGCCGAACTCATCAGTCGGACTGTAAAAGTTCATAATTCACGCTTTCTGGGTAGCATACACAGAGTCCTTATCTGTTGATCCTGCAGCATGGGGTTTATTAGTATTCTTAATTTATAGTGGAATGAACTCAGCATTGTATCTCCACGTGAGAGCGCTCCTCTCTGGACCTGAGATCGATGGACCTGAATAGCATAAGGTCATAGAGCCCAGAAACGAACAGTTTGTGAGTGGGGCACGAAGGGAAATAGTGAGTGGTGCCATTCTCATTTCAATCCCTTGATTCTGGGGTTCATGAATTTGGTGTGGGAGAAACAATCACACGATATATTGGACACAGGTTTCCAGCTTCCTGGAGCACAGTGCCCCATCCCTGTACCTAGCTAGCTCTACACGAGTGTCCTTGGAAGCTGCCCCATTGTTCTGTCAAGTAAACTGCTTCAGAATAATGGGACACATGTCAGACCCGTGAATGCCATCAGCTTGGGCCACTGGTGCACTTCATTTTCTGTGATGTGAATTCTTTGATTTGAGGCAATGCTGTGTGGTGTACCACGAGGCTACATGAGGCATTCTGTAATCGTAAGACACAGTGGGTAGTTTTAGCAGACACATCTAAGAGAAAGAAAAATATTAAGAGTATACAAAGGAGTCTGCATCCAGAGTGCCTATCTCAGTTAGAACAAAATGCTACCATATCCATGATGGAGATCATCCAGAGTAATCAATCTGCCAGCAGCTTGATGATTATCCCTGGGAATGGTGCCATACCAGAGATGTCGTGTTGGTCTCTACTGCTGGCAGATTGGGCACCCGCGGTTGCTTCAGCCAAGTTGGCCTTGGCAAGTGGACGCCCGGGTTGCTGAGCTCATGTATAAAGTCCACCTCTGCCATCATAGCAACTTAGCTCATGGAACCATTGGTCAAAATCACCAGTGGCTAGGGAAAGAAGCTTACAGAACATGTTATCCTATCCTTTCTATTGTTAAATCCTCCTCTGCCAAGGTCACTCCTTGTCAAGTATTCATGTGAAACACAGTCTTCGCATCTTTGGCCCATTCAGAGAGCTCTATATAGGCCTCTTGCCTATACCTCCTTGTCACCAATTTTCCAATCTTCTACTGCCAACTCTGTGACTTTCCAGTCAAGCCAATGACCACAGCACATGAATCAGTAAACAAACACACACCTGGTCAATTTCCTTCCAACTAAAATGAAAAACCAGGTGCACTGCTTGGGATTTTGCTCACTGAGAAGATTTCTCTCGATCGCTAGTCTTCAGAGAGGTCCCGGGAAAGGCAACCTGGCTGCAGCTGATCACTCCATAGTTGGATCTGCGTAACAGGCAGAACCATATGTCAACCAAGCACATATGTTCTTTTCCTCAATCAACAGATCTTAAGGATTTCCTCATGATTCCATAGATGCAGGTTGGAAGAAGGAAGACAATATAATAGGTGTGGAGACTAAGTATTCCCCCCAAGTAAAAAGAGCCAGAAAAAGACCTGTAATGTAGACCCAGAGTCCCCATGTTGAAAGCCTTCTAGACCCAGGGGAAGATTAATGGCAAGACATGTGAAGAACCCTGAGGGGCGCTGGGCTAACTGCTGTTGAAAGAAGACCAGACATTTGTTCAAATCCAAGCCTTCCCAGAGAGTTGGCACCCTGAAGTTGAGCTCAGGCTGTGAGTGAATAAATTTCTGTGTATCAATGTCTTCCACTTTGGGTGTTTATGTTATAGTAATGGTAACAGTAGATAACTAAGACACTTATGTAACTTACCAGTGCCTTCAGATCCTACTCAAGCTCAATATCATACACACCAGTTCCATTTAATATGAATATCCAATGTTATGACTTGATAGGTCAGTCAACACTCAATTCAAATAGGCAGCTTAAGTGATTTCTAATACATGGCTAAAAATTCATTCCTAAATGCTTGTGCTGTGACTTACCAAGAGGGGCCTGCTTAAAATTTCAAACAACATCTGTGTCTGGCACTGCCACTGCCAGAACCATTTGATCAGCTGAACCATATGGCCCAAGTGTCAGAACATATTTCACAGCAGCCCAAACTGGTTGAAGGGCCTGCGCTTATTCTTGGCCTCACTCAAAACTATCAGCGTTCAGAGTCACTTGATAAATAGGCCAGCGTAGCACACCCAAATGAGGACTCTGTTGCCTTGGATATTGTTTTGAATTGCAGAAGAAGTCAGATGTAACAACTTGTCCTTCACTTTGAATGGATATCTCGACACACCCCACACGACTGGACTCCTAGAAATTACAGTGAAGTGGAAAATGCCTGAATATTTGTCACTTCTATTTTCCACCCTCTAGAGCACAACTATCTAACCAATATTTCTAGACTCATTGATACTCCTTTCTTACTAGATTCAATCAATCTAATCTCATCAATGTCATGGATCAGTGTAATATGTTGTGGAAGGGAAGAGCAATCAAGGTGTCGATGTTTTGAACCTGGCATGTGGTTGAAGAATTGTAGAACAGCGAAGGGATAATGTTGACCTTGGCAGCTGCAGGCAAGCTGCTCTTGCTGTTTCTTCAACAATGAAATCGAGAAAAAGGCATTAACCACATCAATAGCTGCATACCCAGTACTAGAAGATGCGTTAATTTTCTCAAGTAATAAAACCAGATCTGGAATAGCTGCTGCAATTGGAGTCATCACTTAAATTTCCAATAATCCACTGTCATTCTCCATCTGATTTTATATAGGCCAAATAGCCAAATTAAATGGGAATGTGGGAATCACCACCTCCTGAATCCTTGATGGTGCGCAAAATCTCTAATCTTACCATAAATGAGATGTTGCTTTTTAAAAAACTTGTATTGGCATATGCTTCGTGTGTAATACAAATCAATTATTTATATGTATTTAAAAGAGCTGTGAAATCATCACCACAATTTTAGATAATCCTACTCATTCTTTTATACAATATTATAAATCCTCCCACTTGAAACAAACAAAAACTTAAAAAAATATATTAAACGACACTTCCAAGGACACAGGGCAGTGATTATGGGAAGGCCTGATTGAGTCCTCCAAATTGCCCATCTTCTCAACTGGAGAACGTTTCCAAGTTGTTTTATGGAGAGACTGAGGCAAAGCTTCATTGAATGCCAAATATGAGCCATTATTACTGAGCATTCAGAGAGGCTTGGAGAGCTAGAGTTTGCAGATGAGGACACGATCGAAGTAAAGCCTCCATATGGAGCCCTCTGGGGAAGATCCTCCTCCAATAACTTAGACTGATTGATGGATGGAGGTGAAGGATAAATGACTGGAGGTCAGGGAAGGGCAGAGGGAGGGGAAGGGAGAAAGGAGGAAAAAGATACCAGTGAAATAGTCCTTTTCTAGAACAAGTTTCCTCCCCAGTCCCAAACGTTGGCCTGGAAGAAGAAAAACAAATCAGATTAAATCCTTCTCCTTGGAGATAAGCTTTGCCTAGATGAAAAGGAATGGGCTGGGCAGGAGAAAGTTTTGAATAGAGTATGAGATTAAATGCTTAATGTTGCTTGACCAAGAAGTTAAGCAATCTTCTCAGCATGTCCTTAAAGGTTCTGAAGAAGAGCTAATTGGTTTAACAAAGTTGGGTGCACACATTGGGCAAAGAAAACAAACTACTTTATAGCTTATACACCACCAATTTGAAAATACTCAGGAAAGAGGGCATACTATCTCCTTCAAGTCCAGATGTATTATTATGTGTTATTAACACCATCTGGCCTGCACCCTTCTCACATATGTTGCCTTGTTTGTATCTATCATGTCACAGCCACAGTGTTCATGCATCTCCTTGAGAGACTTCCTCTTATGGGCTCCCCTCGACTTTACTTAGCATGATTGCCTGCTCCAGGGACCAGGCCCACCTGACAATATGACCAGAATAGGTCAGACAAAGCCTCTCCAACCTCTCTTCCAGTGATAATTCTGGACATCTTCCACATGTAATTTGTTCATAATTCTTTTGTCTCTGGTATACTCGTATTCAATAATCTTGACCAATATAATTCAAATGCATACATTATTTGGGTTTTCCTATTTATAGTTCAGCTTTTGCATGTATATGAGGAGTTAGAAAATACCATGGCTTGCGTTAGGCGCCCCGTAGTACTCAAGATGAAATATATTTGTTTTTCAACATTTTAAAGATGATTTTAAGAGCTATTAACTTTTGGGTAGGCTCTATGTCTATACTAGTATCTGCTGGGGAGCAGAATTACCTTGTCATGAGTTTTTGTCCCTGGTCTCTACCCCTTCAAATTCTTCCCAGGTATTCTCTAAGATCATTTATATCATTCTGATAACGTTATAATCATCTATGTCATTCTGAGGAGCCCTGGTGGTACAGTGGTTATGTGGTGGGCTGTGAGCCACAAGGTCAGAAGTTCAAAACTACCAACTGCACCTCAGGAGAAAGACAAGGATATCTACTCCAGTAAAGAGTATGGTCACCAGAAACTTACAGGGGCACTTCCACCCTGTTGCATAGGGGTGCTATGAGTTGGCATTGATTTGATGGCAGTGAGTTTGGTTTTTTGGAGTCTGTCTTTCTACTTCCTTCTTTACCCAAATACGTGGATTCAAAGTGATTATTTTCTTTCAGCTCTTCTGTGGTCTTCCCAAGATCACAGTCAATAATTTACTGCACTCCCCAATCTTTATGAGACAGAAGGAGACTCAAGGAGTGGCCAACACAACCATCTGATAATCAAAAAGTTGGCTATTTGAGTCTACCCAAAGGAGCCTCAAAAGACAGTCTTAGGGATATATTTCTCAAAATTCAGCCACAGAGAAGAAATCTAAATGTGTCAACAACAATTGGATTTTTCTATGACAAGGTGTGACATCAGGGAGGCTACTTTTTTTCCAGAATTAAAATTGGAATGACAAGATATGGGTCTCCTTCAAGTTTCCCTTTCTACCAGAACTTTCCCCAAGATGTGGAACCAAATCCTGGCAAATTCAGTCACCCTTCTGCAGACATCTCTACCTAGTCGTTATGAAAAGAACAGTGCTGTCTGGTGTACTCTTCCTGTCATAAACCCTTCAGGTGGAGTCATAAATCTTAGAATATGTCGGGCTTGTCTCTTCTTGGCAATTCTCCCAAGACAAATAACGATGTCATGTCTCCAAGAAAGAATGAGGGATGCTCCTGGGGAATGTACAAAATGCATCTGCTACTGTGTCATTTTATTGGAAGTCCCTCCCTGCCGTGTGTGTGTGTGTGTGTGTGTGTGTGTGTGTGTGTGTGCGTGTGTGTGTGTGTGTTTAGGGGCAGGGGTAGCTTTTGTTGTTAGGCGTCATTGAATCAGCTCCCTTTCACAGGGATTCTATGTAAAGCGGAATAAAAACACTGACCCTGCATCGTCCTCGTAAGAATTGCTATGTCTGAGTCCCTTGTTGCAGACACTTTACAAATCCCTCTTGGCAAAGGTTTTCCTCTTTTCTGCTGATTCTCTATTAACATGGTATCCTATCCAGGTGTCTCCTGATAACATGTCCAAGGGATGTGCGATGCAGTCTTGCCACCCTTTCCTCGCTTCTCTGAAGCCTTTGGACTGTACTTCCCCAGAATAGGCTTGTTTGTTTGTCTGGCAGTGCACAGTATTTTCAATATTCTTAGCCTGCATCGTAATTCAAATTCATAGATTATTCTTCAGTCTTCGTTAGTTAGTGTCCAGATTTCATGGGCATTTGAGGTGATTGAAAATACCATAATGTAGATTAGGTCCATTTCAGTCATCAGAATGACACCTATGCTTTTTAATATTTTAAAGATGCTTATACAGCATGCTGTGTGTGTGGCATCTGTGGGTAACTACTATAGGGTTATCATGAGCCAGAGTCAATTTGAGGGCAGTGAGATTTTGTTTTATAATTACACTAGCAATGGAACACAAAAGCGGTGTGCCATTTCAGCAAGTAAAACAAACTAGATTATCAAATTTTCAGTGCCTGCAGGTCACTAATTTTTTTACTACATATTACATTTTCTACAAAAAGAATATTCCACAGACTCTTTATCAAACAAATGGATTATTCTAATGACCAATGTAAAATCAAGCTCCCATAATGAAAACTGGACTTTTACCGGTTGGACTTTAAATGACTCCTAGTTCACTTTCAATGTTTGTTTCATGATAAATGCTGTAATTAAGAATGTACATATAGGGCGCTATAAAAGAAAATTTAATGATGAGGAAACAAACATTACAGCAAATGACTATATTTTGTTTTAGATGGATCTTTTATCATCTCTATTATTAAAAACATTTTTCCTGTTGTTGCTCTTATAAATTCTTCACTGATTTCATCACAATTAAGTTTCCAAGCAAACTCTGCTTCCATACATAATAAAGATAATGAATTGAATCCTTCTTGAACCATTGTTGTGCTGAGGGATTTTTGTTCTCTTTATTTATTGTCGAAAATGAGCATTCCACTGTGCAGTTTATGATCATCATTTTTAGGAACGTGCATAAAGAAATTTCAACATTGGGAAAAATTAATTGCATTTTTATCTTTTGTAGAAGAATCATGCCTACATGGGTAAAATTCCCTTTCCTCAATCTGTAAACCTAGTTTTCATATAAGAATGACATTTTTGAATTACCTGGAAAGCATAGCATGAAAGTCTTTGAGAAAAGTCTAATTTCTTGGATGTCTTCATGCATTGTCCATCAGGTATATTCACACCATTTAAGAAAAAATCTACTTGAAAGAACTTCAGACACGTTTACTCTCTTTTCACAAGATTCACGTACATCAATGATGGTAAAACATGTGGGCCTGTAAAGCTGATCTCTGGCACTCAATACTTCTGGAAAGCTTCTATCATGTACTTCTTTCTTTCTCATGTTTCTCTTATGGAAAATGACTGAGTAATCAGTATTTGGCACTATTCATCTTTCAAAGATTTCTCCGAAGTTATGTCAACTTCCTATTAGTGGCTAGTAGAAATCTGGATAAATCTTTACATTTACTTCCAAATCTTAAAAAGCTTATCTTCCCTGATATAAATGCTGCCACATAAAATTCTACATATGCAACATAAATATACACTCCAGGGCTTTCCATTTGCTTTAAACGTTGTCAGGTTGCCCTTTGGCTCTCTTCATTGTGTTTGGTCTTTAGGAATGTTTTCTCAGGAACCTAGAATCTGAGTGTATGGTTCCAGGATCGCATTATTCCTACAACCTTTACCTCCAGAAGTTTATTAGAGAGACATTTCAATACTCACTCATTGCCTAGATATGTTTCAAGAGCTATCCATAGATGAGCAGAAGTGGTTAAAAAAATAGCGTCAAGTAACTGAACAATGTAAAAAACAAACAACTGTTTCCCAGCAGCCAGTCCTGTGCCATGTTCTACAGCATCGTTAGTATGAAAGGGGCATCTTCGCCGGGCTATAGATTTCTCTCCTCCATCCCTTTCAAGTGTCCTGGCAGCATTGTGAACATGACTGGCCTCGGCACTTAGAAAAAAAATCAATTTTGCAAACTTCAAATAGATGGTGGAGTTCTTGATTTGCAGTTTCTTTACCAATATCGCTTTTTAATCTATCAAATTGATAAATCAGTGCACAAGTTTCCGATCTATTTAAGATACATATCTTACAGCAATCCTTAACTGATCTGTGTGTGAGCAATTAAGAATCTAATTACAGAAACAAAGAAATCCCACATTATATTTTTTTCACTTAAAGTAGTTGATCAAACGGTATCATTTGCTACATGTATTATTTCTTCACGCAGTATTTTAGACATATCTGATGGGTTTCCTAGTGGAGCCCTGGTGGTGTAGTGGGTTAGGTGTTGGGCCGCTAACCTCAAGGTCAACAGTTCAAAATCATCAGCTGTTTTGCTGAAGAATGATGAGACTCTTTACTCCCATAGAGCATGACCATCTCAGAAGCCCACAAGGGCAGATCAGATCTACCCTGTCCTATAGGGACTCTGTGTCAGAACTGACTTGAGGGAAATGAGATTTTAAAACATCGGGCTTCCTTTTCCAATGTTACCATATTTGTTACCTGATAAAAATGGATCAAACTCAACCACAGGGTCAAGTAAGCCCACCATTTCCATTTTGGGAAGACCCCAACACTGTCCTTCCTCAGAAAGAGAGAAGACATTCAGTGACTGCTATGGTGAACAGCAACGACGCTCGGCAGTACTGATGCTCTCCACTAAAGCATGCTCCCAGTTCTTGAGTTAAGCTAAAATATAACATACTTTGCTTAAATATATACAATGTCTGAGAATTGTTCTCAAGTTTATCCATATTTTTGAGTTTATTAATCATATTTGAGTTGTGCCATTCACTAAATTCATCTCTAGCAAATGTTGTTAGGCGTCCTCTAGTTGGTTCCCACTCAGAGCTTCCATCTACACAACAGAATTCAACACTGCCTGGTCTTGCACTGTCCTCGCAACTGTCCTTATCTGGGAGCCCTTTGTTGCAGGCACTGAGTCTATTCATATCTTCAAAGATCGTCCCTTTCCACTGCCCTTCTTCTTAAGCAAGCACTGCATATCTCTTCCCCTCTGTGGACTCCAGAGCGCACTTCTACTTTGTCCTAGGGGGCGGTGAGGGGTTGGAACCAACCCGTTGGCAGTGAGTGAGTATAGCAAATACATTTGAATAATCAAAAATAAAACGTATGAAACAAGTAAAATTTATCTAATAGAATGTAAATTTGATTTTGGTCATGAATACAAAAATTTGGTCATGAATACAAAATTTCTATTTGAAAATTAATAGGTAGAATTATTTGGAATATATAGTTTTGTTCTTCAGGTCAGCCATAGTCAAGACAAATAGCACTTACAAAGCAATCAAAAATAATTTCATTCATTTTTATAGATCTCCAAAAGTGCTTTTTTGTCTAAAATAATACTTAAAGTTGGCACACTAGTTTTCTGCTCTTTCGTGGCACATCTACACAGACCATTGGCTACTATTAAAACTTGATGAAGGCAAGAGTGATCACAAAGAGCACCCTGCAAATAAAAGGTAACGCTGCATCTGAAGACACTCTCTGGTCTGCCTTTTGTGGCGCCGGGCTACAACATGGGTCGCATTACTATTGCACCGCTGGTGAGTTCCGATGCGTCAATGCAATAAGCCAATTGCACCTAGTTTGGTCTGAAATAAAAAGAAGAATATAATTGTATGTTTTGAGAATGATGAGGGCAATGGATGTACAAATGTGCTTTGGACAATTGATGTATGCATGGATTGTGATAAGACTTGTATGAGTCCCTAACAAAATGATTTTTAAAAATATACAGAATTTATAAAATGCACATTTTATTTACTTGTAGGATAAAGGTAACACTTTTTACTCCTCCACGGATTTAATTCTCAGACCCCTCCAGACAGTGCTACTCTTTCAAAGGGGTCACTGTGAGCCAGAATAGACCAGATGACAGTGAATTTGGTTTAGATGTTTTCTTATTTCATAGTGAAATTGTTCGATTCCCATATTTGGAGATATTTGAAGATCCTTCTATAATTTACATAATAATAACACTAACTCTTGGCATGCAAATTTGTTTTATGGGTTATAAAAATATCAATTTCTTTAAAGAAAGTCCATCTGAGGGAAATGGAAAGTAAAATATACTTGCATACTTTTTATTATCTACATATTCATTTAATTTATTTCCCCTAGGGATTGCTCAATTATCTTTCATGGAAAGTATGTAAATATTCTAATGCAATATCAATGGAATAGTGCTATCTTGGAAGATGAATTTACAACCACACTCATTGCTGCAAACAAACATTGTTTGCATGATAAATAGGGGATTTCTTCTGCTGTGAGTAGTACCTCATTTATTACCATAGACAAAGTACCACCCAGCACAATGTCCTACACAGAAGACAATCTCTATCATCCATAAGTTAAATTTTTTTGTTATATAAATATAAAATTCCCATGTTTTACATATTTTTGTCATTAGGATTATCTTAAATTATTACCTCTGTTAGCAGTGTAGTACATATATACTGATTGTGTCAGTATTGGGCCAAGCAGATTTTAAAGTTAAAGTTATAAATGTATTGCTTACAAATTTAGAATCTGTGTACCTAAATGTCATACAGTTAAAAGGCATTGCTTTCATTCAGCAGTGACGTGTTCCAGTTGTCTTGCTTTTGATCTTCACGTAGGACTGGAGCTCCCATCGGTCTTTGTCAGGATGTGCGCAAGAGCCTGTCCGAGTGTTTGTATCATGGCCAAGGGCATTATGGACCTCCTGGCAGGAGATGCTGTATCAGTAGTCACGGTTCTCTGAAAATGGATCAGAAACGTGCTTTATCCCTTCCTCTAAGTACCCACATTGGATCTAGTTGCACATTGGGTTAGTACAGCAGGAGTTCAAATCAACAACTCACCCCCACTTCTTATTTATGAGAAAGAATAAAGAATAAAGAAAGAATTTTCCCAAGAGTCCCACCAAGATAAGTAATTTCAGTTTCATGGGAGAAGACAGATATTCATAAAGGTACTGAAGTGGTAGGGACAATGTAGCTCACATGACATTCTGGGAACCCCCATGAACTTTATTCCACGTGGCACATTCTTATGCACTGGAGCTGGCATGTCATTGAATGCCCTGCTGTTCCCTTTCCCTGTGGCACACGCTTTTCCTTGTGTCCTGTCTACTGGGTGTCTAGGGGTCTTTGCTTTGGACAACTGTTATTCGTATTTTGTGGATAATCTAATCGTATACTTAACTTGCTTACTGGGTAATTATCCTTGTGTGTAAGCAAATGTAAATGTACAAATTATATAGATCCCCACATAGGGTAACCCTCAAGGTTCAGCAGTCTATAAAGATGGTCATGTTCAAATTTGAGCAACAGAAGTAAGTTAGAATACCTTTCTCTGTCCTAAAGGCCCCGTGTTTTCTGCACACAATAAAGAGACAGCATGGCAAGAAATACTAATATATCTGTCTTCTGGGGCTAATTTCTCTTTCCTAACTTAACACATTTGGCTATGGCTTACAAATGTGCAAATGCATGAAAGGGAATGTACAGGTAAGCCTCCAAATTTTATTATTCAAACCAATTACATTTTTCCTAAAACATCTTTCCTTCATTAATTCCCATAAAATTCTAGGGATTTTGAGTTGAATGTCAACAATGTGTGTTATTGAAAAGAGATTTCTTTGTGTATGCAAAGCTGAAATGGTTGACACTTTAATATTGTTCTTTCCTGGAGAAAAATGCCTGCTAACTTTAGAAACTGTTTTATGTGACTGAAATATCCCACCTACAAAGTATGGACTTGAAATTCAGTTTTGATATAATAGCATTATAGTGGTGAAGGAAATCTCTTGTGTATGCGTGGCTCCCTGTAACGTTATTGTGTTTGTGCTTATTGTCCTGCTCCAGGGGCGTGATGGATGGCAGTGAGGTTTAACCCAATTTCACATCAAGTTCATACTAATCTCACACTACCCTTTCATAAATCTGAATCATTTGTGGCTGCTCCACACTCTCATGCAAGCTCTGGAGTGGTTTTGGCCTGAAATGATGTTATTGCAAACGGGGAGGGCTTTTATTATTTCCATAACTGAATTATGCTTTCATATCTTTTTACAAGACTGTCGTGGGTATTGCTTAGCAACAAGTATCCAAGACTCAGAAGTAGAGCATGCTTCATTAACATAATATGCTAATCTTCCTGTTCTCTCTACCACCTGGATAAATTCACTGCTGGCCCTCTGACTTGTCTATCCCTGCAGAATGAGCACTTAGAACCTTTTTAAAGTAGGTTTGCATTTCTTTAAAATGAAACATAGGAGCTCTTAATAATTACCTGGGATGATAACAAATATTAAGTAGCTCATATTATTCAACTGGGAGCTAATGTTCCTAAGAAAGCATTGCTACAGAAAACGGACTCACCTTAATTTTTAAAAATAAAAACTACTTTGAGTGGTAAGATCCAAACCATGCCCTTGCATTCCGCCTCCCTTTGTTGAAGAAGATGGCGCAGATGAGTGGCCCTCATGGGAGTGAGTTGCTTTGAGAATTGTCTGCAATTTCCTCTAGACGACTGGGTCTGCCACACTTTGGGGACGTACTAGATTGTAGGTCCAGGGCGAAGGAGAGTACTAAGTGTAAATTTAGCCAGTCTCTCCCTAACTAGGATCTCGGTCTCATTAGAACAGACAGAGATGTCTCTAAAATTACCCACCCAGATTCACAGTTCACTTTCCAAGCAGAATTGAGTCGAGCAGAAGTTGCATAGGGCAAACACACAACATGGTCATTGCCCACTAAGAATTTAGTTCATGAGCTGTGCAAACATATAATCATTTCTTAGCACTGGTTTTGACCCATTGTTATCTTCCACTTCAGCCAGGCTTCATGTGGTTCTGATGAAGGATTGCTCACCCACTCAATCCTGTTTGTCTCCTGGGTAAACAAAAGGAGCTGAGGCAAGTGGTATGTTTCTCATTGATTTAAAACTGGGTTACTGTGCTTTTAAAGCTGTTGATGGGAGAAAGCAACGGTCGTGTGAGGCAGTGTAGAAAGGATGATTGACTGAATTTAATTTGAGAACATTTCAGAAATCCAAAATCATCAGTTTGGTGAAATGGATCATTTCTTTTGAAACGTTTGGTTTCCATTCTGCCATGGGTTTTTGTTCTGCTTTTCGATTATTTCAGAATAATCAATTTCAAATTCATAAATAATTTATTTAATTATAGAAAGAGATATAGTTATGTTTGCCTATCAGATAAGCCAGCCATCACCACCCTACACAATCAATATGTGTTTCATAAAAATGAGATAAGCAAGAAATGTCTTTAGGCCACAGATAACTGAAAGCTAGGTAGAAAAGTCTCTGAATCTTGAGATAGGCAGTATTGTAGAAGTAAATATTAGTTAATATTAAAATGTACAATGTCATAAAATGTCTTTATTAGAGAGGAAAATTTTCTGATATTCTAAAAATTTTAATAAAATTCAAAATTATCCGGCACTGACTTCCTATATTAAATTATAGATACAACTTCACTCTGAGAAAATGTAATTGCTTCTCAGCTTTTGGATCCTGCCATCCATAATGAATAATATATTTTGCAGGCTTTTATAAGTTAAATGCGTCTTATGATGAGGAACATTTATCACCTAAAATCATTCAAATGCCTTTCCCTGCTTCCCTCCTCTTTTATCTTTTTCTGCTGGTCTCTTCTGGTTACTCCACTTTCTGTAGTTAAAGATATATGGTTGACTGTGGCAAGATAATTTAACCAGCCAACACTGTCTTTCTTATTTTATGTTGAAATTGGCTTTATGGCAGGTCAACTGGTCTATTAAGACAAGATCCTTGCCAAGGACACTTAATATCATAACAGACAACACATAAGGCACATCCCACCTTTTTCTTCTTTTTATTCAACCTTCAGACTCATTGCTAAAATACATGAACGTATTTATATCCCTCTTATCTGTGTATCTAGTTATCTAACTATCTACCTAACTACATATATATCTAGTATTTATCTATTGAGAGAATAATAATCACAATACCAAAATATAGTGTCCATGTCCCTTTGTAAGAAGCCTTGGTTAGCATTGTGGGTTATGCTTTGGGCCGCAAACCTCATGGTCCGAAATAGGAAACTACCAGGTGACTCAGGGAGAAAGATCAAGCTCTCCGCTCCCATAGTTACAGTTTCAGAAATCCACCCGTCCAATTGGATCTCTATGAGTGAATCTACTAGAGGACAGTGAGTCTGGTTCGACAGCTGAAAGCAAAGATGACATTATAAATGATGGATAAATTTGGGCTTCTAGCCTCCTAAACTGTAAGAAATGTGTATATGTATGGATTGTGATAAGAGTTGTATGAGCCCCTAATAAAATGTTTAAAAATGATGGAAATGTATGTACAAATATGCTTGAAACAATTGATGTATGAAATGTTATGAGCTGTAAGAGCCCCCAATAAAATGATTTTTTAAAAAAAGAAAGATTTCTGTTAGAGTCGCTTTTGGTAGCATTTCTGATATAGCAGCACTAGATAATTAAGATACCAGATCATTCAGATTTATGCTTTTGTATATCTAACCTTGGACAGCATCCTATAAAGATCAACGTTTCCATTTACTTAGAATAAATAACATTTTCCAAGTGTGTGTTTTCCTTTACTGCTAACAAAGTTCCAACCAGCACCATTCCTCCGACCTCTAGAAAGCCACGTTTACAGGCATGGATGGACTCTTACAGAACATGACATCCAATCAAAGGGCACAGTTTCTAAGGAAAACAAATGTTCTCCAATTATCATAGAATCCATGGTCCACAGGATCATAAGAGTCAGATAAGATAAGATGTCACCACCCTGAAGCAGTCTCCTAGGGCCTTGAAATCGCCATCTGGATGCATAACGGAGATGCTAGCTCTCAGGCAGCACTCTGCGAATGGGAACCACGGCTCAGGGTAGTCTGAGAGAGCATGACTTAGAGATGCCCTGATGATGCTGTGCCTCTGTGCGAACCATACACAGCCATGGGAGCCAGTGAGAGGAAACATTGGTGATTCATCTCAAGTGTTTTGAGGAATCTTGCTATTTCTTTCATCTCTTCCCTTAACACGCGTGTGCTTTTCCCTACCACGTTGAATGTATGGAACATAGTTAAAACATTGGTTTATTGCTCTTTTGTTACATGGACTAATTTTATTTGTGCAAATTTTCAAAATGTAAGAGATAAGGGCTTACCAATACACATTTAAGTGAAAAAATATAAAGCAGAGTGAGAAAATATGATAAAAAATCAAAATAATGGTTTCTCATGGAGAGAGAGGAGTCTTTTAAATGATTCCTGGTATAATTTGGTGAAAATACACACAGCAAAAGATTCACCACTTCAAAAAATTGTACATGTGCGATTTAATGACGTTGTTTACCTTCTTCGGGTTGTGTAAGCTTTCCCAACTACGTTTTTCAAATTTTCCCACCCATAATAACATTAATTCACTACTATCTAAGTTTCTCATCTAACCTTTTGAGATATTGAGATATTTTCCCCACATAGTTTGTTCTTTGAAAGAGCATCATGATTCAAGTAAAATTACTTTACTGATTAAGATAGGCCATGGTCTGGCCCCTAGCAGGCAGCAGGAGATGGTGTAGGCTGCGGAGCGGTGCTGCTGTGGGTCTGTCCTTCTGTTTATTGATCCTGATGTGTGATAACTCCCCTAATAAACCTCCCTCGTTGTAAGTATTGTCTGTGAGTTCTGTGCGGCCATTTCAATGAATTATTGCAGCCAGCATAAAAGTAGGGTGCTTTTGGAGGGATGATAGGTGTCAGAATAGAAGGATGGAGGGTTGAAGCCCGTCTGGCCCCCGCCTCTTGGCCATAGGGAAATCAGAAGAGATCAGATCCAGTACCTCATGTCATTGACAGCAGAGATCATGTCAGAAACATGTGAAAAAGAAGAAGGTGTATAATTTGATGAGATCGGAGGGATATGTTAATTTTATTTCACTTGAAAGTTTAAGGGCAGTTATGGAGATGCTCGGTGCCATAGTTAATTCTGATTCAGTTCCTCTAAATGGTTGCAGAAGCTAGAATAAAGAAAATATGTGTAATATAAAATTTCAAGAACCGTCAAGAAAATCATTTAAAATTTTAATTTAACATGTAATCATTAAACTAAAGAGCTGTGCCTGTTGAGTCCATTGCAGCTCATAGGGAGGGAGCTACAGGATGCTTAGCAGCGGACACTTAGCTGCTATGCCACAAGGACTCGTTGTTGTTCATAACTAGCCCTTCCCCCAAACTAGAGGAGTTTCCTTTAAGAATTAGAATTGGGATATGTCCAATGAGTTATTAAATAACCATCGATCAAACCCTCATGCATAGCATACAGATTTAAACAGTTAGCTCCGTGCGTCTGTAACAACTCAAATTGGAAGATTCTTTACTTTTCAAAGAAGAAATGACAGGACCGTAAAGTTATGTCTGTAGTCTAAAACACAAATGTATATGCCTATAGAATATCTTAGCTAGGTGTAGAGTTGGTCATGAATTGAACTGTATCCCCAGTCAGCATGGGTTACCTCGGCTCAGTCATGAAGCTCAGTGATGTGGCAGTTGTGTGATCTTACGTACTCAGCTCATCAGTGGCAAAGGAATGGAGGTGGGACACAACACTCTTACTCAGATCACAGTCCTGACTCAATGTAAGGGAAATTCCCACGGGGTATGACCTACATCGCCCTTCATCATTTAAGGGATCAGAGAGTATGAGAGGAGAAGCAGAGCCTTCCTACTACCAGGAAAAAGAGCCAGGAAAAGAGTGTACCCGTGGGGCCCAGGGTTCCCTCTGCTGAGAACCTCCTAGACTCAGGGGAGATTGATGCCAAGACACAGGTATCTATCCAAGGAAGGAAAGGCCGCTAGATGTTGAAAAGAAACAAGGGCCCTCATTCAGAGTTGACACAGAGAGAAAGCATGCGAGAGTTGGTGCCTTGAATTTGAACCTCTAGCACACTAAACTGAGCAAATAAACATCTGTTTGTTAAGGACATCCACTTGTGATATTTTTCTTTTGGCAGTACTAGACATCTGAGGAACAGATCAGGCGAATAACTCTCTGAATCCTCCTTTTTATGTCACCTGTCTGACTTAAATGTCTCAGATTTCACTAAATAAAAAGCTTTTTCTCTCTGGTCCATTAACATCACTTTTAGTGCATATTTGTTACTGCTTGAGACCAGGGATTATGTCCTGGAAACAGGAAGCAGCTATTAGAATGTTGATTAAGATTCTCTTTATGGTCCTATTGAGAAAGATAATTATGTTTTATATTAAATCCATGTCCTGCAAACTCAAATTTTCATGTTGAGTCAGAGATCCAGTTACAATTAGAAGGCAGATAACCACTTTGCCAGCCTTTCTTCTAGCAAGAGCGTAGGCACTAGACAAGACTTCATATAACTACGAGGGTTATGTATTTAAATTTTTGTATAAAACAACTTCATCACCTTCAAAGTATTCTCTCTTATACTTAACACATTTGTCAAATCTCCAATTCCATTCTTGAAAACATTTTTTCAAACTCATCTGTTTGGATGGCTGACATCACAATATAAAATAATGGAAAAGTAATAAAGACATTAGCATTGCTAAATTCTACTCACCTAACTCAGATTTCAGAAGTTTCATATGCATTCATTTCATTGCTGGTGTGTTTTTGCCGAGTTAAATGCCATTTTATTAAATGTATTTGTCTTTGTAAAACCACCACTACCATCAAGGATTGATCCATTGCCCAAAACCACTATCTTACTACCTCTTTAAAGCCACACCCCTCCCTCAGCCCTTTTCTTAACATCAGGCATACACTAATCCTTTCACCTGTTTCAGAACACTTGGATTGTTTTAAATTCTTGAATATTATTTTTAACTATTATGAGTAAAGATCCCATTGATTTCATTAAAATCTGGCATGAACAACCCAAGTTGTCCTCCCCAATTCTCACCAACACTTAATGTTATCAGTATTTTTTTTTACTTTAGTCATTCAAATAGCCACACAAGAAGTCCTGTGGTACAGTGGTTAAGCCCTAATTACTCATTAATTATTATTTTGAGAGTTAATTTTGTAGTATATACGCAAAACATTTTTCTTGGGTAGATGCTTGGGAAACACTGGCCTGTGAAATGAGTTAGGAAGTGCTTCCTCTTCTTATTAATGTATTCAGTTTGTAATGTTTGATAAAATTCTCCAGAGGAACCAATTGGACTTAAACATTCTGAGGAATGTTTAAAATACAAATTCAGTTTCTTTAACAGTAGCAGGGCAGTTGTGGTTACATAATTCATTTGGGATGGGAATTCGAAAATTTAGTGTTTCCAAGTAATTGATTAATTTGTTATAACTGACCTAAAATAAGGACACAACTCTTTTTTTAAACTTTTAATAAAATACCTTTGCATTTATGTCTAAGGAAGTATCTGAATTATACAAAAGGTTTCTTAGTGATTTACAATTTTGCATCATTATGCTCTATTAGGATAAGGCTTTGTTAAGAATTGCTAAAAGTACTCTCTAAGATTATGGTTGCATGCAGAGTTATTGTAAAATATTTATATATACTACCAGTCATAATCAAGGAGCCCTCATGGTAAATGTTAGGCACCTGGCTCCTAAATGAAAGATCAGTGGTTCAAATCCACTAGCAGCTCTGCAGGAGAATGATGGCAGTCTTTCTGTACAGACTTACGGCCATGGAAACCTGATGAGAGAGTTGACTTTGTAAAAAGTGTGTTGCTCTCAATTGGCCTCAATTCAACAGCACTAACTTTGGTTTCAGATCTGTCATAATTACATATGATGGCATTCTTTTATAAATGGTTTTGTCCTCTTAAGACCTACGGAAAATTCAGCTAATGGAATTGTCTATTTTCTAATCATTATTTTTCTAGACTTTGATGGTCTTTTTCTGTAAACTCAGCAAGGGACAGATACATTACTATTTGTCAAAAATTCTTAGTCTTCAATTATTCACATGTTCTCTTTAAGAAACAGTGTTTTTCATGGTTTTTTTATTCCCAACAAAAGAATAAATAATGAAAGTCTTTTTTTTCACTTTATGTCCTACCCTGGCACTGATTCCATTTATTTATGTGTCTGTGTGCCAACACTGATCAGTGTGCTCTCTGGGAAGGGAGGAAAGTTGCATTGAAAGAAATATCTTGACTATGGCTCCAGCAGAAGCCAACCCCACTCTCACAGAAAAGAAACACGAGCTCTGTACCTTCTCTAAGGAAACACTACTTTACATCTTGTTTAGCTATCTGAGATGAAGGTTATACGTATTTCAGCTTTTGTACCTGCCATTATGTGAACTATTATGAGCTTTCAAAAGCAATTTTGATCATTTTTTTCATTCAATTTTCTTTCTTCTTCTTTTAGTACACAGTGGGAAAATAAATTGTCTTGGTGTAAACGGCTTACATTGACACAACTTTGTCTTTAATTCAAGCTTCCTTTGCCCATATGTCTTTCCAGATAAATGGTATATTTCTAGGGCTAGAGACTAAAATACTAGATACTAGTAAAAGTGTTTACTAGATACTAAAAGATGAATTAGCAAGAAAGGATTGAAATTCCCACACAAAACCATTTTTTTCACTCCATCACTTCAGCCAAAGATATTGGTTTGAAATTACTATTTCTATTTGACATTGTTTGTAGGCTGACTGTATAACTTGGACTCTAGTGGACCCCCTCTGGCCAGCTTCATGAAATGTTTTATTGTGTTGCTTTGCTGAGAACATGCTCCTACTTGTCCCACTTGGGGACATTGATTATGGTCTTTGAATGGGACAATCATTCTCATCCCTTTTCCTGAGTTGTTCCTCCCACATTAGAATAAACTCAGCAATCTGCCCAAGGCTATCTAATTCTTCAAGTGGTAGCTTTCATTTAATCCCAGAGTTCTTACAAGAGAATAATGCCAAAGGCAGAATTTTGTACTACTCGTGCTAAACTACTTTTTGTTTTGAAGAAGATTTCAGGAGATATTTTTGGTTTAACATTTAGAGATTATTTGGGGGTGACCTTTTCAGGAGGTGATCTAGACTCCATGCCTCCAGAAATTCTAGAGTCCCTTAGAAGCTGAATGTCTGTTCTTCACTTCCCCCTGCTTGATGAGGGTCGTTTTATAGAAGCTGGTATCAAAATGTTCCATAATGGGAGTGGGGCCCCATCCACACCACTGGTTTCACAGCAAAGGGAGGACAGTTGCAAAGGAAATGAATCACACATTCTAGATCCTCATCCTAACTCTCCTTCTGCTGCTCCAGGTGAATGGATCCCACTTGTGTCTTGGACCTTTTGCGAATTTTTAAGACCCCAGGAGGTAGAACAGAAGCATAACCACACGATCAAACTGACTCACTGGGATGTTCCACGAAACCGTGTGCAAGAGGGACCAGACTTTCTCATATACTACATGTTACCCACATACTCTACCCATGCTACCAGGAAAGAGCCGGCCCTGGAAAAGAGCACCATGCTTTGTAAAGTAGAGGGGCTAGCCAAAAAGGGGAAGACCTTCAACGATATGGGTTGACACAGTGGCCTTAACATGGGCTCAAGCATAAGAACAATTGTGAGGATGGCACAGGCCTGAGAAGTGTTTTGTTCTGCTGTTTATCGGGGGGCCATGAGCTGGATTGACTCAATAGCAGCAACAAGCCTCCAAACCAAGCACCGCATCCCACCAGTTGTCTGGTTGGCTATAAGCAGCCGCAGCAACTCCCCTTTTGATCCTATGGGTGTGTCGTCATTGGAAAGATCTGTCTCCCACGTTGGCCAATTAAACTTGCACAGCTCTCAAACTTATAAATAATACTGAACATGATCTGCTTTGCAGTCCTTACCTTAATCAATGCCATTTCCCATCACTATAAACCAGATCTCGGTATTCCATACACAGCAGTCTTCTCTATTCACTCTCCCTCCTATATTTCACAACTATGAATAAACTTCCATCTCAATACAGCTATCTTGTCTTTCTTTTATATGTAGGTAAAGTCATAAAATATGTATTATTTTATAGTTGGCTTGTTTGACTTAGCACAATGTCTTCAAGCTGCATCCATATTGCAACAAATATAAAAACTTTAGTTCTTCCCCTGTCCGAGTAGTATCCATGGCATGTGTACATTCATTTTAATTATTTTAAATCCATTCGTTTCTTGATGGCCACTTAAGTTGTTTCGATCTCCTTGCTATTTTGAATAATAGCGCGATGTGTACTGGTCTGTAAGTTTCTGTTTGAGTCTCTTTTCTCAAGTCTTTGGGAGATATATATATATATATATATATATATATATATATATATGCCTCAGAGTAGAACTGCTGTGTCCTATGGTAGTTCTACTTTTTTCTGTTCTTTTTTTAAAAATCATTTTATTAGGGGCTCATACAACTCCAATCACAATCCATACATACATCAATTGTGTAAAGCACCAGTATACATTCATTGCCCTCATCATTCTCAAACATTTGCTCTTCACTAAAGCCCTTGGCAGCAGGTCCTCATTTTTCTCTTCCCTTCCCGCTCCCCCCTCCCTCATGAGCCCATGATAATTTATAAATTATTATTTTGTCATTTCTTGCCCTGTCTGACGTCTCCCACTTTTCTGTTGTCCACCCCCCAGGGAGGAGGTCACATGTAGATCCTTGTAATTGGTTCCCTCTTTCCAACCCACTCTCCCTCTACCCTCCCAGTATCACCATTGACACCTCTGGTCCTGAAGCAATCAACCGCCCTGGATTCCCTGTGCCTCCAGCTCCTATCTGCACCAGTGTATATTCGCTGGTCTAGCCAGACTTGTAAGGTAGAATTCGGATCATGATAGTGGCCGTGGGGGAAGCATTTAGGAACTAGACGAAAGTTGTATTTTTTATCGGTGCTACATCACACCTTGACTGGATCATCTCCTCCCCTAGACCCCTCTGCAAGGGGTTCTCCAGTGGCCGTCAAATGGGCTTTGGGTCTCCATTCTGCACTCCCCCCAACTCATTCAGTTCTACTTTTAATTAAAAAAAATTCATTTGACTTCCAGTTCTCTCTGTTACTAATATTTTGAATCTAAGAACAAATTGGGAGAAGTTTCAGAGAAGTACTATTCATACCAGGTTAGACTTGTAGACCTGAGTTGTGAGAGGCTGAAAAAATGTACACAATACCTCACAAGCACAAGCAATGAGAGTGCAAAGGACATTGCCATTTCCTGCTTTCCAATGTCAGGAATACACTCTCTCGACCTGCATGTAAACCTGTAGGCAGTAAGCACCCAAGACCATCACATAGCGCCCTTTCTCAATCTATCATGTGGACACCTGGCTAGTGCCCAGGTGACCCTTCAGATAGCACATCTGCCGTTTCACATGTAACCTACAGAGCTGGTGCCTTGTAGAGACTCAAGTCATTTGAGAAAGTTGAATACATTTCATCGCTCACTTTCTTCCTCTTCTCTAAAATGTCTTTGTTTTACTTGAAGATTGAAGGACTAAAGCTTGGCTTTCTTATGTTCAAATAGTTTTGATTTGCTTTGTTTTGAATGAGCTGTGTACAATAAGCTTATTGGTTATGATGGCAATTCAGACTCGGATCCACATCTTCTCGTATGTTGCCAACTTCCATTACAGGCTGCCCATGCCCACCCTCTCTTCCTCTGACCGGAATAGCTCTAGTAAGTAAATTCCAGTAAATGATGGCGATTCCACCACTCATTTTAAAAATGATTTAACCATGGAGGGGGAGAATGCTCTAGAATTGAAGTGGTAATGATCGTACAATTCTCCTTGATATGACTGAACTGTTGAATTGTTTGGTATGTAAACTATGTGCCAATAAAACTATCGGGGAAGAAATAAAATAACAGTTCTAGTACTTTTTGAACATCTCATAGTTCCTTTTTGAATCTCAAACATCTTCCTCTTTAATGCTTTTTATTGTGTTTGGTAAATGGTAAGAACTTAATAACACGGGTAAATGGGAATATTCCTCTGCTATTTAGAAGGTGTGTTCATCTTTCGGATGTTCAGTTATACTTCAAATCTAGCCCAACCAATGTATCAAATGGTACAAAGATACAGTCAATTGTTGAACAAGATCAATGTTCCAGATGACTTGGTGATTGGCTTGTAGCAGAAGAATATGCTATGTAAGGATTTCTTTTTTGTAATAATCACTATATCTCATACAAATGTTTAAAAATTTTAAGTCATAATCTGTACTCTCTCCTTATACCCGATGTTATTGCACATTTGTTTAGCATCTGTACTCATCTTGTTCATCAAAGATGCCGGTCAAAAGTAATTTATTTTATTTTGTTACATATTTATCAATATATCTCAGAGGAACTATATGCAGTAAACTTGAGTAGACACACTGTCTCCAAAAAGGACTCATTGTGGATTATCAATATTTACTGTGTAATTTAAATTAGAGTGACTTTATTTCAGATTCTTTTTCTATATACAGATAGAGAGGTTTGATTGGCAGGATGGAAAGAGGGACAGAGAAGAAGAAAAGAAGGAGCTAAGAGTAGGGTTTTAAAATATCCTCATTATTAAATCATCTAAATGGTTTTGATTGACATTTCAGGCTTGGAATTTTAAGATAAAATGTTGGAGAGAGGATTGTAGTGAAGAATCCATCTGGTTATTGCCTTCACAAGGTCAGGAGTAGGGGGAATGCAATTCTTTTTAATGTGATTGAACTATTGAGTTGTATGATTTGTGAATTACATCCCAATAGAACTGTTAACAAATAAATTACTCTTTTCTTGGGGGTGGGGGTGGAAACCATCATCTCTGTTGCCAGAAACGTGCTCAAAACACATGTGCTGAGTTAGGTTTCCCTAAACCCCGAGGTTGATAACCCCCCTACAGAGCTGCAGCGTTTGCTTCATGAGTAAGCAACGCTTTGGGTATAAGCTATAGAAAACAACGGAAATTTGCTTAGAGCAAAAAGGAAAAGGATTCAGTCCCATAACTCCGAACAGATGGGTATAATGTGGGGGACTCCAGCACCAGGGATGTGTCACCACCAGGGGCTTTTTGCTCTCTGTCTGTCAGCTCCACTCTCCCTTTGAGTGCCATGTTCCCTAATAAGTTCCCTGTTTCATTGGGCTGTCGAAGTTCCAAGGAAAACTGTCCGTACTAAAGAAATGTAACTTCTATCAGTGCAACCCGGCATAGTCTAAGATATGCATTTCTAATAGATGACCACACTTCCATAATATGCCTAACTTGGGCCCTAGAATAGTACTATGATTGATTGCCCCAATTTAAACATCCTTCATTTCTGCCGGGTGCTAATACTAATATACCTTAAATCACAATTGAACTTCACTCTTACCCAAGGCACTGAACAAACAAAAAGCTAATATTTATTATGTGCTTTTCTTTTTTGCAGGTATTGTCTCATTTAATCTTCACAACAAACCTATGATGTAAGAAATAGTATTGTTCTTCTATTTGTAGGTGTCAAAAGAGCAGTATAGAAAGTTCAGTAGCTTTCCCACTACAGCTGAGGTAGGGCTAGAGGATCTGGACTGAAAGTAATTAACAGTCACTGCCATAGGTTGCGCATTGTCACAAGTACTTGCAATTCCACCAGAAGTCAGCTGATCTGCCCCTCCATCTTTGAATCTTTTCTCTCTTTGGTTTTAAAATGTTGATCTTGATAAAATGATCAAATCAGGGAGACATGCATAAAAGATGTTACACATTCAATATTATTCCCAATTTTAGAAAAATAAAAAGCAATAGTAGAATAAAAAACTAATAGATGAAGGCATGAGGGTTCTGGAAGCTATTAAAGCACAGTATTTCATCATGGAAAATATTGGAGTTTCCCTTTACACTGATATGCTTCATGCATTTTCTATAACAACACAAAACGATAGATCAGAAGGGCAATTGGACCAAGAATGTGAACTGCACACATCAGTTTTCATAAAACAGAAAAAAAGTAATATCCATCGATCGGCTCTATACTGTCACTGTCCCAAGGGATGTGCTTGTGTGTAAAAAAATAATAGAACAAAACAAAGGGAAAGGCTTATTTAACCCTGAAAAAATTAGAAGGTTAAAAATGTAATAAATTTCTAGGGATTCGTTCTAAACTCTCTATTGTTGAGCGACAGCGAGTGAATTCAAACTCATGGCAATCCCATGGGATAAAGTAAACCTGTCCAGAGTTTTCCAGGCTGGCGGCCTGCTCTTTCTCCCAAAACGCCTCTCAGTAAGTGTGAGTCCCCAGTGTCTCAGTTAGCAGGTGAGAATTTCGTCACTGTGCCATCGAGCCTCCTTCTGGGCACTCTAGTAGTCAGCATATGACAACGAGGGGGCAAATCATTCTCCAGTGATCTTCTTTGGAAGTATTGCAAATAAATAACACTCTTAAAGAAAGAAGTATAGCATTCATGTTCAATAGCACAAAGCGAAGTTACCAGAGTAAAGAGTCTTCATATTATAGCCTGTCTCACCAATTCTTTGCTGTGTCAAAATATTTTCTTATACAAACGTCTTTCTTTTGTGAATCAGTATAGCTTTTGTACCGTAACTTCTCACAGAGCAGTTTCAATGAATCACCCCACCACCTTACCTTTGTAAATGAAGTCATTGAAGCTGCTACACGACCAACGGCTGCACGGCAGTTTCACGAAGTGCTGTCTTTAGAGGTACATTACTGGGGAAATGCTGAGTATATTTTCATGAACTGGAAGCCACCTTTGCTGTCACTGGCACAAAGAAAAATGTAGCACATATTTAATAATGTGTGCATGCAAGATTCGTGGGCATTATTGAAATTTAATTGAAATGGATTAAATGATATTATTTAATCTAGGATCTTTATTTTCCTTATTTTGCATTAATTAAGATGATGAAAAAGATTGAATGCTCTCAGTATTTTCAAATCTGCTTTTATGAAGGTTAAAAATGGTTCTTTACATACTTGGTACATGTGAGTACAGTTATCTCAAAATAAAGTTTTATACGAGTTTCAGTTCATATTTCATTAGCTAGCACTTTTTCCTTTTGGTCAGACCTGCATTTAGTCACCACGCGCTCTCGGTCCATTTCTCTTGCCGAGGTGGATCAGGTGCTGCTATGACGCTGGAAGATGCGCCACTGGCATTTCAAAACCATGTAGGGTCACCCATGGGGGACACATGTCAGCGGAGCCTCCAGACCAAGAGCGAAATAAAGAAAGGCCTAAGGATCTCTTTCCCTCCAATTTGCCAGTGGAAACTTTATGAATCACTCGACTTGCTTGCTTTGGAAAAACTCATGCTTGGTGAAGTATAGAGCCAAGAAGAGCAAGAGCGCCTGTCGGAGAGAAATCTGACCCAGCAGCAGCAGCAGAAGGATGAACTTAGTGATGCCCGGAAGCTGGGGATCCTTTCTTTCTGTTGTATGAAAAGTCTTAACAAGTTTGGGTCAACTAAATGGCAGCTGTCTGTCTGTCTGCAGAGAGAAACCCAGAGGACCTTGTAAGAGCACATCCAAGGTCTCGGTCTGAGAGTCCATGCACCCTAGACTGTGGCACAGAGGCTCAGAAAAACAGAGCCAACACGATGTGGTTTCTTTTCTTCGCCTCATCTGGACCATGACTACAGGACTGCAAGACAAGTGGGCTGGTTTCCTGGCCCACAGAAGCATAGGCCATGGGATCATGTGGCTGAGAGACTCAGGACAGGCGAGAGGCTTGGCTACCATGAAGCTGTTGGAGAGAGACTTGGCTGGTGGCTGAGAAGAGATATTGCTGTGGATCAAGGGCAGTAGCCTTACTGTTTGCTGATCTGGACTTAGAGTAACCTATTAGCTTCCCTCAAAAGAATCTCTTCATTGTGAGAATTGTCTATGAATTCTGTGTGGCCATGGCCATGAATGATTGAATCCAGCACAGCAATAGAGTGCCAGGGGAGAGAAGTCAGTGCCATGTTAGGCAAAGAAGGATGAAGAGTGGAGGCATGTCTGACCCCGGCCTTATGGCTCTAAGGATGACAAAGAGCTCAGTAGTTGAAACCCACCCGGTTCTCCATGGGAAAAAGAGGAGACTGTCCGTGCCTGTAAAGAGTCTCAGGCTGAGAAAGCCTTATAGGGTCACTATGGCTCAGAGGTCCTGGTGGTGTAACGAGTGTGCATTGCGCTGCTAACCGAAAGGGCAGTTCAAAACCACCAGTCACTCCACAGGAGAAAGACGGGGCTTTCACCTCCCATAAAGAGTTAGTCTTGGAAACGCACAGAGGCAGTTCTCCCTTGTGCTATGGGGCCACCATGAGCCAGAATTGACTCAAGGCAGTGAGTTGGTTCTTTGTGAGTTATGACACAGGGTTGACTCTGGCAGGAGGTTAGTATCACGTGGATGAATTTATATGAGGATCTTTCTTATGTTCTAAAGGACAAAGTTTTCTGACTATAAACAGCAAATGCAGCATTGGGCCACTTCAGGGATCTGCTGGGTAGGCCTGTGTATGCAGGTGTAGCTCCCCGCTCACACGGCGGTGAGCACGGCACAAGAAGGAACCAAAAGCAGCTCATAGGAGCTTCCTTATTTTGCACCTATTACAGACTATGAATAATCAGTGAGGCTGAACAGAGCTTGGCCTAAAAAGCATGAATTTCTGTCCAGTAATTAAGAGAATATGTCAGGCTTGATGAAAAATATATTCTGGCTCTATTGTAAAACAGGTATTCTGGCTCTGATGTAGAAAATTAAATATGTGAGGTGAAAAGTAACAATCAAACTAAATAAACAGTGGTCCCTAATATAGCTGGTTTGTTTAATTAGCATTTGATACAGCCTACTGAATTTTCTCTGAAATAGGTACATTTACAACGTCATATTAGCATTCTGTCATCAGATGTATAACCCCACTCTTCACTGCCATTGCATCAGTTCGGAATCTTAGAGATCCGGTAGGACAGAGTAGAGCTGCCCGCCCCTAAGGTTTCTGAGACTGTAAATCGTAAAAGGAGTAGAAAGCCTCATCTCTTCCTTCCATGGGACAGCTACTGGCTTTGAACTTCTGACCTCTCAGTTAGTAGTCCACCCATAACCCACTATGCCACCAAGGCTCCTTGTAGGATTTGTTGGTGGAATTTTATTTGTTCTATTAAGCACAAATTAAATTAATTTGTTCTTTAAGAAAGAGTGGTTACAGAGCCAAATAACAGCAGTGAATTTGAGCCATCCAGCAATTCCCCATAAAACCCACTCCATAATTCCAGGTAAAATTTCAATTCATATAATCTTTTCTGAGGCAGACGCCTTCCATCGGCCTCCTGAGGAAGAGCGGCTGACGGGTGTGAGCCACCACCCTGTGCACTAGCAGCCCAGTGTTTACCAGGAAGTCCCAGTGACCTGAGTGAAATATCGGAAAATAATTCTGAGAACAGAAACAAGTGAAACTGTGGCAGGGAAATTTCAGTATCTAGTATGGAAATGAGAATCAAATGAGTCTGCCTGTGTTTGAACTATTGCTTTAGCTGTTATTTTTGAAGTCGTTATTTCTCAGATCTCTGAACAGATGGCACCATTATGGGCTCTTCAAACCTGCTGGGAATTTTCTTTTCATAAATCTTCTAAAGTAGGGGAATGTCAACTTTTGACTCATAGGAAATTGACTTCTTGGTGTTATTTTTAATTGATCAATCAATTCAAAGCTCTAATAGAGCAACAACAACAAAAAAACTTTAGGGTAATGACAAGCCTTTTAGGCTTCAGAGCAGTGATTCCGAAGGCTGGCTCACCAAGTCTTGACGAATCCATGGCTGATACATAATTAAAAAAAAACTGTTTTAAAACTCAGTAAAACTTTTACTTATATGCAAGCCCAAGGTGAAGGTTGAATATTTAATTTTTACAAGGATGTCATAAAAAATAGTCGATATAAAACCACCCAGAACATATTGAATAACAATAAAATTTTCCTATGAAGACAAGTTACGACAATATTGGCAGTTACTTTTCAAGTTAATTAATGTAGACTGTTTTCATTACCAAAAAAAAAAAAATCCAATGGTTTCTTCTAGCAAAGAATTAAATGAAGATTTTTCTACTGCTTCCAGATAATCACATAAATAATGATGTAGTTGCAACTTGCTACCAATTAAACACAGAGAATAACAGAGTGTAAAGCATGTATTCATACAAGTCAGTTAAATACAATTATTACTCCTCCATTACCACTGAGGTGATTCTAGCTCATAGTAACCCTATGGGTCAGGGGAGAACTGGCCCTTGACTTTTTAAGACTTGACAGTGCTGATGGGAACAGCATGACAGCTCTCTGTGCAGGGAGAATGGTGGGTTTGAACTCACTTCTTGCTGTCAGTCACTCAGTGGGTAACCCCTTAGGCCACCATGACTCCAACATGCACAAATCGACCACCCTTCAGCTGAGAAATGCACCTCTGGAGGACAATGTAGTGAGATGAATCAAGTTGATAAAATATCTTCTGCCACTTGACCCGGTTAATTCCGTTCTACAAATTCATCCAAGGCAAATATTAGACACGTGCCCACAGATTCCTTTTCCGGGGTCTTCTTTACAAGGTTGCTTTTCAGAAACTCAAATTATCCAGAACAGGTAACAATTAAAGAAGTTACAGTCCATGCATACAATGCAACTCGATGAACCATAACAATAATAATGTAGATAATAATGTGGACAATTCTTTTAAAGAGATGTACGATCTTTAATATATCTTATTGGCAGATGAGTGAAAAAGCTACAACCATATTTATATCTATATATATAGATATAAATATGGTTGTAAAACCATATATAATATATATATATACACACACACACATTTGAAAAGGGGCATCTCATTCATCAGATATGCACCAACTTGGTACACGACTGGAAGACTGGATTGTGGGCAGACTTGGCTGCTTGAAGCTTGGCTTTGCTCACGTATCTTTCTCCTTTCTATGTAACTAATGCACATGTCAAAGAGCCCTGCTAGTGCACTGGGCTGCTGCCTGAATGCTTGCGACCCTCGCTCAGGCTTCGTGTGAGAGCAGTCTCAGACCTGTTCCTCGAGAGGTCCCAGCTAAGCGGCTCTGGTGCCACAGTGGTTCTGCACGGGGTGCGACCCGTGAGGTTAGCAGTTTGAGATCAGCAGCCACTCTGAGAGAAAGATGGAGCTTTCTACTCGCACGGGGGATCATTCTGTCCTGTCTTTTAGTAGCATGAGGAGTTGGCCTTGACCCGATGGCAGTGAGTTTGGTTTTCTTGGCAAGATTATAGCTAAGAAAACTGGATGGAGCAGTGCTCCTGTGTCACAAAAGTTTGCGAAGGGAAAAGATTGACTCCACATTATTCAACAACGGAACGTGTATCACAAGTGAAATGAAAGCATTTTTATTCACTAATATTCTTCTCAGGAACACTGTGAAATGTTCTATTAGGTTATATGTTTGAGCCATTCTTTGTAATAGAAAGTGAGGGAATGAGCTGGTAATTTTCTGCTGTTTTGTCTTTAAAATTAGCATCACCATTAGTAATTATGATACTGTTTTTCAGGTTTTTATATCTGATTATCAAAAATATCTGTATTTCCATGTAAATGACTACTAGAGCATTTATATGGAACTGTAAGTTGATTTTAAGTTCCAGAGATTGATTTGATCAAATTTGTGATAAAATATAATGAATAAATTTTTTTCTTTCCCTTCAATCTGTAATCATTTCAATAATATTATAGCATGATAGTTTTCTCTTGTATTGGATATTAACTCTCTGGATTTAGCATTGCACAGAAATATTATAAAAGAATAGAAATAATAGAAATATTATCAAATGGCATTTTTTTCAAATGGAATATTTATAGAAATATTATAAAGCACAATAAGCCAAAAAGTCCAGCAAAGAAATAAAGTATTAACGATACATAAATATGCTCCAGACATCTCATAACTATCCATAAATAATCATCTGTTTTATCACTCTTTAGTTGTGTTTAGCCTATGCATTAAGCCATTTTTGTTCTCTATCTCCAAGTACAAACTTCTGGAAGAACAAAACATTTTGATATTTAAAATTAGTGAAATGTCCCAGTTGAGATATGCAGAAATATTTTCATGAATATTATGCAGTTATAATCACGTGAAAGTGATAAATAAAAGATGTAGGGGTAGAAAATAAATCTTCCTCCTTTGCCTTTTTCTCAGCATGGTCCTTGAGAAATGGGTAGGCCTGAAAAGTTTGGCTTTTCTCTGCATTTGGCCGAACATCCATTCCACAGTGGGCTTTACCGTGCTGCTGCCCAAGAGACACAGAGAGGCCTGCCTCGCTGCTCTTCTGACTTTTCACATCATGTCTTATGGAAGTGAAATCGGTAAGATCTCTGTGCTCTCGCTTCCTCTTCATTCCTCCTGTGTGACAATGTGCACCTAGAAGGTTCTCAGGCACACTCACCTGCCAGGACCACATCTGAGTCCATAGACCCCCAGCTGAATGTTGTAGGACTATGTGGATGTAAGAGAAGCCCTGGTAGCTAGAGCAGGGGTTATCCAGTAGACTGTTAACAGCAGAGTCAACAGTTCAAAACCAACAGCTGCTCCACAGGCGTAAGATGAGGCTGTCTACTCCTGAAAAGATGTACAGTCTCAAAAGCCCCAAGGGGCAGCCCTACTCTGTCCTGTAGGGCCCCGTCAAGGACAGCGAGATGGTTTTTGGTAGATATAAGCACATTGATTAAATATGTTTCAACCTTTTACATACCAGGACCCATATCTATCATGTTATAAAATCTATGGGCCCATGTGAGGTCCAGTAATTTATTTTAGAATAATAATGAATTTCCTTAGCATTCAGACACCAATGTTTCCTGTTCGGGTCCAGGAGCCATTTCATCATCTTCTTGATTATCAAATGTGCAGTTTCTAACTAATGTCAAATCCCCAGCCATAAAAATGTACTTGTATGACTTACTCATGATATCATGTCTCTCTCAAAACTGTTTCTGTTGAAGCAGATAGATTGTCTTGCCTCTACAGTTCCCTAATGCCCTCTAGTTAATGCTACTTATATCATGACTCATGCAGTTGCTTCTTCATCATGCCACCATGAATGGTGCTACTGTATAATGTGTGGTTGTTAGTTGTCTTTAAGTTGATTCCAATTCATGGTGGCCACAGAGAAAATCTATATCATGGGGTTTTTTATTGTAATAAATCAGCTTATTGGAAGCTCATACAGCTCTTATTTTTTTTCATACCTTACACCATCCTCTGTCTCCCTTCACCCATGTTTCTGTTGTTCATCACCACCTTGGAGGTGGGGGGCTAGGGGGTTATACTTTGATCATTGAGATTGGTTCCTCCTTCTCTCCCCACGTTCCCTCTACCCTCCTCGTATTTTTTCTCCCATTACTGTTCCTAGACAGGGTTTAGATAAAAACCTGACCCAGAATTTACAAGAGAATGGGAAAGATAATTTGCTTCTAAGAATTTTTCATTCATCATTCAGAATTTTTCACCATACTGGCAAACTAGCACAACCTTAATCGTGCATTCTTCCCTTGAACAATAAAGCCATAATCATGACATTCCTAAAATGTGATACATACATTTCAATTTTTATTACACCAGTGCCTTCCACACCGAAGGATGGATAGGTGAGGAGTAAAAAAGACTGGTCCAACTCATAAAACATTTCTATCCCTCAGGTGCATCTTAAAAGACTTAAGACCTGCCTGTAAAAGTAAGGAGTCACCACACTCATTGCAGGCAAGAAGTGGCCTGTTGGTATTGTGAAATAGTGATTTCAAAAGCCCTCTCAGAGGAAATTTATGCAGCTGCCTCTAAAAGGTGACTTCTATCTGCTGCTGAGATGGGCTAACTGCCCAGGATGCCAGCAGTGGGGAATAAATACTCGGGTCACGCCAAAGGGCTGGAGACATGATATGGCCCATCATGAACCATACATGGGTGCAACAGTCAATGTGATTTGGGCCTACACTTACAATTGAACTGCAAGGTCAAGAGAAAGAATTTGTGTTATATGTTTTCCTGTTGTTCAGTATAGGAAGCCCAGGGTTGATTAACCTGTAGGGACAGCAAGTGGAATAAGGGTTTCAGGGTTGGGGCGGGGAGGGGGAGGGGGGGGAGGGAGGGGTGTAAAAGGGAGCTGATGCCAAGGATTCCAGGAAGGAAAAGAATGTTTGGAAACTGATTGTGGGAGCAATTGTACAACTGCTTGATGTGCTTGAACTAATGGAATGATATGATATATTTATCAACCCCCAAATTAAAAAGAGGAAACATCAGTCAACAGATAGACCTCATCCTGGATCCCATGCAAATGAGAGGCACTAAAAAGTCCATCTATCAGCACCATTAGATGAACTGATCCCCGATCCTTCCAGGAGAGGTACATCACATTCCAATGATAATTACAAGGCTCCCTGGACATCTGACCATCCCAGAGGTGGAGAAAAGCTGGGTGGGGAGCATTACAAGTCGGGAAACAGATTCCGTTCACATGGGTCCTGATCTCTACTGGAGAGTCACCCCAGCGTCTATAGTGGACTCAGAAAAAGGAAGGCATTTCAAAGCACAGGAGCCCTTGAGAAAGGGCCAGGTTGTTCAACTCCAAGAGTAATAACTATTCTTTGCTTTGGAGCCCTGCGTGTGTTAGGGGTGGGGGTGGGGTAAGACCTAGAAGATACTTTGGTAGCTCCCCAAACCCAAGGCTAGCATTTTAACTGGTTAGTATTTGTATCTGTCCATAAGGTCTTTGAATCTTAAATATACACTTTGGGAAACTGTGCTAGCTGCCACTCAGAAGTTACAAAACTTTCATAGTCTGATTCTATTTTTTATGTTTGGCTGCTAACAGCTCCTACCTTTAATGAAATTGTGAAAGTTAACGCGCCCAAGTCCTGAGCAGCCTGGGAAGGAAGCCACTCCCCAGCTCCACCCACTATCCATGATAAAACCTAAATCAAGCCCTCCCCCCTCCGCATCCCCCTGCCCAGTCTCCTGAGTCTGTGCCAAACCTTCAGGGCAGCCTTCTCTGCTCTCTCCAGAAATCCTCATTATGTGAATCATAAAAATACTCATATTCTCTTGGTTCACATTAGTCTGTGTCATCAGACTAAATATTGGAACCTAATGTCCGATAGAGAGATCTATCCTATTTCTCCAGGGCAAATTAAACAAAAACATAATTGACTGATCTGACACCTACAAAGCCCAGAATAGGATATTAATTGTAAGACAGCCTAAGAGAGCTTAGCTCAGTTTAAAAAAAATTATTGGGAGTTCTTACAGCCCTATAACAATACATACATCAATTTAATCAAGCGCATTCTTATAGCTCATAACAATCCATACACCAATTGTACCAAGCACATTGGTACATCTGTTGCCATCATCATTTTCAGAACATTTTCTTTCTACTTGAGCCCTTGGTATCAGCGCCTCCTTTTCCCCTTACGATATCCAGGTTTACCCTAGGTTTCTTACAAGACAACCCATGAGATGCAGGTTCATTTTACAATAAATTTCATCTTTGGACTTCTAAATTTTGACCCTGGATAAATATAATCTGTTGGTAATCAGATAACAACCCCAGGAGAATTGGGGGAAATAATGAGTTTCGAATGTGTCCAAAATTCTACTCCAAAAGAATTGTATCGGTTTCAGCCACACTTGTACCAACAGATTGGTTTGGGAGAGGAACATGTGGTATTTAAAAACTGTCGAATAGTTACATATGCTTTTCCTAATCACAGGCTTATGATTTATTAGTAACAAGCCTGCTGCCAAAATAAGAATGTCTTTATGATTTCTACCATTTCTTTTTCCTGCTTTCTGAAATTTAATCAGAGACTTTATAAGTGCAGCATAATGACATTGCTCTTGAACACTATTTGATACTTTTAAATCTTTATTAACTACTACAATCTTCAACTCTAAATTACAGTGAAAAGACCAGGGTCAGGGTGGGGGATTCTGACCTGCATTATTGTTCTTGTGGACAGACAAATTTGTGAGAATTACCTAACCATTCTACAAGAGATAGGTTTCCAATATCCAGAAATCTAAGATCTAATCCACTGATAAACATGAAATGAGCCACAGGAACTAGCCAAGGCACTATGGTTTAGTAAAATAAACTCAAATGTTTCCATTAAACATCGACTGAAATCATAGGTCATGCAATTTTGAGTTGAAGGTGATCTTAGGAGTCCTATGTCCTCTCTGCTCCAATGTTCTGGTGACTTCACATCAGCCTCAATGTGTGAGGAAACTGTGGCAGCAGGCCACAAGCCACTGGGAGAAAATACCAGAGTGACCACGGATGCGAAGTTGGGATCTCACCTGGTTTGGGATGTTCTAGTTCAAATGAACACCTGGGCCTCCGAAAGCCTTCGAATCCGCATGTAACCAAAGTACTAAGTGAAGATCATTTCACTCAAAAAGATAATCTATCCATCAGTCTCTTAATCAATTTTAAAGCTAATGAAGATTGGTTTTATGGGTTGAATAATAATAACCAAGGAGGAGTCCTGGTTTTAACAATCAATCCAGAGAGCAAGGTTCAATCAAAACAGAAGCTCTTGAGGGGACCTGCTGGACAATTAAACTCAAGGCGGACAGGTCAGCGCTCAAAGATACGCCAACTGTTGTCTACGGCCGTACCACTCTGAACGCGCCCGATCCCGTCTGATCTCGGAAGGTAGCAGGGTCGGACCTGGTTAGTACTTGAATGGGAGATATGGCAACTCTTTGGGGATATTCCAAAAGGGTCATCTTGGTAGATTTCCTGGAATGACGCAGAGTGATCACAGAGACTTATTTAAAAGTTATCTGAAAATTAAAATGTGTCTGGTTGAGAAAAATGCCAGGAAAGGGCCAAGGAATTTTTGTCTTCACCCTGATAATGCACCTGCTCATTCATGGAGGGTAGCCATCCTACCAGAATTTTATTGGAAAACCTTACCTCATCCGCTCTATGGCATTGATCTTGGCCCACCAGAATTCTTTTTGCAACCCAAACTCAAACAACATTTAAAGAGAATAAAATGTGGATCCGTCAAACATGCTAAAGCTGTTGTTTTGATGTGATATAAATTGAAGGATTAGGAGTTTGAAACATGGTCTACAGAAGTGGACAGACCGAGATGGAGGACGCATAAATCATAAAATTTACTAATATCTCTGATTGGCCCATATCTGACTTGATAAGCTGATCCACTGGGGACCTCAGCCACCAACTATAAAATGAATTAAGAAACTGAGACATATTCTGAAACATAGAATGACATGTATTTGGATAATTATAAATAATATAATTAACAGGACATAATGCACTGTGTATCTGGAGTCAACAAGCATCTTCTACAAAGGGCTTGGAAGAAAATATTTTAGGCTTTATGGGTCATATACTTTCTCTATTATGACTTAACTATTCTTACAACATCAAAGCAGCCCTAGATTACATATACATGAGTGAACAAGGCTATGTTCCAGTTGAAGCTTCCGGACAAAATTGGGCAGCCGACTGGATCTGACATGAGGACAGTAATTTGCTTTCACTGTATAAGCAAGTATGTGAACAATCAGCAACTAGTCCAACAATAGACATCATTGGAGCAAAAGAAGCCCAACGTAAATTTGACACAGGCTGCAACAATGGGCTCGGCTTTAGAACGGTGGTGAGAATGTGCAGGGCTGGACATTGTTTTTCTCCACTGCTCACGGGGGGTGGGGGGGGCTATGATTTGGAACTTACTCCGTGGCCCCTAAAACAACATATAAAAAAGAGGCTGCGTCCCAATGAGACAAAGATGCGTACTGCTGAGAGAACTTGTCTCTAGACATTCTTATCTCACAAACACATTTAAATATGTTTTCTTTGGAATCAACTTAAGTGTGGATGACCTGGAATGCTAATAGTAATACTTTAAAAAATTATCCTCACCTATACATGTCAAATATACATAGACATACAAAGGCTCTCAAGTTCACGGAAACCCATTTCCTTCCGTCTGCCAAGGGCAAAAGGAAGAGGTAAGAACTGCAGCTGCTCTGCCCGTCCATCTCTACTACAGAACCCTGGCCGGCAACGGATGAGCCCTTGCCTATGACTGAATGGTTTGAACCACCCACCATTTCTCCAGGAGATCTGGTGATTTGCTCCTATAAAAATTTCAACCTTGGAAACCCTACAAGGATAGCTCTACTCTGCCGCATGGGATCCTTATGAATCAAAAGCTCACACTATCGCACCTAAACATAGCAACACTTCACCATGGGGCCTCTGCAGGATCTATAGCTCACCCTTATCCAGAAGGCCTTCACTTTTAATTCAATTTTCCCACAAACTCCTAGAAGACTCTTTGTAAACATATATAATTCTACTTGTACAAGATATAACACAAAAAGGCAAAATGAATCTATTCTGTTCTAAGTAGTAGCTGAGAAAGGCACAAGAGTATTGTTGTAATGTTTTCTCCCCTTTGTAATAAGAATTCTATTTTATTGGCTCTCAACATCAACACTGCTGTCGTCTTTTGAATATTTAAGTTTATTATATGTCTAGAGAAGGAAGTCTGTGTTTGTGTATTATTATCATTTGAGATGGATTCTCAGAGATCACCTAAATATTCCAGAACTAGCAGAAAGCGGGGTGAGGGGGGTGAGTTCTCGATTTGCTGAATTCGGGATGGGTCAGAGTTTCCTTTCTGTCTGTTAGAGTTGAAGATGAAACCACCAGCATATTTTGATCAAGAGAAAGAACTAAGCAGAGCTAAATAGACAAGATCTCTTTAAGAGTAGTCTGTATAACGCATTGCACGGAAGGAAGATTAGAGGTTGGGATGCTATTAAGATGCCATTGCAATAATCTCATGAGATAACAAGAGCTTGATGCATGAGAGCACACGAGGCAGGATGGGAGAGGAGAAAAGAGATTAGAAAGAAATTAAAGAGAGAGAATCAACAAACTCTCTATTATGATAGCACTTTAGTGAACTGATTGGTCAATGAATCAAACTGTAAATCTGACCAAAGCCTGTCACTTAGAAAATTTCACAAGTTCTGGTTGTTATTAGTGTACCTCTGGAGATGGAAAAAGAGTCTGTTCTCTATCACAAGTGATAAAAAGTAAAAGCGTCCGTCAGTTCAACCCACTCTGACCACAAGCTTGCTGTATCTTCTGGTCTTACTACATTTTATTTTGCTAGGCATAACCCATCTTTTGAGCCCACTAAAAGTACTATATACTTCAAATACAGGGTTTATTTTCAAATAACAAACTAGCTAATTTATTATTGCTTCGGTGCAAAATTAGTCCATATATTGTACTAAATACGTTGGAGATATGGAATTTTGTCCTCCCCCCCAAGATATGTATTACTGTATAATAAAAACCACACCACATTTAATGCATCTAAAGGCATAGAAGAACTGCCATTTTCCTCAGATGTTCTATGTGTCAGGAATTTCGGCTAGACATAGCATTCCCAGCTGAAGCTCCATAATATCCAGTGGGACAACTTGACTTCTTGAGGATGGGCAAACGAGAGTCTCTAGGAGATCTCCTCTTTCACACTCCCAACAACTGGCATGACACTACAAAGGTTGAGCTCTGTTGGGACCGTTAAATAGGGAACTTACGATGACATCTCCAAGTGGCTCCTCATATTTCTCACAGACAAAGGATATGGTCTTCAAGGGGAAGCCTCCAGAGAACAGGTATTGGTAGAGCCAAATGTTCTGAGAAATTATAAAGTATCTTTTGACCTAATCTCAAAAGTTATACATCAGTTTTACTGCATTCACTTACTAACGATTATGTCCTAGAAGCCACCCAAGATTCAGTAAGAAGGGAATGAGAGTCTGCCACTTGACAGGGAAGCAGCAATGTTATATTGAAGAAGAAGTGATGGGAAGAAAGAAATAATTGTGGCTATTTTAGGAAACACAAGTTTCCAAAGATGGTAATTATTGTTTTAAGAAACCCACTAGAAATTTTGATTCATAGTGACCTTTAAGACAAGGTAGAACTGGAGCTGTGGGTTTCTACTCTTTTTTTTAAAAAATCATTTTATTGGGGGCTCATACAATTCTTATCACGATCCATATATATATCCATTGTGTCAAGAACATATGTACATTTGTTGCCATCATCATTCTCAAAACATTCGACTTCTACTTGAGCCCTTAATATCTGCTGCTCATTTCCCGCCTCCCTCCCCAATCCCCCTTACCTCATGAACCCTTCATCATTCATATATTATTATTATTTTGTCTTATATTACACTGTCTAACATCTGCCCCTGCCTTCTTCTCCGCTGTCCCTCCCCCAGGGAGGAGGCTATATGTAGATTCCTGTAATCAGTTCCCACTTTCTACCCCACATTCTCTCCACTCTCCAGGCATCGCCACTCTCATCACTGGTTCTAGAGGAGTCATCTCTCCTGGATCCCCTGTGTTTCCAGTTGCTATCTGTACCAATGTATATTCTCTGGTCTAGCCAGATTTGCAAGATAGTATTGGGATCATGATAGTGGAGGGGGCGGGGGGGAAGCATTTAAGAACTAGAGGAAAGTTATATGTTTCATCTTTGCTACCCTGCACTCTGCCTGGTTCATCTCCTCCCCACAACCCCTCAGCAAGGGGTGTCTGGTTGGCTACCCTTGGGCTTTGAGTCTCCACTCTACACTCACCCACACTTTCAATGATATGATTTTATGTTCCTTGATGCTTGGTACCTGATCCCTTCGACAGCTCATGGTCACATTGGCTGGTGTGTTTCTTCCATGTGGGCTTTGATGCTTCCGAGCTTCTTTCTCCTATGGAACAGCTGATGGTGTTGAGCTTCTGACGCTGTGGTTTGGACCTCAATGAGCAACCATGACACTACCAGGGCTTCTCATTACAGTGCCACCAGTATTCCTTAAATGATTGTAGGACATTGGCCATGACCTTGGGAATGGGATGCTATAAAGTTTACTAATGCTTCTGGCGAATTTTGATATCAGATCACTATGTCTTGAATTCATTCATATTTAAAGAGGAATCACTACTATCACTTCCAATGACACTATCTAAGAGATCACCCTGACTGTGGAAGTGGCCAGCTAGTAAGACCACAGGTAGATAGATGATGGGGCAGCTCATGATGCTATTGCTTTTTCTTTAATCATCAGATTCCTGCAAAGTCCTCTTTACATTTTCCCAAAAAGTATATTATTCAATGTCTTATACTTGTGTGGTTGAGTAGAAAATATTAACAAAGGTCGTTCTGATTCCCATGACTATAAATCAGCATATATCAAGAAACCAGGTATTATCACTTAAAACATAATTCTTTTCCCATTATATCATGTCATTTCTCTAGGCAAGGGGATGTGGCTTAAGTAGGATTTGTGATGCTGGGGGATAGGAGGGAACAAAGAGAAAATAGACTGCTCAAAAATGTTACACTAAAATCATAATTCCAATGACAAAGAAGAGAAACAAAAGAATGTGTACAGCAATAGGAGATATTTTGCTGTGCATTGATGATATTTTTAATTTTAAGAAGAAAACATTTGATCAAGTACAATTGACTTAAAATAATTTCATTAGCATCTGGAAAAAGAATTCTAATCTAGTCAATTGAACACAGTCCCAATTAGACATTAGCAGTAATCCTTAGAAACTCTGCTGTTCTTATAACAGTGCATTAAGCCGGTCATTTAGACGAAAGCACAACTTGATTTAAGAAAAGGTCAATGTAGTTAAGTATTATGACAATAATACAGTTCCCTCTTTCTACACATGGTGTCAGAAAAATATTTATGAAGGGAAAGCTAATGACTTGACAATATTCTTTTATACCAATGAGGATTATTTTATTTAATATATCAAGTAGCACACTTACTTCCATGTCTCAAGGACTCTCTATTTCATCTTGATACTATTAAAGAATCAGTTGATATGGGTTTCAAAGTTGTTTGATACTCATCTGTCTTACCATCACAATCATATATACAATAGTAATTAGTACCTAATGGATAAATTAATAATCTCTTGGTAATGTCATAATTAAGGTCTCAACTACTAGCATAAAGGTTGACAGTTTAAATCTACCCAAAGGCATCCTGGAGAAATAGAACAGAAACTTGTCAATCTGCTTCTGAAAAGTCGAAGCCTTGACAGCACTAGGAAGCTCAGTTCTACTCTGCACAAATATGATCGCCATGAGAGAGAAAGGATTCCACCACAGCATGTTTGGTTTCCTGGGTTTTTATGCATCAGTTCAATTATTGGAACACTAACATCCAAAAGAGAAAAAAAGTATTTTTCCTATATATTCACCATGAATTGATATCTTAGGAATATTAATTTGGGATATTTTTGATAATTCTTGCATACCTTAGAGTAGTAGGAATGACATTGGATTCTTGTCTGTGTTGTTATTAGGCACCAGCAAGCCTATTGTGACTCAGTGATCTTATGGCTGTCAGAATAAAACATGAAATATTGCCCCATCCTACACAATCCACACAATTGTTACGTTTGAACCCTTATTTGCAGCCGTTATGTCGATCTATCTTGAAAAACGTCTTGGTCTTTTCACCCCTCTCTGAGGAATGGTCCCTCCTGATGACATATCCAAATTATGCAAAGTGGAGTCTTGCCTTCCTCTTTCCTCAGGAGCCCCTGGCTTTACTTTCTTCAAGACAGATTCATTTATTCTTCTGGTAATCCATGGTGTTATCAACATTCTTTACCAACACCATAGTTCAAATACATCAACTCTTCTCTCAATTTCCTTATTAATTATCCAGATTTTGCATACATGTGATAAAACTGAAAATACTATGACTTGGATCAGGCCACCTTTGTCCTCAAAGTAACATCATCATTTTTAAAAGACACTCTAAAGAGGTATTTTGCAATAGACTAGACCAAAGTTATATGCTAGCTGATTTCTTCTTTTTTTTTCAGGTGATAGTAATGGGAATTTTATTTCTCCAATAATTATATTATCAATTTTTGATATTTATGAAGCTTTACTTTAAAAAACCATTTTATTGGGGGCTTGTACAACTCTTGTCACAATCCATACATCCATCCATTGTATGTCAAGCACATTTGTACATTTGTTGCCATCATCATTCTCAAAACATTTGCTTTCTACTTGAGCCCTTTGTATCAGCTCATTTTTCCCCTCCTTCTCCATTCCCCCTTCCTCATGAAACCTTGGTAATTCATAAATTATTTTGTCATGTGTTACACTGTATGATGTCTCCCTTCACCCACTTTTATATTGTCCTTCCCCATTATGTAGCTCCTTATAATCAGTTCCCCCTTTCTACTCCACCTAGCTGATGCTTCCAGGAAGTTGACGGTGAATTCAAATATTAGGAAACCTTGACAACTCTGAACCTTTGTCCATTTATCATGATATCTATTGGTCCAGCTTTGAGGGCTCTCATTTTTTTAAAAGATGGAGGCACACTAAAAGATTTAGCCTTTGATGATCATCAATAAGAGCTTGGAGTCCTCTTTACTTTCAGCAAAGTTGTGTCATCATCATATCACAGGTTAGTGAGCATCCTCCAATCCTGATGCCAAGCTCCTCTTCATGCAGTCCAACTTCCTGAATTTTTGTTCAACATAAAGACCAAGGAAGGACGGGGAAAGGCTACAACTCGCATGCACACCTTTTCTGCTTTTAAATCGTAATGCCCCCTTGTTCTGTTCCATTGACTGCTGCTAATACATAGGTTCTACATGAGTACAATTAAATATCTAGTAATTTCCATTCTTAACACTGTTATCCATAAAGTATTATGATTCATATAGGGGATGCCCTTGCAGAGTCAATAAAATGCAGCTAATTGTCTTTGTGTTATTCTCTTCTTTCAGTCAATTCCCAGCTAACATACATACTATCCCTCCTTACACATCCTTATTTGAACACTGCTTGGATTTCTTGAAGCTCCCTGTCAATTTACTGCTACAACCAGCTTTTAATTTTCTTTAGTAAAATTTTTTTTAGTATTTTTTCTCTTTTTTTAAATGACAAAGAGGTATGCAAATATTTATTTCTTAATTCCTTTTTTTACATTTTATTAGTGGCTCATACAACTCTTATCACAATCCATACATATACATACATCAATTGTATAAAGCACAACCGTACATTCTTTGCCCTAATCATTTTCAAAGCATTTGCTCTCCACTTAAGCCCTTTGCATCAAGTCCTCTTTTTTCTTCCCCTCCCTCCCTGTTCTCCCCTCCCTCATGAGCCCTTGATAATTTATAGATTGTTATTTTGTCATATCTTGCCCTATCTGGACTCTCCCTTGCCCGCTTCTCTGCCGTCCGTCTCCCAGGGAGGAGATCACATGTGGATCCCTGTACTCGGTTACTCCTTTCTAACCCACTCACCCTCTACTCTCCCAGTATTGCCTCTCCCACCCCTGGTCCTGAAGGTATCATCCACCCTGGATTCCCTGTGCCTCCAGCTCCCATATGCACCAGTATACAATCTCTGCCCTATCCAGTCCTTCAAGGTAGAATTCAGAATATGGTAGTTGGGGAGAGGAAGCATCCAGGATCTGGGGGAAAGCTGTGTTCTTCATTGGTACTACATTGCACCCTGACTGACCCATCTCCTCTACTAAACCCCTCTGTGAAGGGATTTCCAGAGGCCGACAAGTGGGCTTTGGGTCTCCACTCTTTTATTTTTGCATGATGCCTTATACCTGGTCCCTTTGGCACCTTGTGATCGCACAGGCTGGTGTGCTTCTTCCATGTGGGCTTTGTTGCTTCTGAGCAAGATGGCCGCTTGTTCACCTTCAAGCCTTTAAGACCCCAGACACTATCTCTTTTGATAGCTGGGCACCATCAGCTTTCTTTGCCACATTTGCTTATCCACCCGTTTGTCTTCAGCGATCGTATCATGGAGGTGTGCAGCCAATGATATGATTTTTTGTTCTCTGATGCCTGATAACTGATCCCTTCGGGACCACGTGATCACACAGGCTAGTGTGTTCTTCCATGTGGGCTTTGTTGCTTCTGAGCTAGATGGCCGCTTGTTTATCTTCAAGCCTTTAAGACCCCAGACACTATCTCTTTTGATAGCCGGGCACCATCAGCTTTCTTCACCACATTTACTTGTTCACCCGCTTTGGCTTCAGCAGTTGTGTCGGGAGGGTGAGCATTGTAGAGTGCCAATTTAATAAAAGAAAGTATTCATGCATTGAGAGGGTGCTTGAGTAGAGGCCCAAGTTCCTTCCGCCACCTTAATACTAAACCTATAAATATAGACACTTAGATCTATTTTCCTATCCTCATATATATATTTGCATGTACATGTCTTTGTCTAGACCTCTATAAATGCCCTTTGACTCCTAGGGATGGAGCATGGTAGTAGGGCAGGAGGAAAGTCAAGGGAGATGGAGGAAAGAGCTTTAGTAAAATTTTAATAACATTAATGACACTGTTCAGTAATTTCTATATTTTTTGGATCACCTTTCTTTGCCTTCCTTATACCTTGTGAAGCAATAGATTCATTCAATATTTTGCCCTAGAATTCTTCAACACCGTAACCTGAAGCATTTTTCTCTCAATTCTCTTAGCATAATCAATTCTAAGCATCTAATTTTTAGTTTTCTAACTCCAGGTGTCTGCACATTTCACTATAATATTCTAGTTTGTCTCCTTGAGCACCCTTTGAAAGTCTAGTCAATTGCTTGACACCATCATGCCATCAATTCATTTTAGCTACCATATATTCAAGAACAGGGTTCAGAATTTTGGCTGCTAATCCCTTTGTTTCTTTTTCTCTTTCCTACTTTTTTCCAATAACCTTTTTTGTTCTTATTGTATAACACCAGTGATGTCATCCTGTACCTTATCTGATCTTCAGTCATTGGTGTTCAAATTGTCAAGTGTATTCTCAAAAGGGAATCAAAGTTGAGGTGCTTACAATCAAGATTATAATTTGGATCTCATAGATTATTGTAATTTTCTTTAGCTTCAACTCAAAATTGCATATGATCAATAAGTGGTCTGTTCTGCAGTTGGTCCCTGGTCTTGTCCTAAATGATATTGTGCTCATCACTTTCCAGAGATATAGGTTTGATTCCTGTGTATTCCTTCTAGCAAGATCTACATGTATAATCACCATGTCAGTATTTTCAATGACTAAATCATTGACCTTACACAATTCTCTCATATGATCTCCAATGTTGTATTATCACTAAGGCCATATCTTCCAGCTGCTGAATCTTCTTCTTTATTTCTAACATTTGTATTCTAATCACAGATGTAATTATTAACACATCTTGATTACATTGATCAACTTCACATTACAGAAGTTGGTAAAAATATTTATATCCTTCATTTTTACATTTGTGGTCAATGCATAAATTTGAATAATCGTATTCTTAACTGATCTTCCTTGTGAATTTAGGAATATAGTCCCATCATTGGCAATATTGTATGAGGGCAAATAAAAAAGTATTGCTACTGAACTGTAGAATCTTTTAATAAATGAAACATCAAAATGTAAAGCTATTACTTTAGGGTATATCTGTAGAAAAATAAGGATAAATCTTGAAATATTCTTTTTGATGGTAAATGTTATGTGATTCTTTTTCAAGTATTAATTCCTGGTCTAGCAGACCATATGCTTATCCAATTCAAAATGGAATCTTTCATTAGCCTGACTTGTGTTTACAGAACACTAGATCAGACTACTGGAGGCTCTGGGCACCATTAGTTAAAACTATTATTGAATTCTTGAATGCTGAGTATGGACAAGGATGAGTATAGAAACATTAATATTTAAAATTGAAAACAGAGCAGCAGCCACTCACGGGCTATTTTCCACATGTGGCCACTAGGCACATGGGGAGAAGAGTGAGGGAAAGAAAGAAGCATTTCCGCTCTATTTTTTCCCCTAGCAGAATCCCCTGCTCCCTAAAAGGACGGAAGAATGTGTCTAAGTCATGGGGAGATAACCAAGCATGCTTGTATGAGGATATGTTTAAAATGTGAAATGGTGAAAGTAATTATCAGCGAGAGAAACTAAACATTCCTGGGTCAGAATATTTTTAACAATATGATTAGAGAATCCTCCCACTGTGGGAAGGACAGGAAGAAATGATCATAAAAGAAGTACTAAAAAAGCATATCATGCTCAGTAAGGGATCATCGAAAGTGAAATAAACTCTAGGAGATGGATTGACAAAATAGCAACACCAGTTGGCACATTGGCTCAAACACACCAATGATTATCAGGATGGCACAGGGCCAGATAAGGTTCTATTTTGTTATTAAATCACAATGAGTTTGAAACAGCTCAACCACAACTAAGAAGGAGAAGATCAACCCAGAGCAAGACTGTAGTGAAGTGAAATATTTTAATATCACTCTTCTCTCCACATCTCTGTATCTCCCACGTAAGCACTGGGTAGGACTTGGCCAATTTAGAAGAATGATCATTCCGGACCCTTCACTGTGCTCTTGCATGAACAGGCCTTGAAGCACTTGTTGATGAAGATGAAGGGTTGAAGTTGTCAAGGATTTCATCTGGCTTGGATCCACAATCAATGCTCATGGAAGCAGCAGTCAAGAGAGCAAAAGACAAGTTGCATTAGGTAAATCTGCTGCAGGAGACCTCTTTAGACTACTGAAAATCAAGAATGTTACTTTGAGGACTAGGGTGTGCCTTACATAAGCAATGGTATTTTCAGTTGACTCATATGCATGTGAAAGTTGGTCATTGACTAAGGATGACCAAAGAAGAATCACAGCAGTTGAATTGTGGTACTAGGGAAGAATATATCAAGTACCATGGACTGCCAATAGGAAAAATAAATATGTCTCGATAAGAAGTACAGCCAGAGTACTCCTTAATGGCTAAGATGGAGATACCTCCATTTTTTGGGCATGTTGTTAGGAGAGATGGTCCCTGGAGAAGCATCATGCTTGTGAAGTAGAGGAGCAGCAAAAGCAGAAAGGCCCCTGGAGACGGATTGACACAGCGGTTGCACCAAACGTCTACTGTTCAGCTCTTTTACTGCATCACTTCTTCTCTTTGCCTTGGCTTCTATACATTATCATACAAGTGTCAGAGTCTCTGACAACATTTCATCTGGTCTTTTTTTCATGATTTTTACTCTATAGACAGGGCATGGGGGCATGAACTTACACCTTCAATAAATATATGCTGTGTATGTTCATCATCTTAAATATAATGATGGTTCCTTGGGATACACATACGTCCCAACTTATTAAATTGGACAACTTCAATCTGTGTTATTTATTGTAAGTTAACTATGGCTCAATCAAGCTATAAAAATAAATTGCAACCATTCCAACTTCCAAGAATTCATTCAACAAGATTAAATATAAAATAAAATTAGCACTTTTACCTAGGGAATCACTAAGATTTAGATATTCACAAACCATTGAAATGCAGATTCAACATCCTAATCAGCACTGTTTTCAAACCTTTGATTATCTTTTCATTATTTATTTATTTATTTACACTGTTAGCTTTGGGAGCCCAGGCCAGAAACAGCCATCTCTTGCCATTAGCCAGGGTTTGTTTTTAATATTTAATTAGGGATGAAATGAGAGAATCATTTGATTCTTTGCCCCATCAATTATTTTTGCTTCAAACTGGGCTAGAGCTTCTGCAGAAGAAGCTGTTAGTTGAATCACATTAATATTGCACAGTTCACAATTATTTTCTGTAATCATTGCCTCTACATGGAGGGGGTGGGAGGGGTGATTGTGCTTCGCAACACAAAGGCAGCTGATAGCATGAGAAAGGGGCTTTGCACTAACCTCCTAGTGTGCCAAGGCTCACAGGAAGAACTCATTTGAACTTAATAATTGCTAACATTTAGTGAATACTTAATGATATGCCAGATACTGGGCTATGCATTTCAAGTGAGCACATGTATACTCAGATATAATAGCATCGTAACCTTCATTTTATAGAAAAGGAGGCTGAAACCGAGAAGGTCTAAAAACCATGGAACTTATGAATAAGGGGCCTGAGCAAGAGGACCAACTGAGCAAACACATAGCAGGATCCCTCTACAGAAAAACAGGAGCAAATCAGCACAAAAGCAAGATGAGGCAGGCAGGGATCACAGACAACTCAAGAGTCAAGTCAACAGAAGCCTTCAGATCCCAGACTGGTGAGTGAGCAAGGCATAGGGAGGAAAGGAAAGGCCCACTGATGAAGGGTCCAACAATCCCCCCCACTTCAGACTCTCCCCCAAATCAGGGCCTTACCCAGCTGGGTGCTCTCCTGGCACTAAAGCAGCAAAGAGTCAGCCCCTGGCCTAACGATCTCTAGGAGGCATTCCACCCGCAATCTGGGTCCAGCCTGCCTAGGAACTCCTCCTACATCTCACAAGTAAGAAGGCCCAGGCCATAGCCAGGGGATCTCTCTGAACCCCACCAACAACCAAGGGGGCTCAGGCCCCAGGCTAATGATCTCTCTTGGCCCTCCCACCAAGCAGGGCACAGACTGGCTAGGTGTTTTTTCAGTGTTCAGCCATCAAGCAATCAGACCCAGCCCCTGGCTCGGTCCAGTGATCTCTCTGAGCCCCAATAGCAAACAAGGCCCAGCCCAGCTAGTTGATGTTTCTATGCCCAGCCAGCAAACAAGCTGGCCCAGACCCTGGCTCCGTGCAGCACTAGGCTCTTCCCCACTTGCCACCACAGGGCAGGGCCTGATGGCTGTGCTTTCTCCACCAGTCCAGCCCATAACCACTCCAGGTGCATACCTGATGCCGTGACCTTCTTGATATGGTTCACCTGTGTTCTCACTGACTTCAGCTAGAAACCTCCTGATGCACGCAAACAGAGCCCTACCTCTTCTTCTTCTTCTTCTTCCAATTCCTCTTTCTCTTCTACTTCCCCCCACCTTCCCTTTCTCTCCTCCGTCTCTTTCCTCTTCTTCTCCCCGCTTTTTCTTTTGGCCAAACTGTTCTTTTCCCCCTTTTTTGATTTCCTTGAGCCTCTCCTCCCACTTCCTTCTCACCTCTTTACTTGTTTCTATCCTTTTCTCCTTTCACTTTCTGTTTTTCTTCTACTTTTTCCTCTTCTTCCTCCCTTCTTCCTTTCTGCCACTAATAGACAAAGTTAACGACTCTCAGACAACCCAGAAGCCTTCTCAACAATAGCAGGTACAAGAAAATGCTCTAGAAACAGCAATCAATTATGACCCACCCAAGAAAATAGGCCCAAACAACTGAACACTAGGTTGCAACAGACTATTCTGAAGAAAAGGCTATGAAACTACCACAAATAGAAATCAGAAGAAATATGTTTTGTTTTTTGAAGAGAAGACGCAAATATTCCAACAAACAACAGAAAAAAATAGAAAAATTAGAAACTCTACACCAAATAGCATTCCAGTAGATAAATAATCAGATAACAGACTTAAATAACATAGTAAAAGAGTTGAATAGCTGGAAAACAAATTAGTGAGCCTGAAGGCATTTTCTTGACTAAACTCTACAATGAATGAGATAAACAATCAAGAGCAAGACCAAAGGAATCTAAAGATCGCATAAGAATAGTGCAGGGCACTTTCAAGGAGGTCAACTTACATCTCTTTGGAGGAGAAAATTTTAATACAGTGACTATAGCACAAGAAATCACGGAAGAATAGTTCCCTAACATCATAAAAGAGGATAAAATATTCAAGAAGTAGAGAGAACCCCAAACAAAATAGACCCCAAAAGAAAAACATCACAACATAGCACAGTCAAATTCTAAAATATCAAGTAAAAGGAGAGAATCCTGAGAGCAACCAAGAGGGAAAAATGAGTCACCTATAAGATAAGACTTATAAGAATACACTCAAACTTTTCAACTGGAAGCATGAGGGCAAGAAAATAATACAAAAACACATATAAGATTCTGAAAGTAAAATAATTCTGTCGCCCAAGGATTTTATATTAAACACAACTGTCCTTCAAATGTGGAGGATAAATATGGGTGCTTCCATATAAGAAGACATTAAGGGAATTTGTGGGAACAAGATAAGCATTATTCACATTAGTAACGGATATAATTTAGAAAGAAAATCAACAACAAAAGCACAAATCTCAGACAAACATAAAAGACAACACCATGCCAAAGTCAACATAGTGAAAATAGAATTCAAAGCAGCACAGTAATGTAGGAAGAACAAACAAACCAATGAAACCACATGTACACACATACCCCAGCCCCCAAATAAATCACACACCGCAAAACGACAGCACCAAAGCCTGCACATAGCAATAACAACATCGAATGCTACTGGATTACATGCACCACTCAAGAGCAGAGACTGGCAAGCAGGATAAGAAAGCAAGACCTGAAAATCTGACACTGAATGAAAAGGTCAGAGACAACAGACCACAGAGAATATAGTTCCATTTTCATAGACTGTCCAAAGTGCTGAAAGCTGGGGAGAATAGGGAATGGACTGGCGTTCAACTGCTAGTGGGGATAGGGATTCTTTGGGGGTAGTGAGAATATCCTGAAATTAAATTATAATGATAGTTGCATAAGCCTGTGACTATTTAAAAAAACCACTGAATTAAAAACTAAAAGGTGAATTTTATGGTATGTAAATATTACGTCAATAAAGCTATTGGTTAAAAAGGGAAAAAAAAAGAAAGCAAGACCCAATCAGTATACTGCCTACAAGAAACAAATAGACTAATACTCAAAGAACTGGGAAATTTTACCAAGCTAATGGCAACCCAAAAAAAGCAGTTGTCAGAATAGTAATCTCCAGTAAAATATCCTTCAAGGCAAAAAAATACCATGAAGGTCATAAAATGATACTGTATAATGAGTAAATAATATAACAAGAAGACATAACTATCCTAAATATACACATACACCCAGTGAAATACCACAGAAGTATGTTAATCGAACTCTTAGAGTGAGTAGAAGAGAAAAATGGACAACACAGTAATAATAGTAGGAGACGTCAACATATCACTCTTGAGGAAAACATAAAATTAGGAAAGACACTCACTACAGATACAGAAGAACTAAACAATACCATTAACTAACAATCCAATTAACCAACTCAACCCCAGACATGTATAGAGAAATCCACTCAATAGCAGCAAAGTATGCGTTATTTTCTAGTGAATATGGAGGGTTCTCTATTAAAAATCACATGTGAACTCACAAAGCAAGCCTGAATAAATTTTAAAGTACTGAGATTCTGTGTTCCATTTTCTCAGACCACCACACTACAAAATCTGACAGCAACAATCAAGAGAACAAAGGTGGAAAGTCAAGTGCATGGAAACTGAACAACACACTACTAATAAAAAGTAGCAAATGAAACAACATGCTACTTTAAAAACAGGAATTTTAAAATCCTTCTAACAAATGAGAATGACAACACAAAATACCTTTGGAATACAACAAAAAACATTATCAGAGTTCAATTTATAGCAATCCATGTACATATGAAATAGAGAAGAGAGAGCCAGTCAACACCTTAACCCAACAACAAGGACGAGAGCAATAAGTAAATCTTCAAACACCATGAGTAAAACAATCATAAAGACAGAAATGAGTGAATTGGATAAACAGAAGAACAACAAAACAGGAAAAAGTCATCCAGACAAGAAATTGATTCTTTGAAAAGCTTAACAAAATTGACAAACCACTGATAAACCTAAGAAAGGAAAATAAAGCGAAGATGCGAACATCAAGAACAGAAATGAAAATGAATAATAAATGAAAAAGAATAATAAAAAGAATAATAGCACATTACTATGAAAACCTGTACTCCAACAAATTTGAATATCTGGATTATATGGGCAAATTTCTAGAAACATAGCATTTACTCAAATTAACACTAACAAAGAAAACTTCAACAGACTCATAAATATGAATAAGAAAATCAGGTCATTTACAAATTTTGCCAAATAAAAAAGTCCAGGACCAGATTACATCCCTGGGGAATTCTTCCAGATATTCTGATACCATTCTACACAAATTATTCCACAATATTCAAAAAGAGAGCAAACTCCAGAACTCATTTTATGAAGCAAGCATAGCCTTGATACTAAACCCTGGCAGACACATCTTTGTATAGAAAACTTCAGACCAATCCGCCTTATGAAAACAGAGACTAAACTTATCAAAAAATTCTCGCCAATAGAATCCAAATATATAAATTCTATATATATATATATATATATATAGAATACATCACAATCAAGAGGGATTCATACCAAGTAAGCAAGGATGGCTCAACATTAGAAAAGTGATCAATATATTCTACCATATAAACACAACATAAACAATATAGCCACATGATTGTATCAATAGATGCAGAAAAGGCATTTGACAATATGCAACACCTTCTTGAGAAAATCACTCAACTAAATAAGAATTACTGGGAAATTTCTTAGCACAATAAAGACCATATATGAAAACCCAAACTCCCCACATGGAAAAACTAAAAGTATTCCTCCTGTGAATGGGAACCATATAAGGGCCCTCCTTATCAATCTTCCACATTGTGCTGGAACTTTAGCCAGAACCATTAGACAAGCACAATGAAACTATTTTAAAAAATCCGTGAAATCCAAATGGGCAAAATAGGCAAAAAGTGAAACTCTCACTATTTACAGATAATTTGATTTTATATGTAGAGACCCCCCCCCCAAGATCCACCCAACCCCCCAAAACACTAGACATACATTTTTTGGAAACAAAATATTGGGCAACATGATACAAACCCAAGATTAATATAAAAAATTAATTCAATTCCTAGATACCAATGAAGAGAGCTCCGAAAAAGAAATCAAGAAACAATGCCACTTACAATAGCCACACAGAAGATGAAATACTTAGGAAAAAATCGAAGCAGATAAACAAAATACTTGTTCTAAGCAAACCACAGAAAACTATTACAAGAAAACACAAGAAAGAGGGGAGATGCCATGATCACGCAGGTGGTTTTCTCAGGGTATGGTTTATCAACTGCACTCCAGATATGGCGACTCCTGTGATTTCCCCAAATGTGGGGAATTCGATTGCATAATTGACGGTAGCGGAGGACTCTGCTCACACACACCTCTGTAAAATAAACTTCAAAGAAAACAAGAGACCTGCATAATATGCACCATCATCATGGATAAGAGGACTTAACATTGTGAAAATGTGACTACAACCCAAAGCAATCTGTAAGCATAATTCTGATGCAGATATTCATCCCATTCTTGAAAGATTAATTGCCAATGTTACATGGTAAGGAAAGAGATCCAGCCTAAACAAAAAACCTTCTTAAGAATAACAAAATAGGAGACTTCTCAACCAACCTCAAAACCTACTACATAACCAAATGGTCAAAATAGCCTCATACTTGTACAGGACAGATACATAGACCAATGGAACAGAATAGAAACCCAGAAATAAACCCATCCACCTACCGGCAAGTGTTCTTCAGCAAGGGACCAAAAACATTAAATGGGAAAGAGAGAGATTTTTCAGCAAATGATGCTGAAGAAACTGGGTCTGCAATTGTGAAAGAATGAAAGAGGACCCATACCTCACCCCATGTACAGAAAAAGGTCTCAAGCTAGATCAAAGACCTAACTGTAAATCCCAGTGCAATGAAGACCATCAATTCCATTTAGAGACAAATGTTAAGGCCCTGCTGTAGGGCACAGACATACTATCAAACAAAAGAAAGAAAGCACACAAAATAGAAGACAAACTAGAGGCCTGAAACCTACAAAAATAAGATACTTCTAGGCATCAAATGACTTCTTTAAAAACGTAGAAGACAGCCATGGCCTGGGAAAGAATATGTAGCAACAACACAACAGACAAGGGACTAATCTCTGAAATCTGTTCAAAACTACAGTACTTTGATAAGTAAAAACAAAGATTCTATAAGTAATCCAATTACAAAGTAGACAAAGGACATGAGCGGTTCATAAAAAAATGACATCCAAATTGCTAGCATGAAAAATGCTCACAATCATTAGCCATCAAAAAAGATATAAATCAAAACAACAATGAAATATGAGCTTACACCAGCAACGACAGCCCAATTTAAAAAAACAATCAAGAAACACTGAGGAGGATGTGGAGAGATTTGAACTCTCATCCATTGCCTTTAGGTCTGTGAATCTCATACAAGGGGTTATAGGGAATGCAGGGCATGGTGATAGAGAGGAGGAGGGAATTTGGGGAGTAAATAATGGAGGGTGGTGGGCGGGAGCACTACAACTAAAGACGATTTATCCAAGTTGGGGGTGGGGAGAAGGATGCTCTAAATATATGTGGTGCTGATTGTACAATTCCCCTTGACATAATTAAACGACTGAACTATGCAATTGTATGATATGTAAATTATGTGTCAATAAAACGGTTGGGAGATAAAGACTACATGTCAAAAAAATAGGAGCCTTTGAGACCCTTAAAAGCAAGGCTGTCCTACAAGGTTACAATTGTTTCATTTGATCTTGTTGATAGTTGCTATGGAGTTACATAATGAAGTATTCTGGAAATTCCCTTCCTTCGCAGTATTATTCATATTATGTTATCTGCACAGTCAAGGGCCTTTGCATAGTCACTACATGTGTTGCATAAGACCCCTTTAGAGTATTAGAAAACAGGGCAGTTACTTTGGGATTAAGTTGCTCCTGATCCAGCATGGTCATTTCAATGGCCTCATAGGCATATGAAAGTTGGCCACTGAATTAGGAAGACTGAGGAACAGGGTGCATTTGAATTGTGATGCTGGAGGAGAATACTGAAAGTTCTGTGGACTGCCAAAAGGACAAACAAATCTGTCTTGGAAGAAGTAGGACCAGAGTGCTGCTTGGAGGCAAAGCTGGCAGGCCTCCTGTTACCTACTTTGAAGGTTGTCAGGATAGAGCAGCACCTCAAGGTGAAGCACCTCAAGGTGATAGGCTGATCCAGTGGATGCGACTATGGGCTAGAGCATCGGAGAGATGGTGAGGATGGAGCAGCACCCGGCAGTGCTCCCTCTTGTAGTGCATAGGGCTGCTGGGGTCAGAACCGACTCAATGGCTCCTAACAACGTCCTTCAAGTGTGCTATTCTCTGCTTTCAGAAAAGATCGCTCTGACAGCCACAGTGATGGCCTTCATTCCAAATCCGCTTCAGAATCTGGCTTAAATTTCTGGCAATTCCATGTTGATGTGTTATTGTAAACATTTTTAAATTACCTTAAGCACAATATTATATTTCTGTTTGACAATAATATTGTTGCATAAATTCTACATTGTGCTATATCCACTTAATTTGCAATGAGCCCACATATGCATCCTTTCCCATCAATTTGGCTCGCAATCAGTTTCCACATTTCTTGGCATAGACCGGAGGACACTACCAGCATCGCATCTATTTACGCAAACATTTCGATTGGTGTCTGTTCACTCCTGCAGCCTGTACTTCCCTAAAGCTTTGGATGCTGCCTGTCAGCATCTGCCTCTTCCTCCCAGACACCCTGTTCCTGATGATAAGCTACCTCCCAAATGGTGGCAGGGCAGCCAATGTGCTCAACTCACGGTTCTATGTTCTACGACATATATTCAACATTCTTTTTCTCCCATTTCAATGAGACTTTGTTTTTTTTTAATTAATGAAGTCCGTATGTCATCCCACAAGTTGTCTGATTTTCTGTCATTAGTATTCGTTGTATTAAACATGATATGGTTTCTAAAATCAGGTAGGTAACCCTCCATGTTGTACTTAGACTCTAAAGAACTCATTTAATTTTCTTCAGCTTCAATGTGAACTTGCATATGAGCAATTGATGGTCTATTCTACTAGTTACCAAAGGCAAATAAAAAGTCATTGTTACAGAAATCATAGAAACTTTTAATAAACAAAACAATCAAATATGAAGCTATTGTTTCATACACACCCCACACACACACATATCTGTCAATGTTTATGACTCTACTCTTCGAAGGCAGTGTTTCTATCTCTCCAGCCCTTCCTCATAAAAACCCTGATGGAGTATGGGTTATGGGGTGGGCCTCCAACTGCAAGTTCAGCAATTTGAAATGACCAGCTGCCCTGAGGGAGAAAAATGAGCTTCCTCGTCATCTACAGAATTATGTAGTCTTAGAAGCCCAGAGGAATAGTTCCACTCTATGCTAGAGGGTAACAATGAACCAGAATTTATTCGATGGCACTGAGTTTGGAGTTCTTGAACTCTTCCCCCAAAGAATCTTGTGCTTTTTTTATCTACAGCACATCAAAACAGCAGCTTTAGCACATTGGAGGGACCCAAATTGTGTTCATTTTCAATATTCCTTGGGTTTGGGGAACAAAAGATATGGAAAAGGGCAAAATTAGTCTGAAAGGTAGATGGAGTAAGATTTCCCAAAACGTTCTCATTGAATGAGCAGATACATTGTCATAAAATAAAAATTTCCTTTTACAGTTTTTCTGGCCTTTTTCTCACCAATGTTTCCTGGTATTTGTCTCATCACTTTTGGTTTTCTTAAAAATTCTTCCAAATAAACTCTTGTGAATGTCCCATATCTTTTGAGAAAATCTATACATATTATCCTTTGAGAATCCCAAAACTAGTCACCATCAACTTGTGAGCTGATTCTCTGCCTTGAATTGAACTGTCCTAGCAGATCCCTTTGGAAGATGTCAATTTGTTTGGAAGGACTCCTGCATTTTATTTATTTATTTACTTACTTTAAAGGCCCCCTATGGGGACTAATACCTGTGCGTTCCTAAGAGCGCTTGTCTGATCACAAAGACATGTTTAAACGTGTTTTATGTTCAGGGTGAATCTTTAACTCTCAGGCTCAAACATAAGCGCATTTGTGAGGCAAAATACGTTATTTTCCAGAAAAAGAAATAACCTCATTTTTTTCTCTATGCCTTTCAACACAATTTTGAGCATCGGCTTAAACAGAGGCTTAGCCTGACAGAATCAGCTCTTAGCTGAAGATCTGATGGATAGCTTCGCTACCATATCTGACCAACCAGCTACCGTACAATGCCAAGTTGACCTCACAGCCACAACATTCTCCCAAAAGGAGAGCAGTTCCCTCACCTCTCCATAGGAATCTGATGTTCTATAACATGTCAGAATTTGTACAAGAAGAAATCCCCCAACTTTGAGGAGGCACTAGCTGCCTTAGCGAACTCGCGAACTCTTCATGACCAACTCCCTATGGGAGCACTGGCTCGTGCCCACCCTCGCCCCACTTAACCTTCTTTGTACTACTAACAGTCACCCCCTTCCTATACAACTCCCTCCTCTTTTGGAATTAACCACTTAAAAGGCAGCCCCCACTTCTTTAGCTTCTCAGATATTTTGACTCAATTCTCAAGCCTAGTCCTTATCACTGAGGAGCTCTCCTGCCCTCTCTGAGGACGTCACCCCATCGCAGCCTAAAGTAGCTAAAGCAGTGCTTCCCAACCTTCCTAATGCCGCGAACCTTTAATACGGTTCATGTGGTGGTGACCCCCCCAACCATAAAATTCTTATCATTGATATTTCACCTCTGTCATTTTGCTACTGTTATGAATTGGGCGACCCCTGTGAAAGGGGATTCGGATTCGACCCCCACCCCCAAAGGGGTCACAACCCACAGGTTGAGAACCGCTGAGCTAGAGATTAATGTCACCCTTTTCCTTATACCATCACAAGGCAAGAACAAGGGGTAAAATTCGGCTTTGCCAGAGCAAACCAAACTCCACCGTCCACTGCCCAGAACAGCCAAACTCACCCGTCTACCATGCGGAATAGGTCAAAAGTAGCGAAAAATTTCTCTTCTTGTAATAGCACAACACCCCTCAGTCACTAGCTTCTGCAAGACCCACCCCTCTGAGGCCTAGACCACCCGAAGCCTCGCACGTGCACGACCTTAATAAATTCTCAAAGTCAGCTCGGTGCCGCAGGGTCTCTCACACCATATCCCCTCTCATCATCCATCCCAATGCGCCTATCTGGTGTGATTCTAAAGTCTGATTGCTAAACAATCTCACCTTCCCGTTGGGAGGTGCTCTGTTGTGCAAAAGGGTCTTTAAAGTCTCTTTAAAGTTCAAGCCTGGGGAAGAAGAGAAGCAGGGTCAGAAAGAGAAGAGAGAAAAGAGATACCTCAATGAGGAGACTCTCCACTCTGAAGATTAAGTTTCAGATATGTGCTTCCCAGGCCTGTGTCTTTGATGCTTAGCACTGTACCCATTGCATAGTAAATACAATAAGCAAATATAACCACTGTCGTAGATGCATAGACCAAGGTGCCACCTGGTACAGAGTAGGATGTTGAGTTTCGCAGAATTTCATTACTGAGCTGCGATATTTTCTTCTTAAACCAACCATTCTGCATGAAAGACGATGAATATGCAAAGCTTTGTATAAGAGGAGCAGCCATGTGCTATTCTGAAATACAGATCCATCTGCCACCATAGATGGTCAACTGCTGGTGGTGCCGACATCCAGGGACGTGTCTATTTTTGGAAAGGCGGTCGGTACTTTAGAGACAGTGTCTGTGCTCAAAACATAACCAGTTCTCTGGTCTTGATGAAAGCATAAGTTGATTCAATCAAGTTAGTTGGTGGGAGCTTGTCACAATGATCGATTTGACCACACAGCCGGTCCAGTTGGGGCAGTTGTTGCTGTGTCCATGGAGACACAGTGGTGGCCCTGCTACCATGGTCATCACTCACCCTTGGCGCTCCTTTTCTTGCTGCCTCTGAGTCATTTGTTCAGCGCTGGTCCTTTTACAAACAGAGCGCAACCTTAGCCTGCAATTAGGCTAGCACTGTGAGCGCTCAATCATTTTCAATTAGGTGTCAAATCAGTTCTTAAGCTATCAAACACTCGAGGCTTACACATGATTCCTTTCAGGGAAAGGATCCTGCAGGTTAATATCTGCCTCTGGGAGAAAGAGTTCCAATTTGCACTGGTTGTCAGCAAGCTGGATGTTGCAAGAATATTCCAGGATGTGGTGATCACAGATGGCTCACCGACTCTATCACTGACACTTTGAGAAACCAGCCTGATATCTACGTAGCTTATTGTTACCAGGGGAGTGGGTACAAGCTGTGGGACGGAATTTGTATCACTGGACCAATAGCAATTGAAGTTGAAATTCACAGTGGCATGAGAGGTCCTACTTAACTATCAAGTACTATTGGGAGCTTTCTACCTGCCCAGGCCTGTGGTGAGTTCGACAGGAAATAAGGGCAAGAAAGAAGGCAGCGTTGTGATGAAGAGAGCATTACCTTTGGGATCAGACACGTGTCAAATCCTCAGTTGATCACTTTGTAGCTGTGTAATATTTGGAAACCCCTAACCACTTTGAATCTCAGTTCTCCTATCTGCACACAGTACAGATTTTAATGACAAAGATACAAGTGAAAATGTATAGGATTGTATTCAATAATGAATAAAATAGTCAAGTATTTAGTGAGCTCTTAATAAATGTGGGTTTGGTTTATTAAGTTTTCTTTTGACCATGTAAAGTATATGTAAAAGCAAAAACTATGGAGCTACCCCTAAAAAATTTCCAGTCTGACAGCAAACAAACTCACTGGCATCGAATCAATTCTGACTCATGGCAACACTGTAGGACAGAATAGAAATTCCCCCATAGATTCCAAGACTGTAAATCTTGGAGTTAAAAGCTCATCTTTCTCCTAGGAGTTGCTGGTGGTTTCAAACTGTTGACCTTGCAGTTAGCAAGTCAACTCATATCCCACGATACCACCAGGGCTCAATTCAGTCTAACTACAAAGACATTATTATCTAGAAATTATCAGCACTATCACATCAAATTTTGAGTGTCATTGTCTATTACCTAATACTCATACATTAATGATAACACCTTAAAATGTTCAACTTAATTTTAATCTGCTGTCATTATTCCTCCATGAATTATAACTTTCTGCTTAGTTAACAAAGTATTTAGTATATAATCTCTGAGTAAATTCCAAAATAGATGTTTACAATGATAAAGCATTACACAAGACTTAGGTTCCCGTCTTCATTGAAGAACTTAGATCAATTAGTCTTTTAGGAATGTTTCTTGTAAGTTTCCTATGCTTTCTATTAATTCATACAATTTTCCTTGTTATAATAATGGAGAAAGTCAATACAATCATTTGTCTCTCTAAATTTCCAAACCAAACTATATTTTAGTTTACATTAGCTATTTATTGATTAATTAAAACTAGGAATATTTGTTAAGCTCTTTACTTTGAAATATTTATAGATTCAGAGGAAACTGTCCAAAAATAGGTGAGAGTGTGTGTAAAATTGACAGGGAGTTCCCATCCAACTTAAACCCAGTTTCTGCAATGGCAGCATTTTACAGATAATATTAAATTCAGAACATTTGCTCTGGTATAATTCATTGATCTTATTCAGCTTTCAGTACATTCTGTGTGTATACTTCTTTGCTATTTTTTCACTTGTGTAACTTTGTATAATTATCACCAAAGACAAGTTACAGTATTTGCAGAATTCAGAATTACCATAGACTCTTCACTATTCTTTTTGTTCCATCTTAATAATACTTTATTTATTTTTGAAAATCATTTTATTAGGGGCTCATACAACTCTTATCACAATCCATACATACATCAATTGTGAAAAGCACATTTGTACATTCATTGCCCTCATCATTCTCAAAACATTTGCTCTCCACTTAAGCCCCTGGCATCAGGTCCTCATTTTTCCCCTCCCTCCCTACTCTCCGCTCCCTCATGAACTCTTGATCATTTATAAATTATTATTTTGTCATATCTTGCCCTGTCTGAGGTCTCCCTTTCACCCACTTTTCTGTTGTCTGTCCTCCAAGGAGGAGGTCACATGTAGATCCTTGTAATAAATTCCCTTTTTCCAACCCACCCTCCCTATGCCCTCCCAGTATCGCCACTCATACCACTGGTCCTGAGGGGATCATCCGCCCTGGATTCCCTGAATTTCCAGTTCCCTTCTGTACCAGTGTACATCCTCTGGTCTAGTCAGACTTGCAAGGTAGGATTCGGGTCATGATAGTGGGAGGTGGGGGTTGGGAAGGAAGCATTTAGGAACTAGAAAGGAAAGTTGTCTTTTTCATCATTGCTACATCGTACCCTGACTGGCTCATTTCTTCCCCAATAACCTTCTGTAAGGGGATGTCCAGTGGCCTACAAATATGCTTTGGGTCACTACTCCCTACTCACCCCCTCATTCACTAAGGTAAGATGTTTTGTTCTGATGATGCCTGATACCTGATCCCATAGACACCTGTAATCGCACAGGCTGGTGTGCTTCTTCCATGTAGACTTTTTTGCTTCTGAGCTAGATGGCCGCTTGTTTATCTTCAAGTATTTAAGACCCCAGATGCTATATCTTTTTATAGCTGGGCACCATCAGCTTTCTTCACCACATTTGCTTATTCACCCACTTTGTCTTCAGCAGTTGTGTTGGGAGGGTGAGCATCATAGAATGCCAATTTAATAGAAGAAAGTGTTCTTGCATTGAGGGAGTACTTGAGTGGAGGCCCAATGTCCTTCTGCTACCTTAATACTAAACCTATAAAGATATGCACCTAGATATATTTCCCCATCCTCACATATATATTCACATATGTACATGTCTGTATTTAGACCTCTATAAATGACCTTTGCCTCCCAGCTCTTTCCTTTGACTTTCCTCCTGTCCCACTATCATGCTCAGTCCCCACCAGGGTTTCAGCAATTTCTCTTGGTTACATTACTCTTGACCATGCCCAACCAGGCCTTCCACACCCTTCTCACCACTATTTTTTTATGACGCCATCAACCCTTCTTCCAATGATTACTGCTAGTAACTCCTAATCTACACAATGTTGTTTCAATAATGTTAGGCAGGTAAAGCTATACAGGACACAGTTGTTGAAAGTCCAATCTTCTACAAAAGCACAACTCTTCTAAATTGCTGTGTATGTCATCTGCTGCACAAGACCTCTTAAAATGTTAAAGATCAGCGATGTCACTTTGAGAACTAAGATTCATCTGACTCAAGCCATGATATTTTCAACCCCCTCATATACATGTGAAAGGTGGACCTTGAGTAAGAAAGATTACAGAGTAAATGATGCATTTGAATTATGGTAATGAATATTGAAAATACTGGACTGCAGGAAGAACAAACAAATCTGTCTTGGGAGAAGTACATCCAGGATGCTCCTTTGAAGCATATGGTGTATGGTGCACATGCTCGAAGGAGAGACGAGTCCCTAAAAAAGGGATACATTCTTGGTAAAACAAAGGCATGGAAAAGAGAAAGACCTTTCATAAGATGAATTGACACCAATGGTAATAATGGGCTGAAATATAACAATTGTGAGGATAGGGGATACTGAGCAGTGTTTCATGCTATTGTACATCGAATCACTGAGTTAGAACCGACTTGGCCCACCAGACAACAGCAGCAGCAAATATTTGTATTGCTACATAAAGCCACACCAAACCCACAGCCATCGTGTTGATTTCAACTCAGAATTGTACAAGGCAGAGTAGAAGCCCTTCACCGGGTTTCTGAGGCTGCAAATCTTTTCAGAAATAACCCGCCACATCTTTTTCCTGCAAATGGCTGGTGGGTTCAATTTCCAACCTGCTTTTGGTTAGCAGCTGAATGCTTAGCCACTCTGCCACCAAGGCTCCTACTATAAAATCAAACCAAATTGATGGCCATTGAGTCGATTTTGACTCATAGAGGCCCTGTGGGGCAGGGTACGACTGTCCTGTGGGTTTCTGAGACTGTAACTCTTCATGGGAACAGAAAGCCTCATCAATCTCCCTATTACTGTAGCATATTCAATTATCCTATGATAAAGTTTGACAATGGACCAGCTGAAGGATATTTGGGTTGTTTCCAGTCTTTGTCTGCGATGAGTAAAAGTGCTATGAACATTCATATACAGGGTTCTTTGTGAATGTTTGTATTCACTGAAATAAATGTCCAAAAGACCAATTGCTGAGTCCTATGGTAAAAGCCTATTTAGTTTTCTAAGAAACTACCGGTCTAATTTCTGCAATCTCTCCCACTTCTCACTCTCACTAGCAATATGTAGTCTAGTTTTACCCCATCTTTGCCCGAATTTGGAATTACGAGCATTGTTATTTTAGTTACTCTAATAGATACAGAATGATGTATCATTCTGCTTTTAAATTGCATTTCCCTAATGTGTAGTGATGTTAAGCACTTTTTTATTTCTATATGTGCTTTTGGTTAAATGTCTATTTATGTCTCTGCTCATTTTCTTTTTTTTTTCTTAATCATTTTATTGGGGGCTTATACAACTCATCACAATCCCTACATCCATCCATTGTGTCAAGCACTTTTGTACATTTGTTTCCCTCATCGTTCTCAAAAGATTTGCTTTCTACTTGAGCCCTTGGTATCAGCTTCTCGTTTTTCCCATCTCTCCTCGCTTCCCCTCCCCCCTCCCCCACAAACCCTTGATAATTTATAAATTATTATTATTTTATATCTTATACCATCTGATGTCTCCCTTCACCCACATCTTCACTGTCCATCCCCCAGGGAGGAGGTCATATGTAGATCCATGTAATCTGTTCCTTCTTTCTCCCTCACCTTCCCTCTACCCTCCTGGTATCACCACTCTCAACACTAGTCCTGGATTCCCTGTGTTTCCAGTTCCTTTCTTTACCAGTGTACATCCTCCAGTCCAGCCAGACTTTTAAGGTAGAATTGGGATCATGATAGTGGGGGGAGGAAGCAATCAAGAACTATAGGAAAAGTGTATGTTTCATCATTGCTACACTGCACCCTGATAGGCTCATTTCCTCCCAATGACCCTTCTGCAAGGGGATGTTCAGTTTCCCACAGATGGGCCTATGGTCCCCACTCCATACTCCTCCTCATTCACAATGCTATGATATATATATATATAAATGCCTGATATCCGATCCCTTTGATGCCTTGTGATCTCAAAGACTGGTGTGCTTCTCCCATGTGGGCTTTGCTGTTTCTCAGTTAGATGGCCACTTGTTTATCTTCCAGCCTATAGGACCCCAGACTCTATATCTTTTGATAGTCGGGCACCATCAGCTTTCTTCACCATATTTGCTTATGCATCCGCTTTGTCTTTAGCAATCATGTCGGGGTAGGCTGGTGTGCTTCTACCATGTGCATTTTGTTTTTTCTCAGCTAGATGACCACCTGTTTATCTTCAGGCCTTCAAGAACTCAGGTGCTATATCTTTTGATAGTATGGCACCACCAGCTTTCTTCACCACATTCGCTTGTGCACCCGTTGTCTTCAGCGATCGTTCCAGGAAAGGTGAGCATCTCAGAGTGCCAGAATGTTAGAACAAAGTGTTCTTGAGTTGAGAAAGTACTTGAGTAGGGGCCCACTGTCCATCTGTTTCCTTAACACTAAACCTAGAAGTATATGCACATAAATCTAGTTCCTTCTCATCATAAATATACTTACATCTGTACATGCCTGTATTTAGTTCTCTGTAACTTCCCTTTGCCTCCTAGTTCTTTCCTCTATTTCCGTGTTCTTTCCCCTTGTCCCACTATCATGCTCAGCCTTCATTTGGGTTTCAGGAATTCCTCTAGGTTACATTGCCTTTGATCCTTGCCATAGAATTTAGATCATTTGTTGTTCCCTTGTCCCTGGGTTTGTTAACTTCCACTTCCTTTCCCCTGCCTCCCCCTCTCTCATGTCCCCCAGAACTGATATCCCGTTGTTCATTCTTCTGGCTTCTTTATCCTGCCTATCCCTTTCAGGTAGACATGCAGCAACAACAATATACACCATCGTAAGACTGTCTGCTCATTTTATAATTCAAGTATTTGCTTTTTATTTTTGTGTTCTGAGAGTATGTATTCTAGACCCAGATTTCTGATGAATATGTAGTCTGTAAATATTTTTTAACCTGTACTTTTTTTTCTCACTCTATTTATAGTTTCTTTGACAAATCAAAATGTTTTATGTTTTATAAGGTTCATTTATTTATTTGCCTTTTACAGATTTTGCATTAACTCTAAATCTTGAAGATTTTCTATCTTTACCCTTTTGAGTAAATTTTCATAAAGGGTATACATTTAGGAGAAGGTATTGGTTTGGATTTTATTTGGGCCCACAGATATCTAATTTCCCAGCACCATTCATTGAAAAAGCTATTTAAAAAATTATTTTGAGTCCTTTGTACAATACCAGTGGTCCTCTTGTGTGAGTCTATTTCTGGATTCATGATTCTGTTTCATTGATCTGTGTGCGACCTGTCTGCCAATCCTGCAATCGCGTGTTTATAATGCCGCTATAGAAAGGTTTATCATTAGACAGAGTGAATCCTATTTTATTCTTTTTTTCCCGGAATTGGTTTTTACCTATTTTATATTTCTTTTATTTCTACAGAAGTAAATGAATATGCTAGCTGTCTAGGAAAACCTTGTTGGAAGCTTGACAGAAATGGCAGCTATAACCCTGGTGGTACTGTCAGATAAGCTGTAACCACAAAGCCAGCTGTTCAAATCCACCAGCTGCTCCTCAGGAACAAGATGTGGTTGGTTGCTTCCACGAAGGTTTCTTGCCTCTAAATCCTTCACAGAGTGACCATTAGTCATAATTGACTATGTAGCAGTGGTTATTGGGCATAGAGATCAATTGAGGGAGAACTGTCATCTTTTCAATGTTGAATCTTCCAATTAATGTATGTGGAAAACTCTGAAACATTACTTTCTCATAAGCACCGGAGGTCCCAGTTTCAGCTTGGAAAAGCTTTAAATTAATGTTTTGTTATTGTTTACTTCAACATAGGACTGAGCTTGAGAGCATGCAACGAACCTAAATTTGGAGAGAGATAGAATCTGCAGGACCAATACTAACTGAGTATCTATTCACCTGGGTTAGAAAGTCCAAGGTACCACATAAGCTAAGAAGAATTCAGGTAAGAAAAAGAAAAAAGATAAACTCTAAAGGCCAAGTGGGAACTCGTATAAGAGTAGGCAGACTCTGGGAGGTACAGATATAGGGGATTTAACACCGACTTGCAGCCTTATCCACCACGAACTCATCCAAGCATTCTAGAGGAAAATATAGAATCCTAAGCAAGCTTCCCTCATTCTGTTGGCTGGGGGAGGAGAACAGCTTTCATTGCTAAGCTATTGCCCAGAACCACAGCTGAAATCCTGCCCAGCCACCTGCTCCTTAGGGAACAATAGCTTTAATCTACAGGGGAAGAAAGTGAAATTGGAGAATAGGGGTGCTGGGGAAAGCCCATGGAAGCTTTGGGAAAAGAAGATAAAACGGAAATCTCACCCAGTTAGATGTGAAGACAGAACGCCTGACCCTCCAGAGACTCAGTGATTGCAGCATTGCAACACAGCCACTTCTCATCTCTCTGAGATGCTACACAGGTTGCAATGGAGCTTTTGGGGTCTCCGTGAGTTGATGGTAGCAAATAACAATGACAAAAGGCCTTATTACAACATCAGAAAATCCCCCCCCCTTCCCCCTTCTATCTTCTACAGAAAATGGACAGACATCCAGTACAAATCACAGTGCAATACAGATTGGAGAACTGTAGGAGACAGACTCTCACTGGGGCACCACACAGAGAGAACTCAGACTCAAGGTGCAAAGAGAAATTAAGAACTAATCTCTAATGAACCAGTTCAAAATCTAGACACAAGATACCATTGGAGAAATTTGTGGCAACCGCAGCAATAATAATTGCAAACTCAATATGACTCCTGGCTAGATCAAGATAAGTCCTTGCACTAAATTCCTAGCTGAAGGGAAATTGTGATCATCTGAAGGCATTAAAAAACAAACAAACTCAGCATCCACTGCCCTTCACAAGATGTCCAGGTTGCAACAAAAATTGAGGAGCACACAAAAGCAAGAAAAGCATACTCCCAGGGCACAAAGCAATCAGACTACAGTCAAATGACACCACTTTGAAACTATCAAACTACCAAGCAGGAGTTAAAACAACTATGGAAAAGACTAGGGAGCTTCAAAAAGCTTATGGGAGAATGGAGTTAAAAGGTAATGGGATTTTTCCATGAACTTATATGTTAAAGGTACTAATGGCAAAAATAGACAGCATGCAATATCATATGATAATTTCAGCAGAGAGATTAAAGTGACAGAAATGTATGGCCCCCATCCCAGGGGTACAAACAGAAAAGTGGGTGAAATGAGACAGCAATCGGTGTAAGGCATGAAAAAAAATGAAGAATTTATAAATTATCAAGTGTTCATGGGGAAGGGAGGGGGAAAAAAGAGGAGCTGATGCCAGGGGCTCAAGTAGAAAGAAAATGTTTAGAAAAAGATGATGACAACACATGTACAGGGAGGAAGTTATAGGTAGGTCCTTGGAATCGGTTCCCCTTTTCCATCCCACGCTCCGTCCACCCTCCCAGTATCACCATTCTCAACACTGGTGCTGAAGGGATCATCTGTCCTGGATTCCCTGTGTTTCCAGTTCCTATCTGTACCAGTGTACATCCTGTGGTCTAACAAGATTTGTAAGGAAGAATTGGGATCATGATAGTGTGGGTCGGGGGAACAGAGGAAGCATTTAGGAACTAGAGGAAAGTTGTATGTTTCATTGTTGCTACACTGCACCCTGACTGACTCATCTCCTCCCCAAGACCCTTTTGTAATGGGATGTCCAGTTGCCTACAGATGGGTTTTGGGTTCCCAATCTGCACTCCCCCTTATTCACAATGATTTTATTTTTTGTTCTTTGCTGCCTGATACCTGATCCCTTCAACACCTCGTGATCACACAGACTGGTGTGCTTCTTCCATGTGGGCTTTGTTGTTTCTGAGCTAGATGGCCAGGGTCTTAAAGGCTTCAAGGTAAACAAGCAGTCATCTAGCTCAGAAGCAACAAAGCCCACATGGAATAAGCACACCAGACTGTGTGATTATGAGGTGTTTAAGGGAATCAGGTATCAGGCATCAAAAAACAAAAAATCATATCATGTGCTCACCATCCCGACACGATTGCTAAAGACAAATGGGTACATAAGTAAAAGTGGTGAAGAAAGCTGATGGTGCCTGGCTATCAAAAGATATAGTACCTGGGGGCTTTTCCTAATTTTAAACCATGCAGTATTCCTTTCTTCTGCTTGAACAATTGTTTCCTGATCCATGTATAGATTTTGCACGAGCACAGTGAATTGTTCAGGAATTCTCATTTTTCTCAAGGCTATTCATAGTTTGTTATGATCCAAATAGTCAAATGCCTTAATTAGTCAAAAAATGCAAGTAAGTATCTTTCTGGTACTTTCTGCTTTCCACCCTGAAGTTCTGTACTGGGTTGCAATTACATGGTCAGCAATTCTAAACCACCAACAGCTCCTCAGGAGAAAGACTGGGCTTTCTACTCCCATAAACAATTATACTCTTGAGCCAGCATCAATCCCAAAATCGCTACCAGTAGGACATATTTTAATCCAAACATATTATATTTGGATATAGTATTAATTCATACTTATATGAATTGTCTAAACAGTCCACTTTTCTAAAAGAAAAGGTTTGTTAGTTAGATAAGAAAATTAAGACCTAACCATATGTGCTCTATAAGAAATTCACAAAGGCATAACTTGGCCACTGCCAATGAGTCAATTCCAGCTCCCCTATGAACAGAGTGGAACTGCCCTTTTGAGTTTCCAAGACTATAAATCTTTATGGGCACAGAAAGACTCCTCTCTCTTCAACAGAGCTCTTGGTGTGTTTGAACAGCTGGCTTTGCAGTTAGCAGCCTGAAATATAACCCACAGTGGCCCCATGGCTCCTTTGACAAAGGTACAAACTCATTTCCAGCACATCAATTCTGACTCTTAGCGATGCTGTATGATAAAGACATAAAAAATATCCCAAACTCACTGACATTAAATTGATGCTCACTCATAGCATAGAGCAGAACTTCCCCTGAGAGTTTAAAAGAACATGACATTTCACAGGAGCAGAAAGTCCATAGATAAGGTATAATTAATAGGATAGAGGAAGATATACCATATATATGCTAACAAACAAGAAAAGATGTACAGACAAATATAAGACAAAGTAGACTTCACCCACTGAACCCTATGTGAGATAGAAGAGTGGGGTTATTAAAATGAAAATTTGTCAATTGTTACCCTGCTATTTTCCAAGACAGATTCTTATAGCTTATTTTTACCATCCTCATCCTCTGCTTGGTAAAAGACACATTCTTGATAGTTGGAGGCAAATCTCTTTTTTTCCCCTTATCTTTGGTCTAACCACTTCTGATAAATTTGAAAAGACAAAATGGCCCCTGAGTTATCCCTAAAAAATATCCCCAATTGGCCCAGACAAACTGCTAACTAGGTCTTAGTTGTCCTCTCTCCATTTACTGCGACTCACCGAACTTGACTTCCCACCTACACCCCGCCCACTTCCATCACGTGATACCAAGTCACAGCCACCCTATCGACAGAGTAAAACTGATTTCAAGGTTGCAAGGACTGTAAATATGTGTGATAGCAGATAGCTCCATCTTTTTTTTTTAAGAGGTTGGTGAGTGTGAAGTGCTGACTTTGGAGTTAGCAGCCCAATGCTTTACCCGCTGTATCACCAAGAGTTCTACAGAACTATATTATTTCCTCTCTCAGAAACTGCAATCACAAAGATGATTGCACTTTCCCAAGGCCTTCAAGATTTCCAAGTATTAGGTAACTATAAGTGAAACCAGAACTTCAAATCTAGATTGCTTGACCTCCAGCAATCGATCCTTGCCCTACAATACAATGGGAAAATGACTTAGGAACATCGGAGATGGAAGACTTGTTCCATTGAGAGGACTTTCAAAGCATAATTCAGAGAAGCCTGGCCTCAATAAGTCTCTCTCTGAGATGGTGATCAGACAAAGGCATTGTTATTTTCTTAACTGACACACATTAATGTTGTGCAATTCTTTCTGAATCCTGGTGCATAAGAGGTGAATGCCTGGTGGTTATAGTCTACTGAATTTATTTACCTATTATCTGCAAAGAATCCCTGGGTGGCCTAGTATTTATACATTGAGCTGCTGACCCCCAGGTCAGCAATTTGAAATCCTTAGTCACCTCCAAGGGAGAAGGACGAGGTTTTTTATTCCCGTGAAGTTTTCCCATCTTAGAAGCTCACAGGGACATGTCTAACCTGTCCTCCAAGGTGGCTGGAAATCAGACTTGACTCTAGGGCAGTAGGTTTGATTTTGGTTGATTCCCTGCCATCCTAAAATAGGACATTGGTTGTTTAGTGACAGAATGCTGCCCTTGCATGCAGGGACCAGGGGTCAAGTCTGGGCAATGTGCCTCATGAGCAGCCATCGCCCGTAAGGATGTGCATGCTAGCATGATGCTGATAGATTTCAATGGAGCATCCAGACAAGGAGAGACCAGGAAAAAGAGACTGCAGGATTATATCCCCAAATCAGTCAATACGATACATGCACCATAATGGTCTGATCCACAACCGGTCATTAGGATGGCACGGGCCGTATCAGTGTTTCTGAAATAACAGCAATTGCAAGATTTTTAGACTTGTAGCACCTTTAAGCCTACTGTCCCCTTTCAGGATCCCTGATGTTGCTGTGGTTAGGCATTAGTTTGCTAACCACAAGTTTCTGGTTCAAACCCACCAGTCACTCTGCCAGGGAAAGATGAGGCTGTCTGCTCCCACATAGATTTAGTTTAAAAATACCCTAATAGGGTTGCAGTGAGTTGGGATCAAGTCAGTGGCAGTGGGCAATACCTTTCAGAGAATCATATAAATATGTAAGACCTCAGTTGATGTTTTAGCTAGAAAAACAAGGGACATCTCTGAAATTATAGTAGGGATAGAAGGATATTGGCAGTTAAATTGTATGGGAGTCCAGGAAAAAGGAAAAGGCCCTGTAGGAATACAAAGGGTATGGCAGTTATATAATCTCCTGTCAAATTGAGTAAAGCAGTGGAGTCTAGCCTATCAGTCCATAGCCAATGAGGCCTCTGTGTGGGCATGTCCTTCTCCTGAGGATTCTGGGAACTCCTGTCTTCTATTTATTCTATTTATTCCATTTGTCCTGGGAGGCAGGACACACTCTCTCTTCTACACCTTTCTGTTGAGAAGCCACGTGAAAACACACTGATGGAGCCAGAGCTGGAGGAACCACATGGAGACCCACGCCAGTGCTGAGATGCTTCCACTTCCACTGGATCTACAAGACTTTCCACCCACACGCCTGTGATCTTCCTGCATTCAGCATAACTGCATGTGCTGGGTGATGAGTCTGAAGAGGAATTTATGGACTAGAATCAGACATATGAGCTAATATCATACGTACGGACTTGATCTAGACTGGGCTGGTATGTTTTCTTAATATACAATTGCTCTGTGATATAAAGCTCTTTCTTACCCATATATGAGTTTCAATGAATTTGTTTCTCTAGTCAACCTTGACTAAGACAAAGGGCAAATAAATTCAATGTCATTTATCATCGAGTTTTTTTTTGCTGGTTCAAAGATGTTCCTGATGGAAAATAACACTCTAGGTCCAATTAAGAAGCTTGCTGTTTACATCACATTTTTATTTAAAGTCTAGTAACATCAGATATTTTAATAAGACAGGACTAGGAATTCTATTTGAATCAGCTATCATAGCTATTGAAATTTGGATAGAATTTATAAACATCCCTAGATAATGTTAGAGGACATTCACTTTAAATCACGTTTCACAAATCATCCCATAGCTGTTGCTAAGAGTTCAGTTGCCTTATGATGGACAGCTAGTCAGGCAATGAATCACTTACTATAAAGTATCAAAAAATAAATTTCACCAATGTTATTCCCACTTAAAAAGATTAATGTGAGTTTAGTTCATAAAACCCCAAAGGAAAAAGTCTAGGGTGGGGAATGTGGGAAAATAAAAATAAGTTAAACACTTTCATGGAATTCATAGGAAAAAATAAATAAGTAAGAGTAAGTAGGTGGGTGGTCAGGAGGCAGATAAATAGAATAAAACAAATAAAAAGGTTTTCTTCCTATGGACTCCATTAGGTCCCAAATATACTACTAATACTCAGCATTAGATTAATTTGGGCACAGCCAAATTGAACCTCTGAAAATTCTGAGTTAAAAATACTACAAAAATAATTCTAAAACTTTTATTATTTACCTTTAAATGGCAATGGAAGTCTAAGGTGAAAACTTTAAATTTTTATTCCTTCTGAGAACAGTCTGAAGCTAGGGCTGTGTGCCAGAGGCAAAGATTCCAAGAATGAATTATTAGGATGCTGGAAAAAAATGAGATAGGAGGAGAGGGAAAAATCAGATTGCCTTGGAGTCATAAAATGCTACCACTCCTCAAGTATGGGAATGCACCAAGCACTTGAAGTGGGGGTCCCGTTTTCCTCAGGTTAAGCTGAGCAGGGGTCATCTGACATTAAAGATGGGGGGGGCTGTGATTCTGGCACCAAAAGCATCAGCTAAGAGCCTTAAGACCTGCTTCGATGAATGCTAACACCAAGCACTCCCAATACTTGTATATAAATGTTCTATACCAAATGCTGGAGGCAGTTTTCATCAGGAAGTTGCCTGGGCTAATTGTCATTTCAGCTGCATCTTTTAATATAGAGTGTGCAAAGATGCAATCATCACTTATTCCAAACCAGTCAGCAGTTTACTATGTATGTGTCTCTGATAGGTTTAATAGACCATCTAAGCCAGATGCTCTCTAAGAAGCTCTTCTTTAATAGATGCACTAGATCTCTGGTCCTTCCACAGCACTGGGATGATAGAAGCTCAGCAGGTGGTTTTACAGGTGGTGGAATGGCACTAAATGCAACCGTAAACACAGACAAATTATTTCTCAGAATTAGTGAAAAGTGAGGTCAAACATAGAATTTCAATGTAGCACTTCTGTGACTGTTTCCAGATATACAGACTAAATTTGACATTCTTGGATGCTCCCAAAGCATTGTTTATCCTCTGAACAACTCTCTTAGCAGTATAATGTGAACAACAATAAAGACGGGTTCATGCAAATCTCTCTGTTTACGTCTGTATTCCTGAACAGTACGGTGGCAGTTACACAATTTTAAGCCAACTTGATAAAAGAATCAAGGGGTGGAGTCTAGCCTGTTACTAAGGTCACAGCCTGATTGATTCCTCCTTATGAAAGTTCTGGGATGTTCATGAAGATTCTGGGACGCTCTTCCTCCCTGGAGGCAGGACCCACTCTCTGTCTGGTGCACTTCCTGTTGACAAGCCACATGGAGCCACACTGATGACAGCCAGAGCCCTGGAGATGCTTCCACCGCCACTGGATCTACAAGATTTTCCACCCACAGGTCTGTCATCTTCCTGCAATTCAGCATCATTGCATATGTTGCATGAGTCTGAAGAGGAAATCATTAACTGGTATCAGACATATCGGCTAATGGACTGGGTTGGGATGTTTTCTTAATATACAATTACTCTTTGATATAAAGCTCTCTCTTACACACACCTGTGTGTCCCTGGATCTGTTTCTCTAGTCAACCCGGACTAACACAAGTACAAAGCTGGCCAAAGAATAGAATATACCTAGGACTTTCCTAGCAAATTACCACAGAGTGGCTTAATAAAACAGAAATATTTTGTGTCATAGTTTTAGAGCCCAGGAAGCTGGATTCAGGGTGTCGGTGTGGCCAAGCTCACTCCACACATATTAGAGAAAGGTACATCTTGCTTTCTTCCAGTTTCCCGTAGCTGTGGGTGCTCCTTGGCTCTTGGGGTGGCTTTACTCCAATCTCTGCCTATGTCTTCACAGGTCCACATTCATTCTGAGTCTTTGTTTGGATTTCCTTTTCTTTCTTTCTTTCTTTTTCAGGATAACAGTCATAGCAGAAAGGAGCCCGGGTGACGCAGTGGTCGAGTGCTGGGCTGCTACCCAACAGGCCAGCAGATAAAAAGACCGGAGATCTGGCGCAGTAAAGAGGTTAGCCAAGACCATCGCATGAGACTGTTCTATGTTGTTCTATAGGGTTGCTCTGAGCCAGGCCGGACTTAATGACACCAAAATTCAACAACAAGAATCATATTGCAGTGCAGTGCTTTACTTAATATGGCTCTTCTAGCCACAGTCTTAGAAGCCCTGGTGGCAGAGTGGGTTACACATTGAGATGCTAACTATAAGGTCAGCAGTTCAAACCCATAACCCTCTCCATGGAAGAAATAGGAGACTTTGTGCTCTTGTAAAGATTTCAGCCTTGGGAACCCACAGAGGCAGCGCTACTCTGTGCTTCAATGTTGCTAAGAATCAGAATGGACTGGATGTCAATGAGTTTTGCTTTTTGAACCAGTCTTTGTGACACAGAATGATTAAGTGAGATTATGCAAATTAGGAGTTTATGGCCACCAAAGGGATTGAACCACGTTGCTGTTAACACAGTTGTGCATAGAATACGTGATGGTTAAAATTATGCGTCAATTTGACTGGACTTTGATTTTTCCACGTCTTGTCAGTTGTGTAATTTGATTACATAATGATGCAATTATCCTCCACTTTCTGATGTGTCTCTTTGCCTCTGGCTGCACTCTCAGTTGTCTGTTACTTTAGTGAGGCTGGATGATGTGGTATCTATCCCGAGTCACCATTTTACTGGAGAGTATGCATGAAGTCAATGTCCTTATCCCAGGCCCCATCCTTCATACACTTGTACTGTTATGCTGAACTTGAGTCAGAATTTCATCATCTCACACGATCAGCATCTTTTACAACCTTGTGAACCAGCAGCTTGTCATCAGACCTACCAAGTGTCATCAACCACCTAACCATGAATCTGAAGAATCCTCCAGACTGATGCCTGACCCTTAGATTTGGAACTTTTCAGACTACAAGGGCATAAACCATCTCCTTGATAAGTTTAAATGGAAGAGAAGTAGTTTACATAAGATATAATGGAGTGGTACAGGAAAAAAAACACGTGGGCACTTGGGCATTTTTAATATCTCTACCCCATAGAAACCAGTTTTCCATGAATCTGGGAGAAATCAAATCATGACCTCATTTTCACTGAAATATGGTTTTACCCTTAAAAAATTTATATATTGTAAGGCTTAGAACATAATTTTTAGGTGACACAACTTTACTAATGACACTATGTAATACATACTTATTTATATAATTATAAGTATGATTATCACTATTGATATTAAAGAAATTACCCAGGCTTTTTGGTCCTCTCTATATTCCCACTTTCTCATAAGCCATGTTTTGGTGGTCAGAGGTAAGCTGCAATAGAGAGTGCCAAATGGGTATTGGCCCTCACTGTGGAGGAAAGATCCAGTCCACCAAGCTTGTAGAAGACAATGTGTTCTCAGATCAAAAGTACATTTTCCTTCAAAGAACATAAAATATTACTTCAGGAAAATCCCAGGTATAATCATTGAAACAAAGAAACAACATAGAACAATTTTTGGTAAGAAGTATGTAGGTAAAAATGTACAGTATAAATTTGCAGTACACCATGTACTTGTACAAAGACTTGTCTGAAATATAGAAATATAAAGAATTGAATGTTTTTTAAAATAGATATTACGTGGTGGATGTTTTATTTTTGGAGTTGTTGCAGAATGTGAACAAAAATTACAACATTTTAAACTGGAAATAACCTCAGCCACAGCATGCAAGATGAAAATACATGTCAAGATTTGACAATCTGCTCTAAATATAGAGAGCAAATCGGCATTGAAACTTTAGCATGAATATCTAATACTGTTTCTAGAGCTTAAAATAAACATAAATAGCACATGAATAGAAGGGGGAAGAGAGACCGTCTCTGGCTCCTTGATGTTACTCTAAGTCATTTCAGCTAAACAGTCTGAAATTCCAGGACCAGATGCTCTGGGGATGCCAACGGTCCTCATTTCACAAGCAGCATATGGAAAAAGGACTTTCGCCGTGTATAGCCACGGCATTGCGGCTTCTGAGCCAAGCGTGAGATTCAAACAAACTCCAACTTTTAAAATTGACACCATCATTCTCCACTACTTAGAATAATTCATTGAATGCTGTCACTCTAGAGCAGTGATTCTCAACCTTCCTCGTGCCGCGACCCATTAATACAGTTCCTCATGTTGCGGTTACCCCAACCATAAAATTATTTTCATTGCTACTTCATCACTGTAATTTTGCTACTGTCATAAATCAGGTGACCCCTGTGAAAGGGTCATTCAATCCCCAAAGGGGTCGCGACCCACAGGTTGAGAACTGCTGCCCTAGACCTTGACGAGATTGAATTGAAGACTCATCCTTTATTCTAATGATGAGAAACTAATCAGGGATGATTGAAGCCACGTGCCACTTTGGCTCTTCCTAAGGAGCTCTTCTCCATTTCAAAGGATTGTACCCTATGTTAATAATTCAGCCGGAAGCCATCTCCCTATTTCGAATGCACCTCACCCATCCCTTGCTCTTCTGGTCCACTCTATTCTAAATTACAGAAACCCAAAGTCGAAAGTCAAATTCACTGCCATCAAAGTGATGCCAACTCATCTCAAACTGGCTTCTAAGACTGTAACTGTTTACATCTCTCCCCCGCAGAGTTGCTGCAGCAGGTTCAGACACATAGATCTTACAACGGCTGGAAATTTAGACATGCTGACTTGATGGCCAACAGCACCATGTGTGAGCACGACACCACCAGGGCTCCTCGGGAGCATGAGCAGAAAACAGAGTAACTCTCAAATGATCCTGGCAAATAAGGCCAACACATTGACCAAATAACACAAGGACTTTGAACTTCAGCACTATTGACCTTTGGGGCTGTGTAATTCAGTCTTGAGGTGGGGAAGGAGCAAGATTACCTGTGTACTTTAGCATCCTGACTTCCACTCTTCCTGTGCCTGTAACAATTTACTGATCCCTGCTGTGATAAGTGAAAATGACTCCAAACGTGGCCAAAATCCCCTCGTGGGGAAATCATCATCCCTGGTTTCAAAGTACTAAAGTAAAAGAAGGTCCAATGCATGAGACACTGTGTACAACAGTGTGCATAGCGTGGTCTTGCTAAGATAGGTTTATATGAAGCACATGTTCATTTGTACTACACTTTTAGCTTGTTTTCTGACACTAGAATTACCTACCCTTTTCATGAATCCAGCTCAAATCAAGGTCCAAATTGAATTATCCATTCCTCATTCTCATAAAGTAAAAACAAAAGACCTTTATAAAGAAATGAAACAAAATTAAGCCTTATGAGATGTTTTATTTGATGTTAAGGTTTCAGAAAACAAAGATGGTCTCATGTTCATTTTATATTTTCTCATTTATATTATATTATGTTCAGTATGATGCGTTATGTATAACACCTGACAGAACATTTGAAAAGGGTTTTGAATAACTGTAAGGCATGGCCCCAGATAATCCCATGCCCCTGAAAATCAGACCAGGAGGCACCATGCTGTAAGTGATCATATATTTTAAAGATTTACTAACATAAACCCTGCGCAAGGTCACTATGAGGTGGACTCGGTGACACTGGGAGGAGATGGTTTATTTCTGAATAGATCACTGTGTATTTCCCCAGAACAACATTACTCTCTTAAATAATTACAATAAAATATTAATAGTCAAAAATTAAATACTATTACTGGTCAACACTGCTTCTTTGGACATGAACCAACACCTGCCATATGCTTTCTGATCTAGGAACCTGCCATCTAACCTTCCTTCCAACCTTAGTCTCATCTGCCTCTGCAGCACCAGCCTGTGAAGTTACTGTCATCCTGAGTCTACCAGCCCCCACAGTGCTTGGTGTCAGTAATAACCTCTGGGCTAGTATATGACACACAGAATTGGAACCAGACTAGATTTGCCTGCTGCTACTATGTGAGGTATGAGCCTCTTTCTTTACATACATTTCTCAAATACACACACACACACACACACATTCAGTGACTTTGCTCCTCTAGAGAACCGAGCCCAACACAGTAACCAAAACAAACAAACAAACAAACCAAAATCTCTGCCATCAAGCCCATACAGACTCCTAGTGGCCCTACAGGACAGGGTAGAACTGATCACGGGACTTTGTGAGACTAGCTCTTTACGGAAGTGGAAAGCCTCATCTTTCCTCTGCTTAGGAGCTGCTTAGGTCATTGCAAACTTTGGAAGTTAGCAGCCCATTTGTAACCACTAAGCTCCTGGTGACGTACTGTCACTTTAATGACTGTAGCTCTCCTGCGGGACTGCCGTGCCATCGACAAGCAGGACCATGAGAAGCTCCAGGAGAGCAGCTCTGGTTCAAGCATTTTAATTCGTTTCATGGGAATTGAAAGACTATATACCTAATTGAGGAAAATCATGTGTTACTGCAATGGATACCCAATATCAGTTGTATTGAGGCTGAGGTATGGTTCTATATGATGAATTTACTCTCCTATTTGTCGATGTAAAATAGTGCAATTTCTATTGATAAAAAACAATTATATCGAAGGAAGGCCGGTTTGGAATGTACAGATAAAAGAGTTTCCAATTTGAGACTTTTTTTAAACGGGGATTTTTTTAATTTGTTTTTTTCATCGTGGTAAGAGTGTGTGTAAACAAAACCTCGGTGAATGCAACAATTTTAGCTCATATAGTTCAGTAACCTTAATTATGCTCATCAGCACTCTCCATTCCAAGTTTTTCTATTACCATGAACTGAAGCTCACTGTACTCAAAGCAATCACTCCCTCTAGAGAATTTCTAACTGTACGTGGTTCAGTCCTAGACTGCTGTCAGCCTGGCCTTGTCAGAGCTGCCTCAGGCAGGACTGAGCCTCCGGTAGGACTCCTAGCTTTGCCTTGGTTACACGGCTCATATTCCTCTCTGCCTCCATGTGATCTGTCACACCATCAGCTCTTGTCCTCTGGCTCTTCAGCTCACTAATTGGATGTTTGCGAGCAGGCAGTAGCTTGGAATCTCTGCCCAAACAGATCCCTGTCAGGTTGAGCATTAGTTTTAACAACAACAGTAAATGCCAAACATGTGCAAGATGCAAAATATATCACAGAATTGGACTTGGTACCTGCCTGGCTAACTCAGCATCTGAATTGAGATGCTAGGACATAGACATGAGGCAAAAATGGCAATGCCCTCTGCAGGGGGGCGAGGAAAGAAAACCAGAAAAAATGTTGGTGCGGTAGAGGTTCCTATCAAACTGAGTCCTTCCTATCTTGGAAATGGTCTGTGTGGATTTCTTTTAAACATAGGAGGGCAAATAAAACTGATAAATGTTTCCAGAAATGTAATACCCGTCAGACATTCATTTATTTTCCTGGTCATGAATTCGACAATGACACGGGGGAAAAAAGATGTCAACTACCCAAAGGCATGGAGTTTTCCTCATGTAGATGGCAGGCCCATGGCACGCTCTGGCCCAAACGCTAAATCCTATTCCAGCAGCTTCACTGACTCTGCAGCCTGTGTTACCTCTTCAGCTCTCAGTTCTTCTTCCTGCCTTTAGATTCTTCAGACAATTTGGAGAGCACACGGTCCTTGTCATTTTCCAACACTTTAAATCACTAAGGTCCTCTGGGAGTTACTCTCTACAAGCCTCTAACGGTTGTGGCCTTTCAGGAGGATGTGGCGTTGCAAATGTCCACCGGCTGCTGGTAAGCATGGATTCTTGGTTGAGTGCGGAGGAGCTCTGTCCAGCCTTGATTCCATTCCTCTTCTGCTAATTATCACAATCTCCAGGCAGTTTTTAAAAAGATGTTGGCTGTTCACTTTTGATGACTTTGCCCAGAGATATACAAAGCAATAAGATGTGCTGGCTAGACAAAAGGACTAAATACGGTACGTTTTGTATTATACTTACACACAGAGAAATATGCACATGTGCAATCTCATTACAATCTACCATTACACTTACAACAATATTAAGAGGTATATTTTAACCACTAAGAAATTACTTTTTGGAGGAAATAAGTTTAGTCAATCTGACAATTCAACACACTATTTTACTGCAGCAAAGTAGATGCTACAGAGGACAGGTGATTAGGGGTTCTGGGTCTTAAATACTCCAATTCCAACCTGATTTCTCTTTGTCTTTCACATTTGCTCACAGACTTTAGCACTCACCTTCCTGGTTCTCTTTAAAGTTCCAACTCTCAGTATGGATTTGCATTGGTCACGGGAAATGGACTCCATTAACTCTAGCAAAATATAGAATTCCTGGAATATTTGAAGAAAAATAAAGGCTAATGAAGCAGAGTATCTATTGAAGTATTGAAATAGTCTTTTACTTCTAAGGGTTCCTAGATGGTGCAGATGTGTATGCTGTTACTAATTGAAAAGCAGGTATTTTCAAGCCATCAGGTAGCACGGCAGGAGTCCGAGTGGCACTCCTAGGAAAGAGTGGGACTGCTGACCACAATTTAACACTTCAACCCACCCACAGCTCCTTGGGAGAACGTGCTTTGATTCGCTTTGATAAAGTGTGTTAGTCTGGGTACTTTAGAGAAACAAATCCACAGCAACTCATGTATAAGAGAGAGTTTTATATAAAGGTTACGTGCGCATCAAGAAAACATCCCAACCCAGTGCTTGCCAAGCCCACAAGTCCAACATTAACCCATATGTCCAACACCAATCCACAAAGTCCTCCTCCATCTCACAAAACACATGCAATGATGCCAACTGCAGGAGGAAAGCTGAGTCAGTGAACATGTAAGCATCTCAGCGCTGGCAGGGGTCTCCACATGGCTGCCCCAGCACTAGGGCTGCATCGGGGTAGGTCCATGTGGCTTCTTCTAGGGATGTCTTGCGGGAAGTGAGCCTTGCATGCTGAAGCAGGAACTGGCTAAGGCAGCTGCACCCTGGTCCAATAATCAGAAAGCAAGAGACCCAAGAACTAGAAAGGCGAGGTTCACCGAGCCATTTATTCCCCTGCCCTTCAATGAACCTCACAATGCTTATCGGCCAGGTTGGCACAGTAAACTGACTACCTCATAGAGCGAATGTGTGCTTTATCTGCTTTGATAAAGACCCACAATCTGGGAAGCCCTGTGCAAGGTTCCTCCACGCTGGAATTGACTCAGGATGGTGAAGCATTTCCTGTTTTTCCGGAGGGAGACAGGGACGTGCTGCCAGTTCTTTTCTTCAGAACCCACCTGTCCCTGCCTCTCCTCCATGTACTTGAGCATTCAGTTATGTGTGTTAACATTTTAAGCAATTCTAAATCCTTATACATACTCAGATGTTTCCTTCTCTTAAGATGTCCTTTTCTACTTGTATACTCTGACATTCGCTGTGCATTCCTAACTTGATGACCACGGTAATTCAGCCTCCTGTAATTGCCAGGCTACAAGTACATTCTGGAGCCAAATCATTATTTCCTTTGGTCTGAAAGCCATTACTTTTGTTACCATATGCAAGTCTTCCTTTTGTTTCCTCGGAGCCAGTTTACCACAGGCTCTTCCACTCTGTCATGAGAGCAGCCCTCTTTGCCGTCTTGTCCTGGAAGTAGTTCTAAAGGGCACACTCCCCGATGCTCATTGACTCTTCGTGGTGTCGTAGTGGGGGACGACGAGTGTCTGGCTTATGTCAAACCTGACACTAACAAGCTTAGATTAAGTTCAGGAGCAGTAAGGAAGGCTGACTTGTCCGATCCCAGCATCAATTACAGTATTGAACAAAGGACAGCACTATCAACTCCGTGGACTCTTCTAAAGCTTAATTAGGTCCCTAATGAGAACGGTCTAAAGACTGCCTCTGAATGCTTGTATTAATGCAGACACTGTCCCCCCAGGGTGACTGGAAAATACGTCACTAGTCCTCGTCACTTTTGATCATAAGCTCTTTGTCCAGAATACTAGACAAATTTGAAGATCAGAGCATCGGGCACAATAACACACACACAATGGGATATTGTTTGGATCACCCAGATCAAAAGTGTTAATTTAGGTGATTCAGAAAACATCGTTCGGGTCTTCATTTTCCTGTCTGTTAAATGAAGGTGAGGTCTAATTGATTGGAAATTACATGAATTAAATTAGATCACTTGTAAGACGGTAAGTCAAAAAGGTAGCAGTCCTAAGCCATAGAACTCCTTATTAAGCAAAAATATCAAAATGTGAAGCTCTCAATATATTCTCCATCTTGGTTCACACTTCTGAAGGTAGGGCTTCTACCTCTCCAGCCCTCCCCGTGAGACTTCCGGCACTCTTAAAGGGACACCGTGTCACCACTGGAACATGGGCATCCGCAAGGGACTCACTTCTCTTTTGCTGTTTACGTTTTGAGGACAACAACAACAACCAGCACAAAGCTAAAGGGCCAAAAGTCTAGTTGCAGGGTGGTCGGGGTAACATAATAAATGTCTCCAATCGCCTTTACTGCCCATGAAGCATGAAGATGCACGGCTGAGGGCCATGCTAAATCTCACCCAAATATTCTTACCTTGTCCCAAATGTGGTTCGTATTTCTTGGGATCTTCTAAAACTTTGACTTTACCTCCCATTGCAAAATTAAATTCAAGATAGTGTGGCAACATAAGTGAGTGGAGTCATACTGATACATGTGCAATATATAGAAGGCTTTCACAATCCAGGCATGGGAGAAGAGCACTGTATTTTGAGACATTAGAGTCCATCAAATTAAGGGGAGCTTCAAAGAGTTCACACACACACACAAAATCCACTATCATTTAAGTCATTATTCCATGATGACTTTGTAAAGCTCCCTTGTCAGTGTGCTGCAAAGGCAATCTACTCGTAAAACTCAAGAACAGGATAAGTGTGCAAGCTACATGGGCATGACCTGCAAATCAATGTTGCAGAGTGGGTCATATGACCAGGTTCATACGTGACACTGCATGCAATTATAGACAGATTTTTTACACCCATACTCTAATTACTTTTTAATAGCTCAGCCCTTCAAAGAAACTTCTCACTATTAAGAATAAGTGGACCAACATCTAAATCAACTGTCATTGAGTCAATTCCAAGTCATAGCAACCCATCAAGTCAATTGCAACTCATACTGACCCTATTTGGGGATTCTGAAAGCTAAGAATCTTTATGAGAGCAGACAGGCTTATCTTTCTCCTGTGAGTTTGAACCATTGGCCTTACAGTTAGCAGCCCAACGCCTAATATGCAGCACTGCTAGGGCCCCTGCAGGTGACATTTTCAGTGATTACTTTGAAATATAGGACTGTATCTGCATAGTTTTACTCAATTTGGAAAAACAGATCATGATGCTGGCTAACTGGTTGTATAAAAGTACTTTTTGTTCAGCTTTCAAACGACATAAATGCAGTGAGCTGAAAGAATGAGATAAAACTCCCTATGAAAATATCAACTTGGATATAACCCAGACAAAGAGAAATGGACATAACCCAGACAAAGAGAAAGCATTCATTATCTAAACAATGTTTCTGTCTTTCTTACCTACTCCTGTCACTGGTCATGGAGAACAACTGATTCGGGCCCATAGCAGCCATATGCACAGTGGAAAGAAACACTGCCCGGTCCTACACAACCCTCACAGTTGTCACTCTGCCTGAGACCATGGTTACAGTCATTGTGTCAATTCATCATGTGAGAGCCTTCCTCTTTTTCTTTGTAACCTTCACTTTACCAAACATGATGTCCTTCTTCAAGGACCAGTCTCTCCTGATAACATGACCAAAGTATGTAAGATGAAGTCTTGCAATCTTTTCCTCTAAGGAACCTCAGGTCATACTTCTTCAAAACAGATTTGTTTGTCCTGTTAACAGTGCTTGGTACTTCCGATATTCTCCAGCATCACAATTCAAATGCATCCAGTCTTGTTAGGTCTTCCTTATTCAATGTCCAACTTTCACATGCACATAAGGCAATGGGAAATGCCATGGCTTGGTTCAGGCACAATTTAGTCCATTGATAACCCATTAATTCCTAGAGCCTTGTTTTTGACTAATTTTTTTTTAGTGCAGCTTGAACTTCTTTGAGTATCATTGGTTCCTTTGCTCATATGCTCATGGTGGAATGTCGACCAGGTTTTGGTACTCTGACTCTGTAGTCTTTCCATTTTCTCTTGGTGCTTCCTACATCATTCAATGTTTTGTCCACAGAGCCTTTCAATATTGCAACTCTAGGCCTGAATTGTTTCTCGAGTCCGTTCATTGTAAGCTGTTCTGAGCATGTTCTTCCTTTTGGTTTTCTAACTCTAGGTCTTTTCACATTTCATTCTAATATTGTAGTTTGTCTTCTTGAGCTGCTCTTTGAAATTTTCTGTTTTGTTCTGATTTCATCATTTCTTCCAGTGGCCTTACTACTCTAAGCTCTTCTGAAATTCACTTTGAATTTCCTTTGTTTCCTGCCTTTTTAAAGACCTTGTGCTTTCTTCATAAATGATGATCTTGGTGCCCTGCCACAGAGCATCGGGTTTTCTCTCATAAGTGTTCAATTCAACAAATCTCTTCTTGAGATGGTCTCGCAATTCAGGTGGGATAGACTCAAGGTCATATTTAATCTTGTGGACTTGTTTTAATTTTCAACATCAACTTGAAATTACATATGGTACATATTGATGGACTGTTCTACAATCAGCTGCTGGTCTGGTTCTAGCTGCTGATATTGAGTTTATCCATTATCTCTTCCTCCAGATGTAATCAACCTAAAATTTGTGTATTCTATCTAGAGAAGTCCACATGTATGGTCACCATTTGTATTGTTGAAAAATGCACTTTCTATGAACTAGTTATTGGTCATGCTACATTCTATCATATGATCCCCATCTTCATTTCTATCTCCAAAACTACTGTTCCTTCCTTTGTTTCCAACTCTTGCATTCCACTTGCCAGTAATTATCAATGCATCTTGATTGCATGTTTGATCAATTCCCAACTATTGGTGGAATTCTTCAATTTCTTCATCACTAGATTTTGTTGGTGATGCATACAATTGAAAAATAATTGTATTGATTAGATTTCCTTGAAGGAGTAGAGATAGAATCTCATCATAGACAGTATTGTACTTCAAGATGCAACTTGAAATGTTCTTTATGACAATGAATACAATGCCATTCCTCTTAAATTTTCCCCCATTCCTGGGATAGTAAATCATATTATTTTCTGATACAAAATAGCTAATACCAGCTCATTTCAGCTCCCTAACTCAGAGGACATCAATCTCTCTTAGTTCCCTACTCTCCTCCCCTTCAGAAAGTCTTGATTTGGGTGGAGGTTATTTTGCTTGTTGTTACATCTGGAGTCATATATCCTCCCACAGTAGATGCATTTAAATCATGTTAAGTCCCATTTTGCCATGCATCCATTGTGATGTCCTCTATGCTCTGTGACACTATAGGGGTATTAACTTCCCACCTGCTAATCCATAATTGAAGAAGTATTCTAGAGAGTGTGCTAGCTAAGACAAATCCATGAGGGCTGTGTCAAGCCTTGTTTACCATTACCAATGGAAATTCAGAGGGAACAAGCACAATAGAAGATGGTTAGGGGCCAATTCCATTTTATTTTTAACAGCATTTAGTTTTCATATATTAAACTTTTCTACATGATAAGACATATATATATGATTAAGTTCTAATTTCTTAGAACTTAAAAATAATTAATTTCCATTCACCAAGTATTAGATTTCTGCAGTGGCTTCTTCTCACCTGAGTTGTGGCCAATTAGCAAGTGAAGATCCGGAAGGCTTTGCTCCCCCAGGATTTAACTCCATTTCCTTCACCATGGTGGACTCTCCTTTGAAGAAGCAACTCCTCCTCACTCAGATTCCAAGTGCCTTTTGACCAAAGGGGCCCACTGGAACAAGATTCTTCTTCCATCCGTTAGGCCTTCAGTCTCTTGCAATGTGTCAGTGCGATGCATATGGTCTTCAGTGGCCACTTCCTCTGAAGTGGGCAGCCGATTCCTTCTTGAGAGTCTGTTCTTAATCTGGACGCTCTGCTGAAACGTGCTCACTTGGATGACTTGCTGACATATTAAATCCTAGTGACATAGCTACAAGCAGCACAGCAACACACAAGCCACCACAGTAGGACAAACTGACAGACTCTTGGGGTCAAACTAATCATAAGTAAACATTGCTAGTGCTGCAAGGTCATCTTGAGACAGATTATTACACAGCCTTAAAGATTATATTGACACCACAATAAAGACAAACATAGATGAAAAGAATCACTTTGTTCAGGAAGCATTTTTATCAAAAGCACTTATTATCCAAATGAGTTTGTGTCGATATTTTAAATGTTATCTTATTTTTAAAATTTGTTTCCAAAAATACCTTGTGGCAGAGAAGACTTAAGGTAGATTTTATTGATGTTATGTGGATTAGCATGTTGTAGTCCTACGCTGTCAAGTTGATTCTGACTCATAGTAACCTTAAAAGACAGAGCAGTATTGTTACCTAGGGTTTTCTAGGCTGTATCCTTTATAGGAGAAAGTGGAATGGCTGGTGAGCTTGAACCTCCAAACCTTCTGTTACCAACTGAGAGCTGAATATTTAACCACTACATCTTCAGGATGCTTGTATATTAATACATTAGGTTAAATTAAAGGTCCTTGATATGTAAGGTTTGATCCCTGGCAGGGAGATAAACATCTAAAGATTTAATAGGAAAAGAAAATGCATGGATTAAACAGAATAATAAGACCAGTTTGTGAGCTTCACAATGAGAGCAGATCTTATTTGTCCGAGGGAACAGTAAAACGCTGTGGATTAGATATTATTTAAAGGGGGAGCTTAAATGGATTGGAGTTGAAGGGATTAACGATTGATGTTCTAGAAAGAGGGACCACTATGAAAATGTGCAAAAGTGGATATTCATCAGGTGTGTTCTAAGAAATTGCCTAGTTTTGCTGACCAGAAATACAAAGGAACAATGAAACAAAGAGGAGTCGGAGAGGGTCAAGTGAGTTAAGATAAATGACTCCGTGGAAGAGTGTGGAATGCAATTTCATGAGCAATGGGGAGAAGCTGAAGTGTGTTGACCAGGATTGTGTCACAACTGTCCTTCGACAAGTTCCCAAATGTTGGATGAAAAGAGGCTGCCTTTTCTAATGGGAAGTTATAAAGATTTGACTATCTAAGTTCATGGTAGTGGAAAAGCTAAAAAGGAATGTTTTTATACAAAAGAAAAGGAAGCAAGAAGTTTTAAAAATAATTCAGGGGTCAAGTCCACAGGATGCAGAAATGTAATGAATGTTGCAACAGAGCAGCGAGTAACAGGGTAGAAAATATAAAACTGAGTCAAAGGAGGATTAAGATAATGGTGATAGTCACATAATCTGGTGTCAACTCAGCAAGAGGTGGAATCTGGAATCTAGCCTGTCAAACAGGTCGCAGCTTGATGACCTCATTTGGAGGTACCAAGGAGATAACGTTCACTGGAGGCCAGATGCACACAGACTCTGTGCTTCATCCATCTTCCTGCTGACAAGATACAAGGGCTACACTAAAGACCTGGAGCTGGAGGAGCCACATGGAGACCTCTGACCTGCATTAAAACATTCCCACTGCCACTGGATCCACAAGACTTTCCACCCACTAGCCTGTGATCGTCCTGCATGTGGTGTCATTGTATTGCATGTTGTGTGAGTCTGAAGAGGATATTATAAATTGCGATCGGACAGATGGGCTAATAATGGACTTATGGACTTGATCTGGACCGGGCTGGGAAGTTTTCTCAATATATAATTACCCTTTATTATATAGCTTTCTCATACACATATGAGTCTCCCTGTATTTGTTTCTCTACTCAACCTGGACTAACACAATAAGAAATGTGAATATGTTTTGAAAATTATAAAACACTGGGTGAATGAATTCCTCTGGGCATCATTAACAGGACGCCAGTGAACTTGTCAGGAAGCCAGGAAGGGTATTGTGTTCACCAGGAGGCCTTATTTCACTCCATAGTCAGGAGGCAGTAGCACACCCAGTCACAGTGCCCTTAAGGCACAGGGAAACAGTAGATCTGGCGCTTCAGGAAGCCCCTACGACTCCGGAGAAATGTGGACGTGGACCACAGAGAAGAGAGGGCGTGGTACAGGAAAACAGAGGGACAGGGAGAGAGATCTGGACATGGTTCTTTGTGACCTGTATTTATTTAGGCACAAGAAACTTAAACTAATCATCTAGAGTAGGGGTTCCCAAAGGTCTGTAGCCGGTTAGTGTTTTTAGCTGAGTACTTCAACAGCTTCTGGTGCAACCACTGAACTCTGTCATTTGATCAGAAACGCATTCGTGGACCTTTATGAAAACAGGGATATCTGCTGATGAGCATTTATTTCCAGAAATCAGTTGAGATCTGCTTGGACTCTGGGTCACAGCCTGCCTGTCCCCGGTTTACACAATTAGGAAGAGCATCATAAAAACACTGTACCTACAAAGCCAACACGAGAATTTCAATAAGAAAAGGGGAATTTCAAAGATGCTGTTGGAAAGGTCAGAAAGAATAGGAACTGGAAGAGGCCATTCCAGTTGAAGATCATCGGCCATGCTCGGCAGAGCAGGTCTCACGAAGGGGAGAAACGGAAGCTTAGCTGCCAAGCAGCCAGGAGAGAGTGGGTGATATAAAGTAGGGTGAACAGCACTGAGACCTGTGTTGTGAGAACCGCGGGGAAGAAACGGGTAAAGAGCTCAGGGGACTGCACTGTGGGCAGAGAAATAGTTAAAATACGTTTTTAAGGACCAGAGCAATTTGAGATTGTCTGTGAATTGGAGGGAACTAGTGGAGACAGTAGAGAGAAGACGCAGGTAAACATCACCCCGAATATGTGTATCAAGATGGACGCTTTTCATCTGCCTCATAAAAGCCCCTAACACCATAATCCCCAGAGTCAGAAATGGAGACTGTGCCCAAGTAATTCAGCAGAATGCAATGACTAAGTGCAAGCCTTCAGTTTAGACAGATTAAAATCTAAAGCCATGTCTATTCGTTATTAGTAGAGTAGTCTTGGACACGGAATTTCCCTTCCCTGTTTGCAAAGTGGAACGCATGCTAATCTTATCCATCTCATAGGCATCTGTGAGAATCCGATGCCATGTTAAGCAGACCCCCAAACAAACCCACTGTGTGACAGACTAGAACTGCTCCCTAGGTTTTCCTGGCTGCAAATCTTTAGTGGAGCAACTGTCCCAACTTTCTCCCAAAGAGCGACTAGTGGACTCAAACCGCTGACCGTGCACTTGTCAGCCCAGTGTGTAACCAACCGACCAAGCCACAAAGATGCCCTAGTAACCTTAGTGCCCTGCAATAGAAAAAACTTAACACATAGATGGGCCACAGTTGCCATTTATCCTCATTAAAACTCCTTGAGCTTTATGGATTGAAGTATGTCATTGCCCCCAAATATATGCTAATGTTCTAACACCTGTTTGGGTGAATGTGACCATGTTTTAGGAAATAGGGTTTTTGTTTTGGCTTTTTTGTCCATTGGTTCTTTTGCTTTTGCAGAATTTTCACCTAAATTGATTCAATCATAGGTTGGGTCCTAATCTGAATCCTTTCTGAGCTGCATCGGAAAATAGAAAAATAGATACACATAGAGAAACAAAACATGGTGATCACCCTACATACTAAGGAATGCCAAAAAATGCCTGGGCCCAACAGAACCTGAGAGAAGCCAGGGGCTCCTTCCCCTGGAGCCCGCAGAGAGAGCACCGCTCTGTTGATGCCCTGAACCCAGGCGTTTGCCCTCCAGTACTGTGAGAAAGTAAGATTCTGATCTCTAAAGCTATCCAGTTTGTGGCACTTTCTAACGGTAACCCCTAAATTCTGAGATACTGAGACTTCATGCATGCAAGTGGAATTGGCCTGTTTTCTGTCTCATAAAAGGACCATTCCAGTTGCAGAAAGACTGTGTCATTTGCACTGAATTTTTCATTCTTGGTCAAGTGGAAACCTGAGACTATAGTTGTAAATTAGATATGATGAAGTATGAAGATAAACAGACATTTAACATGAGGATTGAGAAAAAGAATATTTGGGACAAAATAGTAGTACATTTTAGTGCAAGAATGTTAACCTCATATCGGACAAAAAAAACTGTGAGGTGAACTCACTCGATAACCTCATCCAGATACTGGAATCATAGAGCTTTATTTGAAATTGGGGCTTTAGTGTTATTTACACTTTTTCGTATTTGTGGAATTCTATTTTTCATTTACTGTTTTTTTAGTGGTTATTACTGATACTGGTGTGAGAAAAAAGTATTGATTAGAAAATATGGCGAATGTTGAGTCTCCTTTCTTCTCCAATGACTGTCCTGCCCTAAGTGAAAATGAGGAGCAACACAGGAAAATCGCCACTTTGGGTGCTGCACTGTCTTCCACTGCGTCTCGAACCTAAACATCTATCCAACTGTTCCCCCTTGAGATTAAATTCCAAAGAGATGTAATGATACAAGTTATGAAGAAAAAAGCCCACACTAATAAATCTGACTGCTGACACGGATAGAGCGTGCTTCTGGCTGACTTTGGTATATGTGTGTACACAGCCATTGACGCGCATGAAGCTGTACCCAACGAGAGTCAGCTAAGGGTTTCTCTAACCAACTAAAGTTCTATTTATATCATTGTGGACAGTGAATTATTTGAAATGGCTTTTGTAGCCATAGTCTTCGTAATTCTTATGAAATAACTTGGTGGGAGCTGAAATGGATGCATGAAACTAATGCAGAGAATGGTCCGTTTTGCCCTCCCACTGGATGGGTTGCCGTCCCAGAAGTAGGCAAGGGAAATCTCATCGCCATCAGGGAAGAAGAGCCAGGACCAGAGCATGTCCTTTTATCCCAAGATTCCTATGTGCTGAACCTGCTCAGTCTAGGAAACAGGGTAGACGTGAAGAAGCGGTGGCAGATTTCAGCCTCACAAGGAAGCTGGTTTGGGGCATACTTTTGGGCAGAAGACCAAACAACTACAGACCCTCCACTTGCTGAGTACAGTCCCTCAGGGCCCTTAAAAGAGGGAGGAGCTAGAGCTAAGCATCCTTGGGTTAAGATGTATGGTGAGGTGGAATGGAATGCTCCCTGGAATTCCTGAATAGGACTGAAGGACTGCTGCAGCACCTAGACATGCCAAGGGATTGTGTGGCTGAGAGGCCAAGGACCAGATAAGGTGTGGACTTGGCTGAGAAGAGACACTCCTGCTCAAAAGACCTGTATCCTGAGCATTTCTGATCCTGCACTGTAAGCAGTTAATTTTCTGAGTATAACCCATAACGGTGGCTCTCATCTGTGGATTCTGTGTGGCCACTGCAATTAATTATAGAATATAGCGGACAAAGAGATCTGGCTTTGTGAGGGGTAATTGGTGTTAGAATTAGTAAAGAGGGTGAAGGCATGCGTGACCATGATCTCCTTCCCATAGGAATCAGCTTTAGGCTGATTCTCCTTTGCCCTTACAAGTCAGAGGAGGTTGGCTGTGGCTCATATAATTTTTACAATCTTCTTAGTTTAAATTATCCACAATTGGAGCAAATAGAATTTATTGCTAACATCTCTAATAGATTACCCAGCAACAGACCCACAATATTTAGTTTATTCAATATGATGCCTAAATAAAATATAATTATTTTTTCTCATTATACCAATAATTATTTAAATAATGTACATTTCTGTTGAATTGATTCTGACACCTATTTCATTTCTATAATAGACTGTCACTTGGGACCACTCTGAATTTTGAATTATAAGAGTGATTTCTTTTGCTCCATTTTCTGTATGCTGCAATTTATTTTGAAAGAAAAATATCATAAAAAAAATTAAAGTTGTGGTTTTTCTATTTATATTTCTCTATCCCAGGTATCCCTTAGTAATCTCTTGGGCTAGGAATTAACTGCTTTACAATGATCTAAGATTCACTTTCTGAGTGATATTCATATTGAAGCTAGGAAACTTCCCCTTAAATAAGTCTTGTGAATACACACATGCCAGGAGAAGTAGCAAATATGTCATCTAAATATAAAAGATGTTAAGAGAATAATAAAACCCTCAGTTATTCTTGTAACTACCACATGTCATTCTCCTGCTAGTTTGTCTTTTTAGAGAAAGAAAAAAGATGAAAACTTTTCTACCGCTTTTAAATGGGTTCAACCCTGCTTGGTAGCAGAAATTGACAGGCAAAATAATCTAGGCTTCTGTTTCAATACATAGTCATCTAATCCAGTTTTTTAAAGCCACCATGTTTCAGAGTGATTTACTTCATATTTCTCTTTTTATCAGGCTCTTTGTGGCCCCCACCAGACACCTTTTACTTGATTGGTCTGGGAAAGAGGAGGTGGGGGGACATGTCCATATGATTGCACAATTCAGTTGTGATACTTAACTGGGTTGTCTGTGACTGTGAAAACTCACAACGCTAACAGGTTAGTAAGTTTCCCATCCCATTCCACTGGAATGAAAATGAGCCATCTCAGAAGCAGCAGGAGGGACCTCACTACGCGCATCAATGAAGAGTCAGGAGTGGAGCACGGGCTATGAACTGAATCTCTTCAGTCCAGAGACAGAAAATCAGGACACCGGAGAAGTGACACCAAGAATGGTGATGCTGCCACCATGTATGTTTTGTAGTCACCCAACCAGTCAATGAGCACTTTTCATTTGCTAGTGCTTCGGTTTTATCTTTAGCGCCTGGCTTACCAGGTGTTGTTGTGGTTAAGTATCGACCCTATGTACAACCAAATGAAGCGCAGCCTGGTTCATTCTGTGCCGTCATCACAATTGTTCTTATGTTAGAGACCATTGTTGTAGCCACATCAGCCCATCTCTTTGAGTGCCTTTCTCTTCTTCGTTGCACCTCCACTCCACCCAGCATGATGTCCTGTTCCAGGAAATCGTCTCTCCTGAGATCATGCCCAAAGTACTTCCCACAAAGTCTTGTCATTCTTGCCTCTAAGAAGCGTTTTTACTATACTTTGCCCAAGGCAAATGTCTTTGTTCTCTTGGCAGTCCATGGTATCAATGTTCTTCGCCAACACCACAGTTCAGATGCATCAGATTTTCTTCAATCTTCCTTATTCCGTGTCCAACTTTTAGGTGTCCTGTGGGGACGTACCAACAACACTAAAAAATCTCTTTATCATTGTCTCAGCAAGATAGAGGCCAAAGATTTCATAACAGAACATCAGAGAGAGAGAGAGAGAGAGGTGCCCTAGGCTAAGCAGCTATCCTGATCAAAGAGATATATGACTATCTCGAGCATTTCTGATCCTGAATTACAGTTTGTTAATTAACTTCCCTATGAACCCCTTAATCCCGAGTAGGTAGGAGGTGATTGAAAATACCATGGTTTGTATCAGGTTTACCTTAGATAACATCCTTGCTTTTCAACATTTCTACAGAAGATTTACCTGAGGTAATACATCATTTGACCTCTTGACTACTAATTTCATGAGTAACTGATGGTGAATCCAAGTAAAATTGAATTCTTGACAGCTTCAATATTTTATCTCTTTATCATGGTGTCACCTACTGGTCCAGTTGTGAGGAATTGCTTTATTCTTTAAATTGATTTGTAATCCATAATGAATGTGGCATCAGGATTGGAGGAAGGTAAATTAACAACCTTCAATAAGCAGACAACACAACCTTGACACAACCTTGATGCTGAAAGTCAGTAGGTGTTGAGCTGCCAACCTTGAGACTCTCTACCCCTGTAATGTGTTATAGTCCTGAAAACCACAGGGGGGCGCTCTCTCTCCGGTGCTACAGGGCCACTGTGAGCTGGAATGGACTCAATGGCAATGGGTTATGGTGGAGTAACATGAGGGGATGGATACCCCCTCCCCAAACCCAGAATGTTCTTTTCAAAGTTGTGTACTTAAATTTGTTTACCAAACAACCTTATCACCTTCAAAGTACTCTCCCTTACACTGAATACAAATCTGTGATTCCATTCTTGGAAACATTTTTCAAACTCATCTGTTTGGATGGCTGACAGCACCTCCCTCATTTTTTCTTCACTTCTTCTACGTTGTCAAAACGCTGTCCTTTCATGCCCCTTTGCATTCACAAAAACAAAACAAAAAAGTCACACTGAGTGAGGTCAGGCATTGCGCAAGAGAGGCATGCTGTTTTGGGCCAAAAACTGTTGCACTGAGATGACTGCATGAGCAGGTGCATTGTCATGGTGGCAAAACCAGTCCCTGTCTGCCACAAAGCAGGCCTTTTTGGTTTTTTGTCACTCACTGTTATGCAATCTTCAGAATCTCTAAATAGAAAGCCTGATTTAACAGTCTGACCTGGTGGAATGAACTTCAAATGCACTATTCCCCTCACATCAAAGAAAACAAATGAGTATCTTCCTGATCTTTGATTTCACTTGATGAGCTTTTGGGGGGAGAGGTGATGATGGCCTCTTCCCCTGATTTGATTGGTGTTTGCTTTCAGGGTTGTAAGAATAGCACCATGTCTCCTCACCAGTAATGGCCTTGGGTGGGGGGGGATGTCTGGATCACTTTGGTGCTGTTCTTTCAGAGAACAGCATGTTCTTGGTCGATGTTCCTTTTGCTGGTCAGTCAGGACTTGAGGCACACATTTCAAAGTGACCCTTCTTATTCCCAAAGCTTCCATTAAAATTCCCTGCACTGAGCACGATAAATTCCCGGCTCTTCAATGGTCCGTCATCAGTCTTCGAACACAAGTGCACCAATTTTATCAACATTTCTGTCCCAATGTCCAGAATGAGGTTTGTCATCAATCGACATTTCACCTTTTTTGAAATGAGAAAAACACTCCTATACGTGAGTTTTTCCCATAGCGCTGCCCTTGTAAGCTGTGTTCAACATCACAACAGTTTCTGCGGCATTTTTTCCAGAGAAGGAAACAAAATTTCACAGCCACACACTGTTCTCTTAAATTGGCCATCACCAAAAAACGAGGTGCAAGTGAAACTGTTTTAAAAAAAATTCACTGTGACCAGAGAAACCCTCCGCAGGCAATGCTCCTGGGTGCGCTAACTCAGCAAGAGTTGATGATGCTCATGTGGTGGGAAAGTGCGCACTATGCAAGCTCTGCTGAAAAAGAAAGAAGGCAAGCTCTGCACAGCAAAGCTTTTTTTTCCTGTTTACTGGGGAGTACCTCCTCCTATATTACACCAACCTACTTGCCCCAAATAGTCAGAATGAGCAAAGTATATGAGACAACAGTTCTCAGATATGAAATAATATAGTGAGAGATTATGATCTTTAAAGGAAGGAAAAGTAACCAGGTAAACTATATAATCAACCTAACTTTCCATCTAAAGCTATTTATTAGACTTTCCATGATGAAAAGGCCAAGAAAAGAATGGTACTTTTCTTGAGTTAAACAGACAGAGATTGTATTAGGGAGTCTATGGAAGCACCAATTGGCAGAGCTGAGTATCTGGGAGGAGAACAATGCAAAGAAAAACTATAAAAATATGAAGTGTCTCCTTGGAGACATTAACTGACATCTGATGAATAATGCAGGCTTCCTAGAAAAATAATAACTGGAAAAGAGCAACAGGGAAGAAAGGTCAACAAGAGGAGAGCTATCAATTGAAGAAGTGATTAGTTTACACAATGTTCACAATGTTGAAAGACATTTAATTCTAATGAGCCAGACTGAGATATCACATTAAGCACCAAGAGGTCCCAGAAAGGCTATACCTTAGAAATCGAGCTAAAATAGTCTCAACATAAATCCTCGCCTAGAACTACTGAACCAAATCTTAAAAATGAGTTTTGGGAAAACAAATCTGTGCTGATTAGAGCAAAATTAAACAATTTTAAAGGGAGATATAAAAATCCAGATATGCAAAAGAGTAACATTATAATGTCTAACATCTAATAAAAAAACACAAAAAGAAGGAAAATATAACCTATAATCAGGAGATTATTTAGTTAATTGCAACAGAACCAGAACATAGGATGATATAAATAGCAAAGATGTTAATTATTATAAATATATTTAAAAATTAAAAGGAATAGTTAAAATAAGGAAAGAAAAACTATAAATATTAAAATGGAGAGTTAAGAAATCTAGTACCTGATATTAAAAGTCCATTGGTGGGTTTAACCATGGATTAGACTGAAGAAATAAAAGTAAATTAACCTGGAAACAAGGCAAAGGAACTAAAACACACACACACACACACACACACACAAGTAGTCTCTGTTATGTATTAAATTGTATATCCCCAAAATATGTGTCAACTTGACCAGACCCTGATTCTTAGTAGTTTGGCAGTTATATACTGACATAGCTTGACAGTTATGCAATGATATAATTGTCTCCTCTAATGTGACCTAATGGGATGAACCTATCAGTTGTAATCAGATTAGATGGGACTAGAACACCCCTACTCAAGTCATTGCTTTCATATAATGTACAGGGAGTTGCCTTGGTGTGAGACCTGCAATATCTTTTACTGTATAAGAGATCAAAGAGAGACAAGAAAGCAGAGGAAAAGGGACATAAGATCATCAAGAGATAAGAGCTGAGAAAACAGCACATCCATTGGACTCAGGGTGGTTGTGCTGAGATGCCAGTAGATCCAAGGGAAGATGGACGCCAAGACACATGGAGATCCTCAAGGTATGCTAGTCCCACAAAGATCTTCCTCCAGAACTGACATATAAAGAAAATGTTCCAACTTGAATGTTGACTTCTAGTCCCCTTAACTGTAAGAGGATAAGTTTATGTTTGTTAAAGCTATCCGCTGTGGGTCTATCTGCTATAGCAGCATCAGGTAAGCAAGACAGTGTCAATAATATGTGCAACAATACACAGTATAATCTGTATAACCAGGGTCCAAGAGAGTAGGTGAAAAGGCATAGAAAACATAGTTGAAAATTCATCATTTAAATGCATCCATTAGAAAAGGAAAAATAGACAATCATTTCAAATTTCACCTGAAACTAGAAAGAAATACAATCAAATGGAACCCAAACTGGACAGCAGCAGACTAATAACAATAATATCAGACCCCAATATAGACCAAGCAGAAAACAATAAAGAAAAACAAAGGATAAAAATACTTAATCTTAGAAAGTAAATTAAAATGATAGATCACTAGGTCAAGTGATTAAAAACTGAGGAAGAATAAATACATTTCCAAAATCACCTATGAAATGGAATAATATCAACATGGCTCTATAGAATGTAATAAGGAGGAGGCGGTAACAGTGATGCCAATAGGAAGAGAAGGAAAAATAGCAGTAACTATGTTGCAGAAATCAAAATGTCAAACAATTAAGACATAAATGTCATGAGAAATTCCCTTTAAATTTTTAAATATTAGAAAATGAAAACTAGAAACATACAGAATTCACTGTATCAGAAGTAACAGTTAGCAAAGAAATAAGATTGGTATGACAATTCAAAATTCAATGAATGTAATTCATCACATAACAAAATTGTAGGAAAATATGCCAATCATGAGACAAAGCCAGAGAAAAGTAACATTTGTTGATTAGGGGTGGGAGGGGATGCATCCATCTACGAACAGTCAGGTTCTCAAATCTTAAATTTCCAGCTAATAAGATGCTTAATGGTGAAACCAAAAACACCTTCTTCCCAAGGTCAAAGCAAGGCACATGTGCAAATTGTTGGCTATTAAATTTAATATTCATATTCTAGTCACGATACCACTCAGCGCAATAAGACAAGAAGTAGAAAAAGTAGTACTTCACAAAGATTCCATGTGGTTGTAAGAGGCGCTGAACTGCCAAAGGGAAAGCAAAAGAATGGAGATAAAAAGCAGTGAGGTTCACACAGCCTAATTAATGTCACTGATGTCACTTAAAAATATCACTCAAAATGTCAACATTTTGTAATATATAAAGATATACACATATGCATGCAAATAGACTTACATTAGTTAAAAAATAAGGATATTTTGGAAAGAAATAAATCTATTTTCCTTTATAACCCATATGATCTGTGCATAGAATATAAAAAATCCACAAAACCCACAAGAACTAAGTTAATTTAACAAGGTCACAAGATATAAGATCACTCAATAAAATCCTATTACTATATGTTATAAATGGACAATTGGAAAGTAATAAATACAAATAAAATTTAAAAATTTGATAAATCAATTCAATTTATATTGCACCAAACATAAGAATGCCAAGGAATACGTTTACCAAAATAGACAAAAACTCAAATAAACATTAAATAACACCATGTTGTTTAAAGAAGATGAAAAAAATAGTTATGTTCATGAAAGAGTCAACATTGGGAAAATGAAAATTTCCAAATTTATGTAAAGATTTTATCTAAGTCTCAAAATATTTTTTTAGAAATAGCCAACCAAAATCAATAATTTTATGGAAATGCAAAAAAATAGAATAGGAAAATAATTTGTAAGATAAACTCAAAATTTAAGGAAATAAACCATCTGATTTCACTACTTTCTACATTCGTATAAGTCAAGAAAATATAGTCAATTCTTCAGAACTCTTAAATCCATAAATTCAAAAAAGTGCATGCTACCAACTACTAGAGTCACTGATGAAGAAACTTAAGAATTCTACCAACCCCTTCCATTTTAAATGCTCGCACGTGTCATCAAGAATCATTGATAATTCTTAGCTATTGGCATGTGCAAGGTAGAAACAAAGAGGAAGGAACAGTAGTTGGAAAATATGGCCTTAGTGATAGAAAAGAGCTAGGGATTGCAGGAGAGAGATTTGCAAGATCAATGTGTTAGACAGGGTTCTCTAGGGAAACAAAACAGGGACACTTATGATTAAATGGGGCTGACATAATTTCAGTTGTGTATATTATAGCTTTATCCTGTTAGGTACATACAAGACTTTACTAAGGTCTTTGTTTCAAAAATTGCATGTGGCTTAAGGGTTGTGTAAAGGTATCAAGTTGACAATGGGTGGTTAGTGGTAGTTATGTAATTTTATGTCAGCTTGATATATAAAAGTGTAGGGGTGGAGTCTAGACTGTCAATGAAGTCACTGCCTGCTGGTACCTCTTTGTGGGTGTGGCCTTCGCATAAGGAGGGCCTTGGAAACCTCTGTCCATCTCTGCCTTCATCTTCCTGCTGGCCACCCTAGTTGCTGCGAGCCTTGTATTGCGTCCACCACCATTGGATCCACACAACTTTGCATCCACTGGGGTGTTATCTTCCTGAATTTTGCTTCATTGCATGTGGCTACATGAGTCTGATGAGGGACTTATGGACCTGTACCAGAGTTATTAACTAGTATTGGACTTGATTTGGGCTTGGCTGGGATGCTTGTTTCATATATAATTATTTCTTGATATAAAACTCTCTCTAACACAGTGGTTCTTCATCTTCCTAATGCCGTGACCCTTTAATAGAGTTCCTCATCTTGTGGTGACCTCCCAACCATAAAAATTATTTTCATTGCTACTTCATAACTGTAATTTTGCTACTGTTATGAATCATATTGTAAATATATGATATGTAAGACATATTTTCAATGTTACAAATTGAACATAATTAAACATAAAACTTACTGATTAATCACAAAACAGCATATAATTATATATGGTGAGATATTTGTGTTTTCCGATGGTCTCAAATGCCCACTGTGAAAGGGTCATTCGCCCCCCAAAAGGGTCGTGACCCACAGGTTGAGAACTGCTGCCCTTACACATATATGAGTGTCACTGGATTTGCTTTTCTAGTCAAACTGGCTTAACACATCCCCTTTTGAGGAAAAAAAATGTATACATATACTCAGTGCCCCATAGTAATTAAAATGTTTTGTACTATTCCTCTAATTCAGAATAAAGTGTAGGTGTCTACTTTTGCAATTCCTCTCTGGGTCTTTCCAGTGTCCCCAGGGGGCAGTATTATGCACTTTGGGGAACATTGAACTTGATAGTGTTCACCTATCAAAGAAAACTACTCTGAACGGTGTATAATAAGTCCTGGATACGGGAAAAATGTAAAACAAAATTAAACATCAAAAAGAAAGTATATCAGTTGGATAAAGAGTGGGGGAATGCCCAAGATGATGGCCCTTAGATACCCTTCAAACCTGAAACTGAATTCACTGCCATGTCTCAATTTCCAGCCAAACAATCGACAGGCCTATAAGGTGAAGAACAATACCAGTGAAGTATGCCTTCCATTGAACAATCAACCAAAAGGGTAGCATTTGCCCAGAGATGAAGCTCTGGGGAAGGGGGGGGTGGGCATTGAAAAGAATACAAACTGGAAATGGTAAACACAGGAAGACTCGGTCTCTTGGTGACCCTATAAACAACAGAACAAAACACTGCCTGCCCAGTCCTGCACCTTCCGTACAATTCCTATGTTTGAGCTTACTGTGTCAGTCCATCTCCTGAAGGTATGCCCCTTCTCACTGGCCGTCTATTTTATAAATCATGATGTCCTTCTCCAAGGACTGGTCTTTCCTGATGATGGGGCTACAGCACTTGAGGCAAAGTCTAGTCCCCCTTGCCTTCTAAGGAGTATGAGGGCCATACTTCTTCCAAGAGAGATTTGCTTCTTCCAGCAGTCCACGGTCTTTTCAGTATTCTTCATCAGCACCCTAATTCAAACGCCTTAATTTTTCTTTGGTTTTCTTTATTCAATGTTCAAATTTCACATGTATCTGAGGCCACTGAAAATACCATGGCTTGGGACAGGTGCACCTAAGTCTTCAAGTTGACATCCTTGCTCTGCATTACTTTAAAAAAGTCTTGCATGCCTATTTATTCAGTGCCATGCATCTTTTGTATTCTTGACTGCTGCTGCCCTGAGCATTGATTGTGGATCCAAGCATAACTAATCTTCGTTGTTGATGTTATTGGTTTTAAAACACAAGTGATTTTTAAAAGATCCTTCATGTAACAACTAGTAGAAGAACAACCCATGTAGTGTCCATATGCCTGAAGAAAAGAGCAAATAAAGGCTTAACTAAAAATTATAACCCACACAGCACAAGCAGAAAAGAAAATGACTAACAAGATTTACATTGAGTGAGAATGTGAAGGGGAGGAGTTTAAGCCTGTCAATCCAGATGCAGCTTGGTGACCTCATTTGGAGGCACTAAAGAAATAAATTCCTCACCAAAGACAGGCTACACTCACTTCCTGGGAGACATTCCTGTTGACAAGACACATGGAGCTAAGTTAGAGCCCTGGAGCTGAGGAGCCGCATGGAGCCCCCTGCCAGGGCTGAGATGCTTCTACTGCCACTGGATCCACAAGACTTTCCAGCCACTGGCCTGTGATCTTCCTGCATTTGGAGTCATTGCCTATGTTTCATGAGTCTGAAGAGGAATTTATAGATTGGACATATGGACTAATATTGGACTTATGGACTTGATCTGGACTGGGCTAGAATGTTTTCTCAATATTCAATTGCTCTTGTATATAAAGCTCTTTCTTATACACATGAGTGTCTATGAATTTCTTTCTCTACTCTACCCGGACTAACAATATAGAAGTACAACTATCAATTCTCACTCTAAAGGAAAATGCTTTCAGTTTTTAAAAGAAAATTTTAATTAATTATTTCAAATAATATTTAATGGCATGAAATAAATAACTCACAAATATAATAGAGGTAGGAGAAAAACTATTTCATTGGTCCATATTTTATTGGACTGCTTTTATTTATTAAATATATATATCATGAAATACAAACCAATTCTGTGAAATAGGACTCTAGGTGTTTAATCTTCTTGATGCTTTCATATCTTAATTATTTTTTAAGTTAAAAATACACCAAGGATTCTGTTAACCCGGACACCCTACTTGTCACACAAGCTGTGTGAAAGCATGTCCTAAGAAATGTAGGAATAGACGTTTGTTCAAGATACATGAAGGGGATTCAAAAGGTTCGAGGGAAAATGGAATGAAAAGATAATGGAATTTTCTCATGAGTTTTTCGAAGGCTCCATTGTAAACAGCTCTACAAAATGGGGATTTTTTTTATTTTGTACACAACAAAAATAAAACTTTTAAATTTTACAAATAAAAACCTTTAGGACGCTGTTGTTGTTTAGTGTTGAACATCGGGAAGAGTAATTTAGGAAAACCTGTCTATTCTGATTCTCATACCTCCCTCACAACCTATTCCCTGTTGGAAGTCTAATAACTTTCTCAAAAGTCCTCTTCCTCCGCAGCTTGCTGGCACAGATAGAGGTCTGTTAAAAATGTACAGGTGGCTGCATGGCAGGAAGGAAAACGTGCTGGAACACTTCTCAAAATTAAGTAGCAACTCTACTTCATTCAGAGACTGGGGTAGACAGCCGATTTCTCTTTTGAATCATACGAAGTCCATTATAGAGCTTACCTCATTGTCGGAATTAATGAGAATGCTCGCGAGCACTTCGAATGCCTTGATTGTCAGAAGGCGGTGGCAGCATAAATGTTTAAAGTGAAGCAGATAAACATGTATTCCGTAAGCCAAAGAAATAGCATTTCGTAGTCATATTTAAATGTTGGTATTTATCGATAGGGGTATTAATATTTTAAAAGTATGTCTCTATACCAATATAACAAGTGCTATGGATAATTTCCAGTAACAAAGGCAGGATATTAACTCCATTTGCCTTCTCCATATGTTTATAATTATTTAGTAATATTTATTTTATCTTAATATTTCACATTTTATGTAACAATAACAATCATAAAAGGCTCTGAAACAGAAAATGTAGAAACCATATAAAGTGTTTGAAGTTCAGAAGGACTTACTTAGCACATATCCTCTCCCAAAAGCAGTGCTAAAATGGAAGAAAGAACATCAAAGAATAAAAGTCAATTTATGTCATTTTGGAAATCTGACATTGGGATACTACTACCAGGCAGACCATAATAATGTGGAGTGTTAGCAGTTTTAAAGAAGATGGAGAAAGAGAAATAAGATTGATAATGAAAACTCAAATAGATGGGGAAGTGGTGTGTTAGGTTGGCTTTTCTGGAGAGAAAAAAAAACCCTACTGACATTCATATAGGTATAAGAAACACCTTTCTATCAAGAAGAATTTTATATTGAGGAAGTAATACAACCCATCCCGACTGAAGCCCATGGATTAGATGTTAGCTGGAGACCCTTCAGACTCATGCAGCTGTTTGTGGAAGAAGCAAGAAGACAAGGGAGGGAGGTGGGATATCACAGGCCCGTGGTACAGAGGTGAGTGCTCCATGGCTCTCAAGAACATGGCAGGGGACAAACAGCTCTCAGGGTCAGTGAGCCACATGGGCCACCAATTCCAGAAGTGAGACAGGGACTCGGTCAAACAGGAAGGTGACGGTAAAGAGTGGGAGAGGCTCTCCACAACATCTCTGACAAAAAGATCACGCTCCTAGGAGATGTCACTGGCTGTGTCCTGCTCGAAGGGTTGGTCTTCACCCCCACCAAATCTTCCAAGGCAGATTGCTCTTTTTGCAGTCCATGCTACTTCCAATCATTGCCACCAGCATCCCATAATTCAATGCATTGATTGTCCTTCAGTCCATACCATCTATTTGTCCTTACTGGGTTTGTTTGCTTTTTTTATGTATAGCCTTTACAGCGCTTTCCCCTCAACTGCATGTAGGCTTAAACATTTAATTACATATTTGATTCCACTCTAAGAAGCCTAATCAGAATATTAAACAGGACATGTCAACACTTGAACCTTTGAGTTCTTCTGAACTACTTCTTTATCGGCTTCCCCATGTCTCTAAGTGGATCATCTTTCTGGCTCAAAGCAGAACCTTTCACAAAAGCCCAACAGTTATTCATAGTGCTGCCCCAGTCACAGTCCCCGACATCCAACCACCACCAATTCTGTTTGCTTTTTTCACCAAAGAAAATATATAATCTGGTTTCATTGTTGTTGTTGTTGCTGTTATTCATTTGTTTGCATTCTTCATGTAGCTATCTTCCTTTCGTGTTTTCTCTGGTTTAATCCTAGGTCCTTTCACAGTTACCATGCTTCTGCTCTTGCTCCTCCACCCTGTGTTCCCATCCCACCCAATTCCACATCATTCATTCCCCAAAGAGAGGCCAGGATGACTTCAATTTATAAATCAAATCATTCTCTGGTAAAAGCCCTCTCTTTTGCATAGATTCCCAAATTTCACCATGTCCTCCCATACCTAAATAACTAATTCTGCTTATCTTGTAAACTTCACTTTAGAATCCCCCTCACTTCTTTAGTTAAACAAGATTTCTTTCCCATTTGTAAACATACTCAGAGAACAAGAATAAATTGATATTGACTCAAAACTTGGTAATATTTGTAAGGGCAGCAAGGAGAAATATGTCACATACAGATGTATACTAATTGAGCAATCTGTGCACATATATGGATAGGTTACAATAAAATAGGCTGTTAAAATTTAATTGATATTTAGAAGAAATTGTACAGATTCATATGTACTCAAGCAAACACAGGAAAGGTCAAAATTAATGAACTATAGAATCACCTTTAGAATCCAGAACACAAACTGCCATGTACACTTTAAGTAGAAAGAAGCAAAGGTGTTGGTAAATGTGTGAAGAACTTAGGACTTGCCTCCTACACTTTCAGTGGTATTGTAAGATGTCGGAGCCTTTGGAGTTACCGATTTAGAAGAATCCATTAAAATGCTGCATATACTTAAACTCTTTGGAAAACTGCTCATTCCAGCACTGTTTTTAACAGCAACATTTGGGAAAGGTTCTAATTGCCATTGACAGGAGTCTGGTTAAATAAATTACGTTTTATTCATTGTTATAAAGATTTTATGGTTTTAAAAATGATTGAATATTCTAGAGATTGAAAGAAAAATACAAAAGATTATTATTAAAAGTAAAAATTACATAACAAAATGATATATGAAACATATATCTTTTTATGTTATTAGAACTATATATGTAGTGGGACACATTTATAGAGATCTTTATATAAAAACTTAAACATAAATATGACAAAAACCCATATAAAGAACCATAAAGAGTCATTATCCTATGAGAGAGAGAATGACATTAATGTCCATGTAAGTACAAGTTTTTAAACAACCAACCACACTTAACTTTTATGACTTAAAACAACAATTATTATCACCATCCTAAGTATTGCCTTGACCTGACAAATCACCAGGACCATGTCCCATGTCTATTGGTTTCTTAATGTGCAATTTTTGCGTGTAATTTTTAGTAGCTCATAACTTTTTATTTTCTGTTAAATCAGTGGCTCTCAACCTTCCTAATGCTATGACCCTTTAATACAGTCTCCTCATGTGGGGTGACCCCCCCCAACCATAAAATTATTTTCATTGCTACTTCATTAGTGTCATTTTGCTACTGCAATTAATCGGGCAACCCCTGGAAAAGGGTCATTCGACCCCCAAAGGGGTCAAGACCCACAGGTTGAGTGAGAACCGCAGTGTTACATGGACATGAGAGAGCTACCCTATCTACTTCGTAAATTCATTGAGAAGAACATACGGAATAGTGAATTATATGACAGCCTTTCAAAAATAAAAACATACCCCTCATTTTAAGAACCAGTCTCTTTTGGGTGGGGTCTCTGGGTGGCCCAAACTGTTAAGCATTCGACTAGCGACTGGGAGAAAAATGGGGCTGCCTGCTCGTGGGAAGCGTTAAAAGTTCAGAAATCCTCGAGGGCAGTTCTCGCCCGTTAGGGTTGCTGTGAGTCAGTCAACTCCGTGGCAGTGAGTGAGTGACTACGAGACACTAGACCGGTGGTTCAAACCTCCTCGGAGTCACCTCCGAAGACAGGCCTACTTCTCAAGGGGAACAGCCTTGGTGACGCTGTGGTACGGCTCTCCTCTGGGACAGCTAACAATCAAAACAACCTTCTTGGATAAGGTTATTGGTTTTTATTTTGTTGTTGTTGTTTGTTTTTGTTTGGGTTTTTTAAAATCATTTTATTGGTGGATCATACAACCCTTATCACAATCCATCCATCCATCCATCCATTTGTCAAGCACATTTGTACATTTGTTGCCATCATCATTCCCATGGGGTATTGTTTTAATAGCACAAACTACCACAAAGTGACCTCTATAATGGTTTGCCTTCACCCTTACTTAAGAATTTTTTTTCCTTGATTGATAATAGGGTATGCTTCAACCCTAACTCAGTGGCCCAATTATCTTGGCTGGCAAGAAGAAATTTACTTTCAATTCCATAACATGAAAAAGTGAATTTTATGGAGATCATTCAGTCTATGTGTAAATCTTTCTTCACACATGTGCCTTAGACTAGAAACTCTCCACAAATGTATCACTATAGCACAGCAATAAATACATATATAAGACTAATGTCCTGATACATAGTAAGTAATATTAAAGCTATATATCTTGATTAATACCTTTCTGAGAAGTCCTTGTTATATGTGGCTTCAGGACATTAAACATTCGGTTGGGAAGAGAGACAATAATAGTCAATAGATTGCAAGCCTGCCGGGCAAAAACTATGATTATTTCCATTTTCTGTGCCCCAGGGCAGCAGGGCTAACTAACTGTTAAATTATTATAAACCCTAGCCTGAAAGAAAAGTCATGAAAGGGAGACTGTGTCATCTTTGCAATATTCACAGAGAGATTTATAAGACTTCTGCTAAGGGGTGCAAGCATTGGAAGAAAACGGAAGCGTAGAACATTCCTTGGTGACAAGATTCACCTGAGTTTTTGAGCCAATTCCTAGTTGAGATGTACACTGTGTGTGCCATGATTGTGCTTCTAGTTTTTTTCCTTTTTTGGATCTTCTAAGCCTAGCACAGTGCCTGGCCCACACGTGGTTTTCAATATACATTCGTATAAGAATAGATAGAGAATTTTAAAGATCATTCATTTATTTTTCCTTTGGTGAGTGACATCCTAGTGTCTTGCTGTCCTCGTGATTTTGTAAAACAACAGTGCCACAAGCAGCACCTTTACAATTCAGACATTTATTTTCTTCTTACAGTTCTGGCAGCTAAAAGTCCAAATAAAGGGTTTGCTAGTAATGCTTCTCCATGAGAGTCTTCCTTCTCGTTTCTGATGTTCACTGGTGATGCTTGGTTTGTAGATAGTCCTCATTTGTCATCGGTCTTCCTGTGCGTGGACTTTTAAACATTTAGAAGGGATTTTCTTTAGGAATCATGCTACACTCTTACGATTTTAACTGATAAATTGAATATTTTACATTAGATTGCATCATGGAAGATGAACTACTCTGTCCAAGGTCAGCCTATTGAATCAAATATGTGGGGGCTTTACAAGTTCACACACAAAAAAAATGGAATTAGAAGGTAATAGAATTTTTCAACAAACTTTTTGAAGACCTCTCCTATAATTAATCTTTGCCAGCAGCTAGCCTTACTAGCTGTTTGCTGAAACAACTGGAAACCATAGTTTGGCCAAGTTGACAGATAATATTAAGCATCACGATCTCTGAAATACTGCGCACACTCAAGTGTCACCAATCCAGAATCTCGACCTCCATATGTCCTTTGTATGAAGGGGTTTTGAAAAATCTATGGGGGCAAAAATGGTATCCTTCAATTTCATGAACTTTAAGTTTCCCTTGTGTGTGTGTGTGTGTGTGTGTGTGTATTCTTTATTTTGACATTTTTTGTTACAGCTTACCAGAATCCTAATTGTCCATCTATCTTACCTTCTGCACTGGCCCCATGCAAGTCCACTCATTTTTTTTTGTTATCACCAAAATGGGCCATACATTCTGGCTGTACTTTTGACTCTCTTCCTTCATACTGGGTATTCAGTTAATTAGCCACTTGCTGGCCTGCGTTCCAAGACAAGTAGAGTTCGTTTCTCAGCTTTGCTTATTTGACACATTTGCTTAGATCAGTGTCCTGGGAATAAGATTGTGTCTCAGGGCAGATAAAACAAAGCTATACTCACAAATACTAATGGAAGAAACAGTGTCAGCTTACCATGGGAAAGCCTTGGCATTCATGGAAATAACTCTTTCATTGAATTGGAAGTGACTGAGCCTCCATGCAGCAGTAATTCTTTATTATATGTGTGACACAGTGTATTGAAACAAGACAATTAGCTAGTGAGTAAGCTTTCTAAATACCAATATATGTCTCTATCTATCCCTCTGTTCATTGCCACCCAGTTGCTAATTCTGTGATGTAAAGAGTAATTTTATTCTAAAAGATTCATTTACCCTGCTCCCTAAAATTATAATTAAAATAAAATAGACCAACCAACAAACATTTACCCTGCTCCCTAAAATTATAATTAAAATAAAATAGACCAACCAACAAACAAAAATACCAACTGATAGGGCTGGGATGAAAGTGACAACAAAATGAAGGAAAATAAATTAAATGGCATTTTTTGCCAAAGTAAAAAAGTTATAGGTGATGTGAAGAATGTAAGTTCCTTTTTTTTGTGGATAAAACTATATGAAATACATAGGGGAAATTATTATATATTTTTAAGAAAATACATATGCTATGATATTTTCAAACTTGAAAAAGTTTTAAAGAATCTATAAAAAATACCTAGAAAAAAGATTCTGCTGAAATGTTTCCCCAAACACCTTCCCTAAATTGTAATCTCAAAATATATTCTAAGAACAGAAGAAAGAAATGGTGTGTGATGTGGGAGAGCAGGTGATAGGGGTGGGTAGGGATAAGAGTCAAACAAGTTTGGGAAATGCATATATGCATCACCTCAGAGACTTATCACTAATTTTAGCATATTAAAGTCTCAGAAAGGCCTGTAGGGAAAAAAATCTAACATACTTGATTTAACCTAGCATCTTTTAGTTATTTCATTATGGTATCTTTGTGACCCAGTAATATCTAAAGCAAGGTTTATCTGTATGTTTTTAAATAAAATTCACAAAAACATAATCCTTAACAAAATGTATCCAGGATTTTGTGTTTTAAAATATTTTCTTCTTCTCCACATTTGGTCAAGCTTGAATCTAATTGAGCCTTAAGTTCGACTGCGATTAATACGACATTTCCTAAATCTCTACCTTGTCTGACTAAATAAAGTTTATATGATGCTGCTGCTTGCCATCTTCCACTCCCCCTTGTCCTCTCCCTCTTCATAATGAATGCAGAGGGGATTAAACAGTCAAGTCTCACAGAAAGTTGTCTGTCTAGGCACAGATGACACCTTGGTAAGAACTGAGCTGGCGGCAACACAGCTCCTGAATTGTAACTGGTGGGGGAAAATGTGAGTTTCTGCAAAGTCAAAGGACTCACAAGAAGCATGGGTGAGCTAATGAGAACCCAACACCAAACCCACTGCCATTGAGTCCATTCCAACTTACTGTGGCCCTATAGGACAGAATGAAGCTATTCTTTAGGGTTTCAGAGATTGCAAATCTTTACCAGGGCAGACAGTCTCATCTTTCTCCTGGGCAGCACTTGGTGGATTTGACCCCAGACTTTGCAATTAGCAGTTCAACATTATTATTAGCAAATTGAATTCTATTTTTAATTGATTTCCATTGATTCAGGATTGTATATTGTCAATAAAATGGTCTAAAAATGTTGGAAGTACTCAACTATGCAGCTTGGTAGTATGCTTGACCTATCTGATCCAAGTTATTTATAGTAGGCACATAAAAATCAACAGTACAAATTTTTGCAAAGACACTAAAACAATTTGTCTTCTCATTAGGTCTTATACAATCTGTACTCTACCATTTCATATTTCATAATAATATTCAAGTAATCATGCTTAAACACTGGTGAAGAACCAATTTACAGATGATAGATAGTTTTGATTCAGTTTCCCATCAAATGAACTACTAATGTAAAATAAACATTAATCATATTCTTGAAGTATAAACACTAAGTTAATAAAAACCTAAAAGAACTTTAGTGTGAGATTCATCAAAACCAGAGTTTCTCAAACTGGGCACTATTGACACTTTGAACCAACTAATTCTTTGTTGTGCATGACTGTCCTGTGCATTTTGAGAGACTTAACAGAACCCCTGGCATCTACAAACAGTTACGAGAACCAAAAATGTCTCCAGACATTGACAGATGTCTACTGATTAGAATCCACTGGGCTAGGCAGTTGCAGAGCACAACTGAGTCCTGAGGTGTCATTCAAAGAGCAGGGCGATCCTGTTGAACCCCTATCATCCTCCCAGGTGGAGGAAATAGGCTTTAAGTCAGCAGATGCTTATTGAGCCTCTACGATGTACAAAGTATTTTTGTAACACCAGGAGGGAACAAAATGAAACAAGCCCCAAAAAGGGTCCCTGCCCTCCTGAATGTCAAAAGATAAAGATGATTTTGAATTTATTTTAGTTCTACATTTTTATTTAATACTTTTGGGGGAAATTTGCGATATTTCTGTAATTTAGCAATAGTACCGAATGGCTAAGCATATGTAGTATTGGAATAATATGTGAGTTTTATAAATAAATTAAATGCATTCAAAGAATGAAAAAAAAAAAGCACAGAACTGACATGGAGTATTCAGTTAGAAAATATTTGAGGAATAAATAAATACAAATCGCTAAAAGGATGGCTGCAAAGCTGTTTCACAAGAAATGGATTGGGGAGACTGAGGACACAAAGGCATATGATAGAGAAATGTCATTCCTACTCCAGATATCAAGAGAGGCTTTAAGGATAGCCTGAGACTTTGGCCTGGAACTTATGATGTTTTTCTTTGAGGCTTGGGATATTTAGCACTTTCATAAGTTGGAGAGTTTTAATTTTTGGCTCATGAAAGCTCAATATCCTTTCATTGCATAAAATAGTATTATATACATACAGTTTATCTCAAATTAAATATTTTAAATGAATCATGAGCTAATATTGGCTATATAAACATAAGGTGTTAGTTATCTGTAAAATGGCATAATTACACACGATGACCTGTCAGATTATCTCAAACTCTAAAACACCTATATGTTCCCCTTAAAACTTGCTCAAGTATCATCCAAGATTTAGTATGTATTTATAAAAGAATAACCTATAAATATTAACCTCATAAGATTCACTTAACTTCTCTAGACAGTCGAAACTGAGATTGAGATACAATTGGTGATGTTTGGTATTTGGGAAGGGACAAACAACATACAAATGTATGATGTGCTTACCAGGGGACCAGGGAAATGCACACTAGCGGTACAATGTTTTGGAGGAAAATATGTCTATAAAAATGCCTTGCTCTATTCCATGATGCACACCTTCCCAACACGATCACTGAAGACAAAGCAGGTGTATAAACAAATGTGGTGAAGAAAGTTGATGGTGCCCAGGTATCAAAAGACATAGCATCTGGGGTCTTAAAAGGCTTGAAGGTAAACAAGCAGCCATCTAGCTGAGAAACGACAAAGCCTACACAGAATAAGCACACCAGCCTGTGTGACTACGAGGTGTTGAAGGGATCAGGTATCAGGCATCAAAAAACAAAAATCATATCATTGTAAATGGGGAGTGCAGATTGGTAACCAAAGCCCACCTGTAGACAACTGAACATCCCCTTATAGAAGGGTCATGGGGAGAATATGAGCCAGTCAGGGTGCAGTGTAGCAATGATGAAACATACAGCTTTCAAGAGGGAACCAATTACAAGGATCTACATGGGACTTCTTCCCTGGGGGAAAACAGAAAAGTGGGTGAAGGGAGATGTAGGACAAGGCAAGATAGGACAAAATAATAATTCATAAATTATCAAGGGCTCAGGAGGGAGTGGGGAGTGGGGAGGAAGGGAGAAAAAAAGAGGACCTGATGCAAAGGGCTTAAGTGGAGAACAAATGCTTTGAAAATGATGAGGGCAATGAATGTACAGATGTGCTTTACACATTGATGAATGTATGGATTGTGATAAGAGTTGTATGAGCCCCTAATAAAATGTTAAAAAAAAAAAAAGAGAGCCACAGAAAAGGACAACTTTAGGGCAAAATCTGTCCAAAGAGATAAAGATGGACATTCTAGTGATCGGAGGCTAAGTTCTTCAAGAATATTTAATAATCGTAAATTAAGTTGTAAGACCAAATGTATTCTGACAGAATTAAATTATATAAATCTGTATTACACTGGGGGAAAAAAGAATCATACAACTTCCGTCTATTTCTAAATGCCCCCACTATCATGATCCCAATTCTACCTTACAAGTCCGGCCAGACAAGAGGATGTACATTGGTACAGATAGGATTTGGAAACACAGGGAATCCAGGACAAATGATCCCTTCAGGACCAGTGGTGAGAGTGGCGATACTGGAAGGTAGAGGGAAGGTCCAGTAGAAAGGGGGAACAGATTATAAGGATCTACATATAACCTCCTCCCTGGGGGATGGACAACAGGGAAGTGGGTAAAGGGAGACATCAGACAGTGTAAGATATGACAAAATAATAATAAGTTATAAATTTTCAAGGGTTCATGAGGGAGTGGGAAGCGGGGAGAGAGGGGAAAAATGAGGAGTTGATACCAATGGCTTAAGTAGAAAGCAAATGTTTTGAGAATGATGAGGGCAACAAATGTACAAACATGCTTGACACAATGGATGTATGTATGGATTATGATAAGAGTTATATGAGCCTCCAATAAATGATTTTTAATTAAAAAATAAAGTGTGTGCCTTTACAAAATTGAAAAAATCACGCCTTGCTCAAACTTTCTCAATATCAATTGATATTAAAGAATCATAACCCACAGACTGGTGCTTTGAGGGCGCAAAGGCCCCTAAGTGTATTTGATCTTTTGTTACTAGATTCATACAGTGGAGAAACTATAAGACTTTGCTACTGAGATCTGACTGGCTAACACACCTCTGTTTAGCTTCCCAGAATGCCCAAAAGGCTCAGTAAATACCCCAGTATTTGTTCTTTGAGCAGAAAATTATTTATTGGTCAGGAAAGAGGGAACAATTAGTCGAGAACAAAAGGACGCATATTTATCAGGTTAAGATGTTCAACTCGCATTTGGTTTCAGATCCTCATAAGATATATTAATACTCATAATAATACTCATAACAGTTGTATAGAATCCAGAAGCATTCAAATGGTGATTAATAAGCAATTAGGCTTGCTTGCTCAAATTGCATGATTTTCCTTTAATAAATGTTGCTATCCCACATAAAAGGAAATCCTCACTTTAACGTTTTTCTCATTTTTCCTGAGAGGAGCAAGCCTGCTCGCATAAAAATATCAGAAGCTAGCGTAAAGTTGATGGGAAATTTTAAAAATCATTCCTCGGGCAAGATTAAATCTCCGTCAAAACGAGTTGCCCACATGCATCTGTTTTTCAGAAACCGTCATAAGGAACAGGAGGCCAGTTGAACATTCTTGTGGGAGCTACTCCGCTCTTTCTAAGAGTCTAGGCTTCGTGGCCTGTTGGCCAACATAAGGTTTAGATATTTTGTGTAAATATTTCCTCCAAATAGCCCACACGATTCTGCTTAGATGGAGATTGAGAAAGAAGAGAGGATGCAGTCAGAGAAATGTGTGACCGTGGAGGGTAAGTTCCTCTGTAGAAGTTTCTTAGTTTGGGAAACTAATGCCTGTCCCTGTTTCGTTCTCGCTCTGAATTTTTTCTCTTCCTTGTGATGCAGCAGCTCAATGGGACATGTCTATATTTAGTATTTCCTTTGTATAAATGGGAATCTGTAATCTCCTCAGACTTGGCCAGGATGATTCACTTCTTTGTTTTCTTTCTGTTGTTGCTAATTGGAGAATTACCTCACCACGGCCTTGTGCACAAATTATGGTTCCGTTCAAGGATGAATGTTCATTAGGAGAGAAGCTAATAAAGACAATTCTAAAATCACACTGTTTTCACTAAAAATATTCAGCCAAAAATGCTTGAGGGTGAAAGGCCATCATTTGTGGGTTTTTACAGAGGTTTCATGAAAAAACACAAAATGAACAAGTTTAAAAAAAAGAAAAAATCCAGCTGATGCCTATTTTAAATACAGTCAACATGTAACTCTTTAGACAGCAATTTTAAATATGGGTGAAAAATAACACTCCCATATATCTTGTTGAGTTTACATTGGGCATGCTCTCTGGTAGTATGATAAATTATATCACTTTCAAATTTTTGTATAGATACAAGAACACAATAGTCAACCAGTCAAAATTACAAGGGCGACCTACCTGAGATATTTCCATAGTTGATTCATAAAAACATGAACCCATTTGAGGAAAATTTTTCCTTGGAAAGCATCATAGGCAAACACTAAAGCTAAACCTTGATGGTAAGCCAGACTTTATCCAGGTGGAGGAAAAATATACTCATATCTTGCAGATGTGGAAGAGTTCATCAATCTAATTGTGGTTAAGATCCAGTCCTAGGCTTAGCTTCACACGGGTGAAGGGAACAGAGGTCATCTCTTGTCTGATGGCATTAGCCATCTGGTGCCATAAAGTCGTCAAGACCAACATTGAGGAAAGTGAGCAGAACAGTTAGCACAAACATGACCTGTGGAGTAGGAACTCTCATGGTATAGTGGTTACACATTGGGCTGTGATCCACATGGTCGGCAGTTTGAAACCACCAGCAGTCTGAGGAAGAAAGACTGGGCTTTCCACTCCAGTTACCAATTACAGTCTCAGAAACCCACAAGGGGTCCCGGTGAGTCAGCTTTGACTTGATGGCTGTAAGTTCGGTTTAGCGTGGGGCTGCAGCATTGGGAAGGAACAGATTATTGTGTTGAATGAGTGGGTAGAAGGCCCGTAAAAGACTGTTCACAGGACTCAGGGGGTTAAGTTTACTAGGTGATGTTGTGGGTTGAATTGTGTTACCAAAAATGATAGGTTTGAGTCTTAGCCTTTGATATTGTAAATGTGACCTTATCGGCTGGGGGGCGGGGGCATGTCTTTGCAGGTGTAATTAGTTAAGATGACAGCATACTGCAGCAGACTGAGACTTAATGTAACATAGCTGATGTCCAGGCGAGCAGTCCCAGTGGCACAGTGGTTATGCATCGGGCAGCGAATGTCTCAAAACCACTCCCAGGGGGAGTTGTGCCCTGTCCTACCGGGTCACTCTAAGTCAGAATCATTTTGATGGCAGTGAGTTTGGCTGTTTTTAATACATGATCAGGAGAAGAAACATTGGGACAGACTCACAGGGAGAAAACCACGTGACCAAGGAGGACCTGATGGGTGTGATGCATCTACAAGTCACAGCGCGACAACAAGGAGGACCTGATGGGTGTGATGCATCTACAAGTCACAGCGCGTCAAGGGCTGCTGACAATGACAGGAGCTCAGAGATGGTTGGAGCAGATTTTCTGCTAGAGCCTTCAGAGCAAGCGTTGCACTGCAGCCAACTTGCTTCCGGTCTTCCAGCATCCAGAACTGTGATAGAATCCATTTCTGTTGTGCTGTCATCCAGTTTTAGGTACTTCGTTATGACTGCCCTGAAAACAAACCCCAAAGCATTCACTGCCATTCAGGTCATCCTCAGAGCAACTGACTAGGCAGAGTAACCCATAGGACAGATTAGGAGGAGAGTGTAGAACTGCCCCATAGAGTCAGCACCCCTACTGCTTAGCCAATTATGCCACCAAAGCTCCTTTATGACTGTTCTAGGAAACTTATAAATAAGTCAGTCTTGCTTTTATCTGGGCCTCTCAAACAGTTCACAAATAAAAGTAACAATGAGCAAGAACAGCAGGAAGTGAGTGCATTAGAAGAGAACACTGAAAGGGCATAGACGGATAGAGTCTCTCTAATTTCCTACATCAAGTTGGAACATCTTTTAACTTCAGCAAGAAGAATCATGTTCTTACATCTCTTATTGTCCTTCTACGTAATGCTTAAATTGAACCACGTGTATTTAGATTGGAATTCCTACTCTCTCACTTCTTAGCTGACATAACACATGACTTACAATCACTGAGCTCTTCAGTCTCTGATCTATAAATTCAGCATAAAGGTAGTTGTGTTGGGTATTAAAAATAAAAACAACGGATACAAGCGCCTGGCAGAATGAACTCAATGCATGTCTGTAGCTCTTTGCTCACCAGCTGTCTCCAGTTGTTACCCAGCCTTGACATAGACACCCACCTTCACCACACTGATGCCAGAATGATTGTTCAGGTTCACCAAGCCCTGAAGGGATATTCTGACTTTAAATACTAAATTGTTACACTTGAATTTTATTCTGTATGGACAACAAAGCATCATTAAAGATGTGTGAGCTTACACTTGATTCCCTTTCTTCATTCTCATTTGGGCACAGCAGCTCCATTGGAGGGTCGAAAACATGTGGAGAACTTGTGAAGTCCAGTCTTTACCTCCTGAGCCAAACTGGTTAATGGTGGCGTTGAGGAGTAGGCAGTTATGTAGCACGCCTGAGATACCATCAAAAGGGGTGGAGTCAGAATTCAAAACTGCTTTAGACTGGTTTTAGGGCTCACATACTCTGTCCTCAACTACCATGCTGTGTTTCTGAAAACAGACCTGCAGATTTGGTCCTCATAGATGTCAATGTGTATTTAAGGAATGTCAAGGTGTAGAAAAATAAGGAATTCTTTTTTCGTAAGTGGGAAAGACTATATAGAGTGATCCAAAAATTAGGCCCTAAGACAGAGCCAGTTCTCTGGGCCAGGGGTAAAGTTAGATAAGAAAACAAGTGTTTAGGATATGTTCATGGATTCCAGAAAATCGTGTTTCTCACTCTCCAACCTGCCTCCCAGCATTACAGATCTCTGGGAAGTGCCGCAGATTACCCCTTCCTCAGAATTGATGAGGATATCGTCAGATGGTTAAGTGGTGGCTGGAAACCTATTATTTTAATAGAATCCTGTGATAGATATTCCTGGCCCAATAGGCGATTTATAGAAAGACCAAGACGAATGAAGTAGCTGCTCCTATTGATCCTGAATTCAATGCAAACCTACATGGTGAGCTAAGGAACGGGTAAGCTTGAAATCTTATAGTGTTTCTTGGAATTCAAACCTAAATGGATTAATTTAGGAATTATGACATATTTGAAGAATAACAATGCAGAGAATATGACTATTCTTGACTTGTTCTGACACTTTCTATTTTACTTTCAATAGAAAATAACCAACCCCGACCAGCTTCCATCAAGTCAACTCTGACTCATAGCAACCTTATGGGATGGAGCAGAGCACCCTACAGGGTTTTCCAAGGCTGTAATTTCTACAGCAGCAACCACTACATCATCCTCCCACAGAGCAGCTGCTGGGTTTGAACCACCAACCTTTGGGGTAAACAGTCCAGCGGTTATTCATGGCACCAACAGGGCTCCATCTATAGACAACAGTTACCATATTTTTTTTACCCAAATAATGCCTCCATTATACTTTCTTTTGCTAGCCAGGTCCTCCCCAGGGTATTTGTGTAAGTGTGCTGTTCTAAATTTTACATAAATATGTAAAATTTAATAGTATACTCATGAGAATACCTTGGAAGGAGGGAACTATTAGGAAAAAAAGACCTGTATAATATGCATGTTATTTGCATACCAATATGCTACTTTAAAAATAGTTTTAAAGTATTTTAAACTCAGAATATAAAAGAACCTAAAAGAAACAAAAAACTAAAACATTTCAATTAAAAATAGAAAGACTTCATGTTTTTAGGAATTTGAGACATGCATGTCTATTGACTCGAACTCAGAGTAAAAGGAGCTACTTGTAGGTCACAGGCCAGGTTCCATAAAAGGTCTCCCAGGACCCATGTCCACTCTTTTCTTAAATAGAGACTGCCGTCGCCATTGGTTATTATTTCCCAGCAGAGAAGGAGGATGTGGGCCTTCTCTTTTGCTGTCCACATAATACAATTTGTAAGATAAAAAATTAATGTCTAAAGTTGAAATGAGACCAGCGTACTAATGCCCTTTAAAAGCTAAGACACTAGCAAGACTCAGTCCTCTGAGCCAAGACTTAGCTAATGATGCTCAGCCCTTCAAGCTGCCCCAAGAAAGCCGCCACGTAATATCACTTCTGAATTGCTTTTGAAGAAACCCTGTGCCAAGACTATTTGTGGACTTCAGCAGGAGAGAAAGCAAAGAAAATGTACCCTGCTGATGTTGTTGTTGTCAGGTGCCATCGAGTCTGCACTAATCCATAACGACCCTATGTGCAAGTCCGGCACCATTGCACCAGTGATTCAGTGATTGTTCCTGTGCCTGAGACCATGGATACAGCCACGGTTGTGTGGATCCATCCTACTGAGGGCCTTCCTCTTTTTGCCACCTTCCACTGTACCAAACATGATGTCTCTCTTGACACTACGTCCAAAGTTTGTAAAACAGTCTTGCCATCCTTGCCTCTGAGGGACGCTCTGGCCTGACTTCTTCCAAGTCAGGTATATGTGTCCTTTTAGCAACCAATACTCTTCTCCAGCACGACAATTCACGTGCATGATTCTCCTTCGGTCTTCCTTATTCACTGTCCAACTTTCGCGTGCATACGAAGCAATGGAAAATACCAAGGCTTGGGTCCGGTGCACCTGATGCTCAAAGTAAAATCCTTGCTTTTCAATACTCTAGCAAGGTCTTGTGCAACATATTTACCTAACCCAAGATGTCCTTTGATCTCTTGACCGCTGCTTCCATGCGCACTGGTTGTGGATCCAAGAAAGATGAAATACTTGACAACTTTGAACTTGTCTCGTTATCATGATGTTACCAATTGGTCCAGTTGTAGGGAGTTTAGTCTTCCTTACATTTAATTATCATCCGTACTGAAGGCTGCAATCCTTGAGCTTCAATCCCTCCTCATTCTCAGCATGCAAGGCTGTCCCATCTGCATAAAAATGGTTGTTAATAGGCCTTCCTCCAAGCATGATGCCGCTTTCTTCATGTAATCCAGCTTCTCTGATGATTTGCTCGGCATATAGACTGAACAAATATGGGAGGAGGATACAGCCCTCATGGACTACTTTCCTGATTTTAAATCATGCGGTAATCCCTTTTCGGTTTATGTAACTTCCTCTTGGTCCATGTACAAGTCCCAAGTGAGCACAATGATGTAGTCTGGAATTCCCAATCCCTTCCAGGTTACCCACAGGTTATCATGGCCCACACAGTTAAATGCCTTATCATAGCCAACAAAACACAAATAAACACGTTTCTGGGATTCTCTGCTTTGAGCCAAGATCCATCTGGCATCAGCAACACTATCCCTTGTGCCACTTCCTCTTCTGAATCCAGCCTGACCTTCTGGCAGTTCCCCGCCTGTGTCCATTGGAACCATTGTTGGCTGATTCTAGGTTAAATTGTGCTGTGTGCCATATCAGTGAGCGTCGCCTTTCTTTGGGATGGGCACAAAAACGAACGTCGTTCAGTCAGTTGCCCAGGTAGTTAGCTGTCTTCCAAACTCCCTGGCAGAGATGAGTGAGTGCTCCCAGGGGTCTTCAGTGTGTTGAAACCTGTAGATGGGGGTTCTGTCAATTCCTTGTTTCTGGCTAATGCATTCAGTGCAACTTGAGGTTCTTCCTTAAGCAGCATTGGTTCTTGCTCTTATGCAATGTGCTGAAATGGGGGACTATCAACTAGCTCTTTCTGGAAGAAAATGCTGCTGGAGATCTCATGCATGGCTTTAAGTGTACACTGGAGTTCATCTGGGTTGAAGTCCATGTGCTGCCTTACTATCTTTATGACCTTGAATGAGTCCCATCACTTCCCCAGGAGTCAGGTGGCTTTTGTACCAGTGACAATAGGTCCAGAGCTGTGTGAGCCTGTGGAAAGCTTTTTGGAGAGGAGGTAGGGCAGAGAACCCTATGGCCAGATGTACTGAAAGAATCCCCACCACCATGCTACCACTAACAAACTTCTTTAATGGAATCTGGCAGGGGTCAATTCCGCAACTCTTTTTTTTTTCTAATGTACACAATAAAGCATACTTACTAATACTGACTGACCCATATGCAATAACAATTTTTTAAAATCAATTACATTTTGGTGCCTCAAATGTTAGACGTGTTTGTGGGGTATAATTGACCTGCTGGTTCCTAAAATGGCACCAGTTTTCCTCTATCAGCTCTATTTTTTGAGCTACAGATCATATGCCCTATATCACTCTTCCTCTGATCACCCACTAGAAAAATCAGGGTATTTTAATGCAGTGTTAGCTGGCCTGAGATAGAGGACATGCACGCTGGCTTTATTTAAAGTAGTTGGCATGATAATAAATATTTACATCAGGGTATACCTCTTCACATTTTGTCCTATGTTCCAAAGATATATTTGAACAGTGACAATTACATGACCTTAGAATTTTCTCCAAGTATCATTTCACCTTCATTAGGAACTGAATAGCAGGCAATTCCAATCTGTTACCTTAAAAGAGGGCCAGAAATAAGAGTTACTGAGCAATAAATAAGGAGCCCTGGTGGCATAGTGGCTTGTGTATTTGACTGCTAGTCACAAGGTAAGTTATTCAAGTCTACCATCCCATCTATAAGAGAAAAATGAGATTTTCTAGATTCATAACAATTTATAGCCTTGGTAGTTACATAATTTCATGTCAACTTAATAAATAAGTATAGGGGTGGAGTATAGCCTGTCAATCAGGTCACAGGCTGATGATGTCTCCTTGTGCGTGTGGCCTTCCCATGAAGATTCTGGAAACTTCCTCACTGTCTCTGCTTCACCTTGCCATTCAGGAGCCACACTCAGAGGCTGGAGGAATTACATGGAGACCTGCGCCAGTGCTGAGATTCTTCCACCAGCATGGGATCCACAAGACTTTCCACCCACTGGCCTCTGATCTTCCTGAATTTGGCATCATTGCCTGTGCTATGTGAGTCTGAAGAGGAATTTATGGACTAGTATCAGACATATGGGCTAATATCAGCCTTATAGACTTGATCTGACCTGGGCCGGAATGTTTTCTCAATATACAATTACTCTTCCATATAAGACTCTTTCCTCTACATATAAATGTCCCTGGAATTGTTTCTCTAGTCAACCTGGACTAACACACATCCTCAAAACCCACAAAAGCAATACCAGTCTTTCTTATAGGTTTGCTAGGAGTCATGATCAACTGACTGATCATGAGTTTGGTACATGTGACAATTACATAATCTACTGTCAACTTGAGGAAAGGATGGAGTCTATCCTGTCAATCAGATCATAGCTTGATGACCTCATTTGGAGAGTGGTGGAGATAAATAGCTCACTGAAGGCCAGATAGACACTCGCTGCTTCATCTTCCTGCTGACAAAATGCATGGAGCTATGCTGATGGAGTTAGAGACCTAGAGCTGGAGAAGCCACATGGAGATCCACACCAGTACTGAGATGCTTCCACCACCACTGGATCCACAAGGCTTTCCACCCTCTGGCCTGTGATCTTCCATGAATCTGAAGAGGAATTTATGGACTGGTATTTGACATATGGGCTAATATTAGGCTTATGGATTTGATCTGGACGGGGCTGGAACATTTTCTTAATATACAATTATTCTTTAATATAAAACTCTCTTACATGTATAAAAGTGTCTATGAATTTTGTTTCTCTAGTCTACCAGACTAAAACACTACAGTCAATATAAATTCAAATATTCTGAAACCCAACATGTGTTTGTCAAAGTTCAAAATTCTTTATTAAAATTAAAATCTTATAGTCTTGTTATAAGATGGCACAACTTATCCATCTGTACAGAGAAACTCTTAAGATAAAAGTTTGAAGTTTTCTTATAAAATAGCTTGGATTCACATGAATTATCCATTGAATTATTTTTAAAATTATTTTATTAGGAGCTCTTGTAACATTCCATACATCAATTGTATCAAGTATAGTTGTATGTATGTTGCCATCATCATTTTCAAAACATTTTCTACTTGATCCCTTGGTATAAACTGCTCTTTTTCCTGCTCCCTTCCTTACCCTTCCACCCTTGTGAATCCTTGATCAATTATATCTTATTATTATTTCATATCTTACACTGTCAATTGTCTCCCCTCACCCACATTTCTGTGACGCATACCCTTTTGGAGGGGTGTGTGTGTTATATATCCAATCTTGGGATGAGTTTCCCCTTTCTCACCCTCCCCTGCCCTAGTCCTCCCCCTGCCCTCCCACTATCATTCCTGAGGGGTTTCTCTTTCCTGAATTCCATGTGTCATGAACTCATCCATACCAATGTGTGTTTTCTGGTCTAGCAAGTTTTGGAAGGTGGAACTGGGTCATAGTAATGGCAGGTGGAAGTATTCAGGAGCTAGAGGAATGAAGTGTGGTTCATCAGTGCTATACTACACCTTGATTGAATCATCCCTTCCTTATAGCCCTTTTGCGAGGGGATATGCAATTGTCTACAGATGGGCTTTAGGTCTCCACTCCAGCTCCCCTTGTTTAATTAGATATATTTGTTTGTTTTGCATCTTTTGATACTTGATACCTGATCCCGCTGACACCTCATGATCATACATGCTGGTGTGCTTCTTTCACATGGGCTTATTTGCTTCCCTGCTAGATGACCACTTATTGGACTTCAAGCCTTTAAGATCGCAGACACTATATCTTTTGATAGCCAGGTACCATCTGCTGTCTCCACCACATTGACTTATGCACCCATTTTGTCTTCAGCAATCATGTTGGGAAGGTGAGTATCAAAGAGTGCCAGGTTATCAGAACAAAGTGTTCTTGTGTTAAGGGAAGCTTTGAGTAGAGGCCCAGAGTCTGTCTGCTATCTTAATACTAATCATATAGACATATATTGGCCTCTACCCCTTTCATTTTAATAGTTACATAGATACATGCCTATAGCTATACCTCTATAAAAATCTTTGGCCTCCTGTTTCTTCCTCTATTTCCTTTCACCTCACTCCTATCCCACTGTGATGTTCACCCTCCAGCTTTCAGTATTTCCTCTCAGATACATTGTTCTTGATCAAGCCCCACCCGACATTATATGCCCTCCTCCTCATCAATTTTAGTTTTCTTATTGTTCCCTTATCTCTGATTTTTTTGGGACAGCCCCCCTCTGCCTCCCTACCCTTCATATTGAAATGTGTTCTTAAGTGTTTACTGAATAATTTAAAGAATAAAAATTTAGATCTTCAAAATATTTATGAAATTGCTATGAGTCTCACATTTCCAACCCTCTAAATTGCCCTCACACCTTCCATATATGTGCCTTTTCAATTTTCTTTTTTATTCCTCACCATTCTCAAGCTGTTTTCTGGCTTTGCAGTATTCAACTTGTAGTCTTTTATATTGTACAGCCTCCCATACAAAAAGAAAAACCCACTGACATGTAATCAATTCTAACTCTTAAGGATCCTATAGGACAGAAAATAACTGCCTCTCAGGGTTTCCAAACTTTTAAATCCTTTAAAGGCTACAGAGTGACTGGTAGTTTTGAACCACTGACTTTATGATTGGCAGCTCAATGCATGACCAACTATCCTTCATGGGCCCATAGATAGCTTCCCTTGAAAGTCTCTTAATACCTAATTCTTTTTCAAATGTGTTTTACATATTTTTTTAGTTTCTAATTTATGGCTCTGTATTTTTCTCATATTTCAATTTAGCATGATAAATTAATAAATTAATATAACTTAATATCTGAAAATATAGGGAGCACAGTATCTAAGAAACTAGAGTTCACACCATTTATCCAGTGCAATTTTCTGAATCAGTGAGCCAAATAACCCCAGAACAGGCACCCAAACCAAGACCTCATGGCAGAAACCTTTTTTGTTGAGTTCTGTAATCAATAGATTTCAGAGGTTATATAATAGTAAGCAGACCTATTCCAACACCCCCACCCCCAATGAGTTCTTGGGAATAATGTGTAAGGAAAACAAATACACAACAAATGTTTAAGAAGCTTATGCTGCACAGTAGGCAGTGGACTTGTTATGCTAGTGCTGATGTCATGATTCCCTGTCCTCAGAGACCCTACTCTTAAGAACCAGGCACTCCCACAAGCGCGATAATCACCATCAGCATGCCTTGCAGCCGTCATCCGGAACACCTAGATAAGGTACATATCCTAAGACCAAGGCAAATTTGGAAGAGGAGGTGACAATGAAGTTATACATACAATCTATGTGGTCAAAGATGATTGATTTTTAATAAAACAGATTTTTCATTTGACATATACAGTGAGTTACAAGGTGGGCTGCTAACCACAGGTCTACAGCTGGGCAGCACTGGTTACTACACGGGAGGAGAAAGTAAATATTTACAGCCTCAGAAGCCCAACTGGACAGTTCTACTCTGTTCTGTAGGGTTTCTATGAATCAGAATTGACTGCAGCACAGTGCCATTCATTTTGGAGGGCTGTTTTAATGAAGTTCCACAAAATGGGTAGAGACTAGGAATAGACATTCATGATTTCCAAGTTATGAAAGTTAGGAATCCAAGGCCAGGGTATATCAGTCATGCTGACGCTTCCTGTTGATTCGGAGAGAGATTCCTAGCTTTTGGTAATGACTGGTGATCTTTGATGTTTCTGGTTTCTATTAACTAAAAGGATGTGGTCATAAAAGTTCAGGATAGTCTAGCTTAAAAATATGCAGGAACCAGGGATTCATCAAATTCTTCTGCTATTGTTTATCACCGCCACTAGATATCACTGCAATTCCAAGCTAAGTATTCCTTCTTGTAAAACCAATTTTAGTGCCACCCCCTCAAACTTCCTCCTTCCTTGGAGAAGAATCCAACCGGCGGAACTTCGGCCATGTGGCTAGCCACGCTTACAGAGAACAAGGAGAGGTTGAGTGGACCTCTGCACACATTCAAAGCCACACAGTGTGACTTTCCAAAGGGGCAACAACGGGGGGCAGACGTTAACAGAAAGAGTAGCAAATGTTCACTTCCCGGAAGGCAAGTCTGAAGACCGCCTCACCACTCTTTAAACTACATAGACTAGGAGGGGAAGAAAGAAGGAGAGAAATTTCAACTTCGGAAAGAGTGAAAATACTTGAGCTGTGGGAAACAGAATGAAAGATGTTTTAAAGCTCAAACCGTTTTACCCAAGGGATGTCTTATGAAATATAATGAATTTCATAAGATACCCTTCAAGTTCAGAAAATGTCCATGCTTTATATGAATACTCTATATTATATGGTACATGATACTTTATATCACACAATACTAAAAAAAACTGATTTCATTCAGCATTTTCCAAATGTCTGTGGTCAGTGCGTACTCAACACCCACAGGATCCGTTTTCTAAAGAGCATGCTCTGGAAATGCTGCTCCAACTGAAAAGTGACCTTTCTCATCTTATGAACCATCTGAGGCCATTTCACAGGTGTCGCCACCTTTCTGGTATGTCAGGATGACGCATTAAATACCTAAGTCCATAATGGTGACATAATGATGACCATTATTCGGTGTTTCATACTGGGAGGGAAGTGCTGCCAGGTTATTCTCTATCCAATTCAGAGCTTTCCTAAGACAAGACAGGTTAGACCTCTGGTTCTTACATGAGGATTTGTCTTTTTATGGCCAGAGAACAACTTAATGAACATCACACTAAGAAAGGCAGAGCCATCCATTGGATTCTGACACATAGAAATCCTCTCGGACAGGGCAGAACCATCCAGTGAGGTTCTGAAACTGTAACCTCTTTACAGGACTGAAAAGCCTGGTCTTTCTCGGCAAGCATGACTCTTGCTTCCAAGCAGCTGCCCTCCGTCTGGTTAGTAGTAGCCCAACGTGTAATCACTCCACCACCAGGACTCCTGAGTATAAGACAGAACATGAAAAAATATCGGAGACCCCTCCCACCCCTTAAAAAAGACAAGAAAAGAAAAAGATGGCAGGACAAGTGTTGGTGCCTCTGGAAAGATATGAAAGCCTGCTGTCATCATCCCTTGTCAGCGGAAGTCCATGGGTCCCTATTTCTCTAAGAGACCACAGCCACTGTGCCCTACAAACAGCTCTGTCAGTCTCCATGTTGTCCACTGCTTTGTATCAAGGACAGGACAACTGAGAACACGAGACGTCATTGAAATCACTTCCTTTAATTTTACCCCCTTTAATTAAGTGGAGATGAAAAAATTAATTCTTAGTAAGAGAGGAGTCTGGGAGTGAGAGTTATCAAGTGTTTTATCATCACATCCTGCCAGCAGCTCACTAGCTTGCTTTATATCCAGGCAGAAGATTATTACAGCTTGTCCAACAAACATGATTAATAACTCATCCACACTCTCTGTATTGGACCCAGCACTTGCCAAAAGTGGCATAACTCAGTGGAGAAGGTGGCATCACAGTGACAGTTACCCTCCTGCCACACGACCCTTCTTTATAATTAAAAATTGGGCTTAATTATCTAGAAAACATTCAATGACATAAGTCTGTTTCCTCCCTTTTTACGTGATGATTGCTGACGCTGAGACTATTTTCACAGCTCAAAAATAAAGGGAAAGGAACCCCAGTGCTTTCTCAAAGTGTGGTCTTCATATTCAATCTGTATCGTCTCCGAGCCCTGCAGTGCCTAGCATTTCTATGGCTGTGCATGGGTGACGTGGGAATCTGCCTCCTTTTGTTGAGCAAAGAGAGCCCTGGCTCCGCGCTCTGCACTCCCTGCTGGCATCAGAACAGTGACTTTGGCATAAATTCAAAATAAAAGAAAACCCCAAGACCATACTATCCCCAGCCACTCTCAACTCGAGGCAGGTTGGCAGTGATGGAGTCCTGGTTCCATGGCCACTCTCTCTATTGCTGAAGAGACTTGCGTGTGCCTCACCACCCCCGCCTCCCACTTTGGTACAGTGTGTTCTCGACTGTTTTCCGTGGCTTCTTCCTTGCTGAGGCAGCTTCCAAACAGCAGCTGTGATGCCACCCACCAGCATCTCAACAATGTCAACCAACTCAAGTAAACAGGTTGTGCGATTTGACCCCTCCCACACACACGTGCAAGGAACTGTTCGCCAATGCAGATTTCAGCTAGAGGGATGCTTCTTTGGAAGCAGCAGACTTACACCGGGAGGCTAAATCCTGCCGGGTTTGATTTTGAGGGAATAATCACGTTATTTATAAAGCTCCCCTCCCACCATTGCCCCGGAGAGCAGTCACAATAGTGACTAGATAAAAACGTTAATTAAGACATCATAAGACACCCTGGATGCTCAGGAATAAAAATAAAAGAAGAATTTGCAAAAGTGGAGGATTTTTTAAAAAGGATTGCTTAAAGACAAGAGGGATAAAGCACGTGAGGAAGATACTTGAGAGCAGAGAGCTCAGCAGCTAGCGGAAGCAGCTGGCATGGAAGCTGGAAGAGGAAACCTAAGGCACATGTTGTATATAACATGCGACTGGTGTGCGGGGTCTCAATGTGGATATTGGCACACTGACGTAGGTGGGTCTGAACGTTCTATTATTTCATTTAAAAGTACATAAGAATAACCAAAATTAAAACTTTTCCCCCCTAAACTCTTTGGAATCCCTGGGTGATGAAAACACTGAACACATTTGGTTAGATCTTAACCTAAAGGTGGTCATTCAAGACCGCCCAGAAGCACCTCCAATATAAATATGGTGATCAGATATTGTAAATCCCACCACTGGAAACCTTCTGGAGTGAAATTTTACTCGGACATATAAAGAGTTGTTATGAGACACACACTAAAAACTCGCTGCCTTTAAGTCGATTCTGACTCATAGTCACTGCATAGGACTGGGTAGCTTGAACTGCACCCGTGGGTTTCTGAAACTGTAACTCTTTTTTTTTTAAGTCTTACTGGCAAATAATTCACATATCATACAACTCAATAGCTCAATCATATTTAAAAGACTTGTACAATCAACTCCACAGTCAATTTTAGAATATTTTATTCTTTCTTGTACCCATGTCCCCCAACCTCCCTTGCCACATACCCCCCAAACCTTAACTCTTTGTGGGAGGAGAGAGCCTTGTCTTTCTGCCATGGAGAAGCTGGGTGGCAAACTACTGGTCTTGTGGCGAGCCGCCCACTTCACCGCCAGGGCTTGTTGCCATGAGACAGGAGTGACTCAATGGTAACAAGTTGTTTATTGTTGAATAAAAACAAATAGTTGTCTAATTCATTAATAACAAATGCGGTTTACAACTCTAAATGTAGGATCATTAAGACACCACTTTCAACCTCCAAAGATGATGGGAATTTCCTAGCAGAAAGGCACAATTACTCAATATGTAATCACATATATGATAAATAATGTTTCATAATATATCAACAAAAAGAGAATGGTGCCTGTGACTGACCATCCATCTTTGCCTATAGCCCACGAGTACACAGAAACACCCACCAGTCCGTTTTGTTAATATCAGAATGTTTAAGATGTGATTCATCACATAGTGCCAAAGGGAAGCAACAATAACTAAAACACCCCAAGAAAGATTACCATCCATCATTGTCCCTTTTCTGTAAGACCCATCAGGGGGTAAAAAAATCCCTCCAATTCCTAATAAAGAAATAAATCTTGTTTCAAGTGTTTCCGCAAATAGAAAATCTCCCAACATCAATTCTATCTATGATTACTATAAAATGTCAGAGCTAGTGTGCATGATTAACATGGGCTGCGGTTAGATCAGGAACTCTGTGGCCCAGTAGCAAAGTGTTTGGCTGCTACGTGAAAAGCCAGCTGTTCAAGCCTGCCAAGTAGCCCTCAGGAAAAAAGTGTGTTAGTCTGCTTTTGCACAGCTGTGAGGTCAATCCCTCTCATCGAGGGTCTTCCTCTACTATACCTAACTTGATATCACTCTCCAGGGATGGGGCTCTCCTTAGAAAGAGCACAAAGTACAGGAGATGAAATAGCACCATCCACAATTCTAAGGAACGTTTTGCTTCCAAACCAGTTTATTAAGAACCAATCCAGACATCATACCATCCCACAGTTCAAGTGTACCCAGCAGTACTGTATACTCGCTACCAAATTAGATTCAAAGCATTTTTTTTCCTTCTTTTAACTCCTTGATATGAACTCCACTTTACCCTCCCATCCTCCACCCTACCCCCAAGGAACGCTGACCCGTTGTTGGCTCTGTAGGTTCATCAGTGCTGTGTTTCATTTACCAACAACACATGAAGATTCAGGAGGGTTACTCATAATGACAACATGAGGGGGGAAAAGCAGAAAATATTGAAAACCAGAAAATCCCAAAGTGTATCAGAGGGGAGGTCAAGTGACCAGGTTTCACCCTTCAAGTCAGTGGCCCTGTCATCCTATTACAGGTGTCTCTCCAGCACTGTCTGTCTGGTCACTAGGTTATTCACATCCCTCAATTAAGGTCAGAGTGATGTCTCACTTAGATGGCTGCTTGTTTGGAAACATGACTTTGGGACCCCAGATGCTGTTCTATTGTCAAGCCATCCACCATCTAATTTCTTCACTACACTTTACTGAAGCACATATCCTCTGGTGTTGACTTCATGAGGGTGAGTACCCAGCAGGGCTATGTCCTAAGAACTAATTGTTCTTAGATTGGAGCTAGGATTAAGTACAAATCCAAAAGCTATTCTTGAATCTATGTGTTTTGTTTGTTTGCCTCTAGTTCACCTTTGAGACGTCCTTGCTAATTCGTGGTAGAGAATCTTACTGATCATCTTCCTAGAATGTAAGGATAATAGTAATATGTAGTAGTAATATGTTAATAGTAATATGAATTAGTTCATGGTACTAATTTTTGAAACATTGAGAGAGGGAGATTGAATAAGTGTATGCTAACTACACATGACAATACTTGAAATATTCATTTGTACTGAAACAATGGCATGCTATTCCCACAAACAATGGGAGTTGGTTGTCAAGCAAAACTTACAATAACATTTACTGACAATGTTCATCACAGGTATGCCAGAATAATACGTATCTTATAGCAAGCAGGACACTGAGGTAGTAGGTCAATTGTGGTCTGCCGTCTAACAGTTCAATTCTCTTGGTACATCTGTCTTCTGTTTCTCCACACACCTGCAACTTCAGTCTTAAGTCTTCAGGGTACAGGCGTGTTTGAGGTAGAGTCTAGTTCACCAAATGGGGTTTTCACATGGAACCCCTCTGGTATGACCTTTGGAGCATGTTATGTACCTTGAAGTTCTAGGATTCAATGTCCTAGTGTTCTGTGGTACTTTGCCTGGGTCCCCAGATGTGTAGAGACTCAGGCCAATGTGACCTATTAAATAAATATTGCCAGGTATACTCCACACTTGGGTTGTTTAAAATATTGTTAGTTCTTTTTTTCCTGACTAGGAAGTTTGTCCCCCCCCCCATTTTCTATTAACAAACATGTACTTGTCTTCTCCCAAACGTGTTTGCTCCCTTTCCCCCCTTCTGACTCAACCTTCCCATCCGTATCCTCCATCACTCTGCTAGGAATGCCTGACAGTCCAGAAGGACTTCGTCATAATTTTGCCTGGCAGCCACTAAGCAGTGATCATCTCCTTCTCATTTCTTAAATCAGCTGACTTGAGGACCCCTCCACCGAAGTGACCTTCAAGGTACACACGTACAGAGGATGGTACATGGTTCATGGGCACGAGTCAGGCTCTCTATCACGCTGTCTGGATGCCCTCACCAGCATCCTGGATGGCCTGCAAGCCTGAGCCTGGGCCTGTCCTGTTGCTTGTAGACTCATACTGTATACGTCTTTTTGTGATTGACAAACTTCACTCAGCATAATGGTTTCCAGATCCCTACATGTCATGAGGTGTTTCATGGCTTCATTACTGTTTTTAGGGATACATAGTACTCCATTGTGTTTTTTATCCATTCTTCTGATGGGGATTTAGGCTGTTTCCAACTCTTGCTATTGTAAACTGTGCTGCACTGAGCATAGGAGGGTATACGTCTGTTCTTGATCTCTCTCTTATTTCTTTGGGAGTATATGCCCAGCAATGATATTACTGAGCCATATGGTATTTCTATTGCCAACTGTTTTACAAATCACCATCTCGCTTTCCAAAGTGGTTTACATATTTACAAGCCCTCCAGAATTTGTTCTCTGTTTATTTTAATCGGGAAATAGTATGGGTGTTAGATGGTATCTCATCGTTTTTGTGACTTGTATGTCCCAGATGGCTAGTGAATAAGAGCATGTCTTCATGTGCTTGTTAATCATTCAAGTGTCATCCTTTATAAATTGTCTATTCGGGTCCATTGTTCACCTATTAAGAGGATTATTTGTTTTTTCTTGTTGTAGGCTGCAGTATGCTGTAGTTTATACTAGGTAGTCCTTTGTCCCTCTGTCATTGCTAAATATTTTTCCCAATCTGAAGGTTTCAATTTCCTCATTAGATGAAACCTTTTGATATACACAAGTGTTTTATGTTTAATAGGTTCAATTCATCTATTTGTCTTCCATTGTGTGTGCTTCTTTTGTTAAATTTGGTAGCTCATGTATTGCTCTGCCCTAGGGCCCTTAGATTTATCCCAGTTTTCCTGTGAAAAATTCTAATAGTTTTGAGTCTTACATTTAGGTCTCTGATCCACCTTGAGTTCATTTTTGTGCATGGAGTGATGTAGGGGTCTTATTTTGTTCTTTTGCAGAAGGATGTCCATTGTTTGCAGCACCATTTTTTTTGAAGAGGGCATCGTCTTCCCATTTTGTGTTTTGTCGAAATCAATTGACCGTAGACAGTTTCTGGGTTTGATGTCTGTGTTTTCTGTTCTGTTCCATTGGTCTCTGTATCGTTCATGATGCCAATAGCAGGATGTTTTAACAATTGTGACTCTGTAGTAGGTTTGAAGTCAAGTAGTGCAAGACCAGTTATTTTATTCTTCTGATTGAGAAGTCCTTTGCTTATCTGCCTTCTTCCCTCTCAATATGAAGTAATTAGTTTTTCCAGTTCTTTAAAGAATGATGTGGGATTTGGATCGAGAATGCATTGAATTTTTAGTTTAGGTAATATTAACATTTTCACAATATTGAGCCATCCTATCCATGAACAAGGGACTTTCTTCCATTTGTGTAGTTCTCTTGTGGGTTCTTGTACTGGATGGTCTTTACTTTTCTTTGTATTGGTCTTCTGTTTATTTGGTTAGAATTATTCCTAGGTATTTCAACCTTTGTGTGGCTACTGTGAATGGTGTTGCTTTCCTGTTATCTTTTTCAGAACTCTCATCACTACTATATAGGGATCCAATTTCTTTCTGCTTGTTAGTCATGTATCCTGCTACTTTACTACATTTCTCAATTGTTTCCGACAATTCTGCCATGGAGACCTCGGGATTCCCGGTATATAAAACCATATTGTCTGCAAATAGCAAGACTTTCCCTTCTCCTTTGCCCGATTGCACTCCCTTAATTTCTTGCTGTTATCTTATGGTTCTGGCTAGGACTTCTAGCACAATGTTGAATAAGCCTGGCAATAAGGGACATTCTTGTTGAGTTCCCCAGTGAGTGTGATATTGGCTGTTGGTTTTTCATATATGGCCTTTAATGTGTTGAGGAATTTCCCTTCTATTCCTACCATATTAAACACTTTCATTAGAAATGGGTGCTGGATATTGTCAAATGCATCAATCGATATGATCATATGGTTCTTAATGTTTCTCTTGTTTATGTGGTGGATTACATTAATTGTGTGGGTTGTTCCCTTTTTTTAATGTTGAGCCATCCTCGCATTCCAGGTATAAATCCCACTTGGTCATGATGTATTTTATCTTTTGTATATTGTTGCAATCTATTGGCCAGGATTTTGTTAAGAATGTTTGCATCTATGTTCACGAGGGATATTGGTCTGTAGTTTTCTATCTTTCTAGGGTCTCTGCCTAGTTTTTGGTATCAGAGTTTTGTGAGCTTCATAGAATGAATGTGGGAGTTGGCTGTGCCTTTCTACATTCTGGAATAGTTTATGTAAAATTGGTGACAGTTCTTCCCTGTATGCTTTGTAGAATTCCCCTGTGAAATCATCTGGCCCTGGACTTTTGGGGGGTTTGGAGTTTCTTGATGACTTCATCTATTTTTACTTTTGCTAGGAGTCTGTTCCATTTCTTAAATTCCACCTGCATTAATTTGGGAAGAGGGTGTGTTTCTAGGTATCTGTCTATGTCATCTGGACTACCAAACTTGTTGGAATACAGTCTTTTGTAATGCTGAGTTTTTATTCTTTTTATTTCATGTGGATCTGTTGTGATGCCACCTTTTCCATCTGTAATTCTAAATATAATTTCATCTGCTCTTTCTTTTCCTTTATTTGATAGTGGCTTGTTCATTCTGTTGAACCTTTGAAAGAACAAACTTCTTGCTTTGCTGATTTTTCCCACTTTTTTCTGGGTTTTTTTTCTGTTGATATCTGCTTTGGTCTTTATTTTTAGCGAGTTTTCACTTTCTTCATGTTTGATGTTCTTGATGCCATCCCACAATTCAGCTGGTCTGCAGTTATTAGCACTCAAGGAATCACATCTATTTTGAGATTTCCTTCAACTTCAAGTGGGATATTCCAATGATAGTACTTTGACTGTAGTCAACTTTTTAAAACAATATTCTTCAGCTTCAATCTGAATTTGCATATGAACAATTGGTGATGGATTATACAACTAGCCACTGACCCTGCCTTGGTAAATGGTATTGAGTTTCTCAATGTCTCTCCCCACAGATATAGCCAGTTTTATTCCATCTGGCAAAGTACACATGTCTTTTTTATGGTCTTGAAGAGAGATATTTGCAATGAAGATTTGATCTTGCAAAACTGTACTATGCAATCTTCAACTTCATTTCTATCACCAAGGCTATAGTTTTAAACTATTGTTCACTCCTTTTGTGTCTAACTTTTATATTCCATTTCGCTAGTAATTATCTATGTATGCTGATTTTTAAATCAATTTCAGACTAAAGAAGTTATAAAAATTATTCAATGTCTTTACCACTGGCTTTAGTGGGTGTTGTGTACATTTGAGTAGTAATTGTATTATCTGGTTTTCTTTATAGGTATATAGATATTATCCTATACAGACAGCATAGAATTTTAAGATCATTCTTGAAAAATTACTTTGAGCAATGAATGTGAATATGTTATCCCTCTTGAATTCCCAGCATAGTAAAATATGTGACTTTAAATTTTTTAAATGGTCAATACCAGTCCATTTCATCTTACTAATGCCTAGGACATTAATCTTTATATGTTCTACTTCATTTATGACAACTTCCAATTTCCTAAATCCCCACTTTGTACATTTAATGGCCTGTTTATTAATGGATGCTTGCAGATGTCTCTACACATTGGCAAATGATGGTCCCAAAACTATGCTCCATTGTTTCATCAATGCCTGTTCTACTTTGAAGAGGCAGCCTCTGGACCTCGGAGCTTATTTTCTACTACTTTACCAGGCAATGTTTTGCTACAATCCATAAGGTTTTCAGGGGCTAATCCTTCAGAAGTGGATTGGCTATTCCTTCTTTCTGATCTGTTCTTATTCTAGAACCTTCACTGAAGTTTCACCATGGGTGATTTTGCTAGTATTTGAAATACTATTGGAATAGCTTCCAGTTTCACAGCAAAAGATGAGTCATCACAGGATGAATAATGGACAGAGGAGTGGTGACAGATGAAGATTACTGCGTTGGAAGGCTGGTTCTGCCCTGCCCAACTGAGGCACTGAGTCAGAAGTGGCTAAATTCGATGGGCTTTGTTTGGGGGATTTGGTTTAACTCAGCAGAAGTAATGATTAGAAAAATAAATAAATTAAAAGCTCAGTAAGCCTTATAGTAACTTGTAACATACATAGAAATGATTCTGGTTGTGGTTGTGGTTGTCATCATTGTGGTTGTGTGGCATCAAGTCAGTTCTTACCCATAGCAATCTGATGCACAATACAAGGAGAAATTTCATGGTCCTGCACCATCCTTACAATTACAACTGGGTCTTATTAGGACATGCTTAAGCAAGATTGAATCTTTATCTGAATTTTACACACTCAAATACCTGTTCCTTCCTGCTAATCCTCATATAGGAGATGCGGGATCCAGGTATCTGTATAAAGAACTTAGGATGGTTTATGACAGGACATGTTTTCAGTTTACCTAAAGGCTTTGTTAAGAATATCTGTTCCTTATTCTGTACGGAGAATTATAGCACAAATTGCATTCACTTCCTACACAGTGACCTTAAAGGATTCAGAATAGAATCAAATATCATATTGCAGCTTATCATCACTCAGGGAACCAGTGGCCAGGCAAACTGTATTTATATTGATCCAACCTGAGAGTTTTTCATTATCCTTATCCAAAATGAGCTCTAGATTTTGTTAAGATGTCAATTTCGTACATGGGAACCTCTATGTGGTCATCTAAGTCTTTGCTTATGCACTTGCTCAGAGTAAAATCCTCGATTACTGAGCATTTAATAGTGAAAATGTCTGCGTAGTGCTGAAGAAGATACATCATGAATGAATTCTCTGTTTGGATTTTTACCACAAATATTAGCATCCTACTGCTCTGGAGGTTATGATTGTTCAGTTGCTCAGCCTAAAAGTGAAGTTGGAAGGCTGAAATTACCTTCTCAGTGTCCTCACTGAAAATGGTTTTCCATCTACATATCTCCATTTCCCTTGCCCATTGAACATGCCCTACATGACCACGTTGTAAAAGTGACTGGTAGCTTATGTGATAAAGATCAACATGTAAGGATTCATTAAAAAAAGAACAGTTCGATATTAGAACAAACACAGTCAGAATGTTTCTTAGAAGAAAGGACAGCAAGACCTGTGTGCTCTGGACACATCATTGGGAAAGAGCAATTGTTCCGTAGAGAGCTAAGGAAAATAAAGGAAAACTTCAATGAAATACAATGGCGACAGCAATGGATGCAAAGACAGAAGCTCATGAAGATGGTGCAGGACCAGCGATATTTCATTATGTTACACACAGGGTCATTGTAAGTCCAAGGCAAATTGACAGCAACTAACAAACAGTAACAGAGAAGCCGTTATCTTAGAGAAATTGTGTAGCAATTTTGCTGATTCTAATAAAAAACAAAGCCCCAAAATGTGTCTCCAAATTTTGTATTTTTTTGTGTGTGACACCAAAAAACAAATTAAAAGGTAGCTTATTAGTTGAGAGGAAAAGGGTTTGTATGATCGGCAGTCTACACAAAAAAATTTTAAGGGACTAGGAAACAACAAGTGATCTAAAATCAATGGCGAGGAGGATGTAGGAGACTTGGTAGGGCCTCATCAAGCACAATATAACTGAGAGGAATTACTGAAACCCAAATGAAGGCCAAACATGATAGTAGTCCAAGAGGAAAGTAAAAGGAAATAGAGGAAAGAACTAGGAGGCAAGGGGCATTTATAGAGGTCTAAATACAGACATGCATGTATGTAAATATATTTATATGTGGTGATAGGGAAATAGGTCTATATTCATATATGTATAGGGTTAGTATTAAGGCAGTAGATACACATTAGACCTCCACTCAAGTACTCCCTCAACACAAGAACACTTTGTTCTATTAAACTGGCATTCTATGATGCTCACCTTCCCAACACAATTGCTGAAGACAAAGCTGGTGCATAAGCAAATGTGGTGAAGAAACTAAGGGTGCCTGGCTATCAAAAGATATAGCATCTGGGGTCTTAAACTTTTAAAGATAAACAAGCAGCCATCTAGCTGAGAAGCAACTGGACATCCCCTTACAGGAAAATATGAACAAACAAAATACTAAACTTTGCCTTTGCTCATGTATTCGCATTTCTCCCAATGTTGTCCCTCTTAAATTATACAATAGTGAATAGTCTTTTTATAAAAATCTGAGACACCACACAGAAAAACCAATTTCTTGATTTTAAATGCATATCTTTATGCAGTGAATTATTTTCAGTAACTTGAAAGTTATAGATCGTATATCTATAAGTGCAATATTAATAATAATTACTGTTGCTATTATCAGCATAGATAAAATTGACTTTTGTGGTAATACTAAAACTTTATAAGTTGAAAAATAATAATAAAATCTTTTGAGTTCCTAGTATGGGTTATGAATAATGTTCATTATGAATAATGTTCATTGCTAAGAAACAAATGAATCAAGCATAAACCCTTTTCTCAAATTGCTCATGGACTAATTATAGAAACAAACAAAATAATTAGCAATTAAAAACACAGTGATAGGTACAATATTAGCTGCTAGAAATATAAAACCCAATTAACAGTGGTTTTAATGAGGAAAGAGTTCATTTGTCTCATTTAATAAGAAATCTACGGTTAATCAGCCACGGCTAGTTCCATGGGTCAGTCAGGGCGTCGGGAACTGACCTCCTTTTATCTCTTCACTCCTTCATCTTTAAGACACAGATCTCCTGGTCACAGAACAGCAGAAGCAGCACCGCACCTTTTATGCACGTGTCGAGCAAGAAATAAAGGCAAACGGACACAGAGAAGCCTTTCGGTCTTTTAAATTATTTTTCCGGACGTTCTTCTAGATATTTCCACTTTCATGGCTAGAAATCATTAGGCCACTTCTATCACATAGTATTTGAAAACACAAGTATTTTAATTGAAACTTGATGGATTCTAGTCATAAATAAGGAAGATCTAGAAAGTTGATGTGGGGAACGGTAATGTTTACCCCACAGGAACTCTGACAACCTCAAAGGATTATCCAACATAAGCTAAGAACACTCGGCAGAGAAACGGTTCATTGAGCTGAGGCTTGACATGTCACCAAGAATGCCCTGGGTGGGCACACTGACAGGATGTACGAGGGAAAGGAGACGGGAAGAGCATTGCTGTGAACATAAACACTACAAGCAGTTCAAGACGACTGGAACACAGGGCTTGAGTAGGAAATGGACAAGAAGAGACTTGAAAACTATGGAAAGACTAGACACAGGTAGATACGTGGAAATGCAGAAAATTTTCCAGAACCTTGTTCTCCCAGGCCAAAGAGTTCTAGCACCAAAGTGAAATTGAAAGGGGACCGGCACAGTATGGTAAGTGTATGGTTGGTGTTACAACCAGGCCTCAGTGGATGAGACTTTCGTGGGAAAGCCTTCCTTGTCTCTCTTCCCATTTTTACTCACAGCCTAAGAGATGAGAAACAAGTTTTATTTTCAAGTGTGGTAGAAGGAATCGGGATTGCTCAGTGTCTCTCCCTCTCCTCTCCTTCCTCCTACCCTCTCTCCCTCCCTCCCTCTCTTCCTCCCACCTTTCTATCCTCCTCCCCTCTACCCCTCTTTCATCTCCTCATCCATGTGACCATCCCACAGGAGCAAAGACTGAATTCCTGAAGGAGGCCTCTAATTGGCCAGCAATTGCTCTGACACAAAGTACAATTTAAAAGTAAGGTCCAGTATGTTAGGAAGTTCTTTGTAACCTTACATACAAGCCACCTTATCCAACTCATTTTCACTGGTTATTGCCACATGTCCTGGAGTCCATTCTGACTCACAGTGGCCCATGGAGAACAGACCCAACCCTGCCTGATCCTGTGCCGCCCTCAGTTACTGCTACGTGGTTGCACAATTATGGAGCCCGTTGCTGCGGCCCCTGTGTCAGTCCATCTCACCGAGCATCTTCCTCTTTTTCAAAGTCCTTCTACTTTACAAAGTGTGTTATCTATTTCCAGGGGCTGCTCTCTCCTGACACTATGTCCAACACACATGGTGGGATGGAGTCTCACCATCCTTGCTTCTAAAGAGCCGCAAAGCAGTGAATTAGTTAACATGACTCTTCTACTCACACTCTATTACTCCTGCCAAACAACCTCTACTTTCCTGGTGGATCTGGGTAAGAAGATAGGGGACAATATTAAATGATTGGAGATATTGAGCAATCAGCTGGGTGATTGGTGAGTTAATTATGACTGCCTTCTAATGGGTAAAAAGAAAAAGAAGCCATCTCAGAGGCAGGTAAGGGGGATCTCATTACTAGCAAAGAGAGAGAGCCTGGAGTGGAATGGGTCCACTCCATCATGTTATCTCTGTGCACTGAGCCTCCTTAACCCAAGAGACAGCTTTGCCACCAGTGAAGTACCCAGTGTAACCAGGAGCCAGACCATCAGACAAAGGAGTGGACTCCCCAGCCCACTGTAAAGTCAAGATGAGTGTTTAGAGCAGGAGGGTGGCTTGTTAAGTGGGGGCCTCAGGGTACTTACTTCAGGGGGGCTGTCCTTGCCGATCCATGGAACTGGTCCTGAATGGCTTTGGGTTGAGGCTTACAGAGGAATGGCATGCCTTTTGAGCAGGCGTTAGCAGCCTGAAGGGGGCTTTACAACAGTGTCTGAGCAGGACAGACTTCTCGGCAGGCTGAGGGCCAGAGTGAGGTCTGCCTGCTGGCAAAGCAAAGAAAAACTATCCTGATTGAACACTGTATCCTGAGACTTTCTCACATGCATTGTAACCTTTTAACGTCCCTAAGAAGCCCCACGGTGGTGAATGTTGCCTATGACTTCTGTGTGGCCATTGGAATGCATTCCAGAATCTGAGAAGTAGAGCATCCATGGAAGAAATACCTGGTATTAGAATTGGTAAGAAAGGTTGAAGGGTGGACACAAGTATTACCTGAGCCTCATAGGAATTGGCTGTGGGGACTGGTGGAGGAGGCCAGATGTGGCCCCTCATTTCCTCAAGAGCAATCTGGCTGTCTTTCTTCTAAGACAGATTTGTTTGCTCTTCTGGCAGTCTATGATACTTTCAATATTCATCACCAGAACCATAATCCAAATACACAATTATCCTTTCCTTATTTATTATCCAACTTTCACATGCATATGAGGTAATCGAAAGTACCATGGCTTCGGTCAGGTTCACCTACATTCTCAAAGAGACACCCCTGCTCTCCCATACTGTAAAAAGCGGTTTACCCAATGCAATGTGTCCTTTGATTTCATGACAGCTGCTTCTAAGAGCATTAGGAATTCAAGCAAGATTAAGTAGTTGACAGCTTCAGTTTATTTCTTTATGTCTCATAATACTGTCTCTTGGTCCACTTGAGAGGATATTGGCTTGCTTTACATTGAGTTGTAACCCCAACTGAAGACTGCAGTCATTGACCTACTAGAAACGCTGCTATTTTCCTTGTCTCCAGTCTGATGTTTTGAAGTTGATTCGTTAGTCTAACATGACAGCAGTTGGTGCTGGTCTCCCTCTTTCCCGGGTGTCTGTTGACCTGGCTGTCCCAGCCTCTCACCGAGTCCTTGTCCTTAGGCGCACCATATCCCCCAAACCCACCCCCCTCAGCGAGTGCACCAGTGCAGGGAGACTGAAGCCTCTCCCCGCTGACAGCTGAGCTCTGCTGTGCTCTGCCTGATGCTTATGTGACAGGCACTCCGCTCAGGAGCATTGTGTATGCCGAGTTGCTATTTTTCATTAGAAATAAATTGGGCTGGGAGCGTTATGCCTGGCACTCGCATCCTGTAAAAATTTGGCCTGAACTGTCCAGTGTTTCCAAAACAAGGCTCTGCCTTAATTGCCGCTGGCAAAATATTTGAAAATAAGATCCAAAAAGCAAGGGGAGTATACTGCTGACATTGACTGTACCCAAAGTGACACAGTTGCCTGGCTAAAAAACTGTGTCAGAAAGAAATAGAAATAGAAAATCAAGCCGCAAGTCCTTACCTGGGCATGTTCTCTAGATTTGTGTAGAAAACTCATTAGTGTATTCCCTGGCCTCTCTTGATTGGAAAACACAGAGTGAAGCTGTACAAACATTGCTGAGACAGCTTCCAAGAATATCAGCAGAGAAGGTGGATGTCAAATAGCCGCTCTAATGAGAACATTGCTGCTCAGAGATAGGAAACTTGCAAATGCTGGGGAAGAGGTGGGGAATGCAGGAGGACATGCTGAGAAATCAAGACCGAGTGTAGAAGAGACTGAACACAGAGCAGCCTCTGAATCTCACCCTCTGCATGAATACAGAGCACAAGGATTTTTCCAGAGACCTATTCCCGCCTGTGAATTTGCATTCATCTAGAAATAATTTTGTTACGTGCCAGAGTGATTGCAGTTTCCGTTCACTGGTGGATCACTCGGTGTGAAGCACAGCGAAGGCACTCATGTTTCCTTTGTTCCTTTGCCGTGTCATTTGGATTTTTCACTGTCATGACTGACAACTTCTCAGCCGAAATATCTTTTAGTCACCTCTGAGGGGTTTTCTTTTCTCTAGAAGACAGGAGATGGGAGCGAAAGATGCTAGAGAAGGAAATAACATAGGAGTCCCTAATCATCCCCAGTGAATCTGCTGTTCACTTGCATATCTATTCCAGTGGATAATTGGCAGTTATTGTTAACAAGCAAGAGACAACATTCAGCCTTGTGCCCAGGATCCGTCTCAGTGATGAATGCTCAGCAGAAAACCTCCCTTTCCTGTGTATTTTATTTCTTGATGATACCCCTTCCTTCCGTTTGGCAATGCAGTGCACTCATTTTTCCTGCTTACCTCCCTCCCTATCCAAAACGGAATTCCAGACGTATCTGTAGAGTCATCCATTCCACAGACACTTTCTAGTGACAGTGTTTAAAGACATGTTCTGGCTCCAAAATGCCCACATAAATCCAAGTTCTACCATCCTTCAGTGTGTGATTAGGGCAATTACTGAACCTCTCTTGGCCTCAGTTTACTTTTCTGAAATAGGAGTGATTGGTGATGATAGACCTTATATAGAAGACTGTTAGGAAGATTAGAGGAATAATTCAAAAATAGATTTTCAAAGACCAATCTTAATAAGTGGTCCCCAAATCCCACTGCCATCTAATTGATTCCGACTCACAGCAACCCGCTGCAGGCCTCCAAGGCTGTGAATCATCACAGGAGCACATAGTTTGACCCACCGACCTTGCAGTTGGCAGTCCAAGGTTTCCCTGAGAGCACTACCTGACCCCACTAACGGCATCCCTAATATTATGGTGCCTCTTCCAATGGTATTGACATTATAACCTTTCTTTCAATGTAGAATGAACGATTAGGGAGAGAAATATTTGGCTAAGGGGAAAAGTAGGCTCGATTACTTAAATTATAAAACTTACTCAATACCTCATATACCACCACCATTTCAATTCGCAGTGACCCTGATAGCACAGTAGAACTGTTCTTTGGGGATATGAAGCTGTCAATCTTTCAGGTGCAGACAGCCTCAGTTTTCTCCAGTGGAGTGGCTGTCGAGTTTGAGCTGGCAACCTTGCACTTAGCAGCCCAGCTCCCAATCCACCATGCCATCAGGGCTCCTTGATACCTCAAATAAGATCATGCCAAAGAAATAGTTTAGAATCTGTGAAGCATGCAGTTGAGAAAAGGAGTTTTTGAATGGCAGGTGACACTCTGTAGAGCTGGCAATAGTCAGTGGCTTCATGTCTTTCTGGATGTCCCCTTGTGTCCAAGACTGTCACAAAGAACAAGGAGGGGATGAGTGAGTCCGGGTGCAGTATAGCAATGATGAAACACACAATGTCCCTCTAGTTCTTAAACGCTTCTTCCCCCCAACTATCATGATCCCAATTCTACCTTACAAATCCAGCTAGACCAGAGGATATACACTGGTACAGGTAAGAAACAAAAACACAGGGAATCTAGGAAAGATGATCCCTTCAGGACCAATGATGAGCATGGCGATACTGGAGGGTGGAGGGAAGGTAAGGTAGAAAGGGGAAACTGATTATAAGGATTGACATATAACCCCCTTCCTGGGGGATGGACAACAGAAAAGTGGGTAAAGGGAGACTTTGGACAGTGTAACATATGACAAAATAATAATAATTTATAAATTATCAAGGGTTCATGAGGGAGGGAAGAGGAAAAATGAGGAACTGATACCAAGGGCTCAAGTAGAAAGCAAATGTTTTGAGAATGATACAGGCAAAAACAGTACAAATGTGCTTGACACGATGGATGGATGGATGGATGGATGGATGGATGGATGGATGGATGGATGGATGGATTGTGGTAAGAGTTGTCTGAGCCCCCAGTAAAATTAGTTTTTTAAAAAGAAAGAAAAGCGCGAGTGAAAATGGAACCAAGTCAGTGGGACTAGGGCTGATGCACTGGGTGGGGGGGGGGGTGCTACTACTGTCAGAAAACAAAGACAATGTGCAAATGGTTGAATGGGAAATAAAATGCTTCATAACTTTTCACTCAAACCACAACAATAGCATCGTGTAATATCATGTGGCTTTTAATGTAACAAAATAGAATAAATTTGGTGTGATTTCAGGTTAAAAAATAAAACAAAATAAACACTGTGAAGCCCTAAATTGTTATATCAGTATGATCCATTTTTCACAATTCTTTAAATAAAAAAGGTCAGTCATCTACCTGAAGAACAGAAACAAGACAAACATAAAGATCACTCTTCCAAACATATCAGGTCACTGATGGAGATTTCAAAATAATATTAAAGAAGAGGTGGCCTTGCTCAGAGTAGGTGCTTAATAAACATAGAATGAGGTCTATTTAGCCCACTGACTTACATGAATAAAATGATTTTCCAAAAGTTTTACTATTTAAGGGAGTTTTATAAACATTCACGAGGGAGAAAAGTGTCAAAAAGCATCATGAGCATTTGTTTTTGACGGCAAAAAAATAGAGTTGTTTCGGTTCTGCAGTAACATCCAACTTTGCCTTTAGCAAATTCATACAATTTCATAATTCCTCCAGAGGCAAGGGTGTCAGAGCTTTCCTCATAGGAGCTATATTCCCAGCTGGAAAGGTGAGAATTTAGCTCAGAAAGATCTGAGTATGTTTTGCAAAAAGTTAAAACTGACTCTCTTATTTAGATTCTAGGTGAGACCAAGCTATACCAAAGAGGCTTTCAAAAGTAATGCTGAAGAAGAATACATGGAGGGAGCCAAGGGTCAGAGGGAGAAAGGGTGAGCACCGGAGGAAGAGCCTAAGGCAGACCGGTTCTCAAAGGCTGCAGCGATGGGTGCACTGACCTCATACCCTGCAGAAGCTTGGTTAGGATCGTACTTAAAGAGTGGTCAGCGTATCCAGTCACCCAACAAAGGCGCTGATGCAGAATTGCTTTCCATCGTCTCTATTCCTGGCTGAATCAAACCCTTTAACCACATTCCTGCCTCTGGTATTTTCCTTTGATGAAAACTATACCAGTTTTTTAAAAATCATTTTATTGGGGGTTCGCACAACTATTCACAATCCATCCGTCCATCCATTGTTTCATCACATCTGTACATTTGTTGCCCTCATCATTCTAGAAACATTTGCTTTCTACTTGAGCCCTTGGTATCAGCTCCTCATTTTTCCCCTTCCCTCCTTCACAGACCCTTGATAATTAATAAAGTATTATTATTTTGTCATATCTTATACTGTCCAATGTCACCCTTCACCCACTTTTCTGTTGTCCATCCCCCAGGGAGGAAGTGATATGTAGATTCTTATAATCGGTTCCCCTTTCCATCCCACCCTCCCTCCAACCTCCCAGTATTGCCACTCTCACCACTGGTCCTGAAATGGTCATCTGTCCTGGATTCTGTGTGTTTCCAGTTCCTGTCTAGACCAATATTATGCAGCTTCAAGGAGAAGGGATTTTGCTTTTGTACTTAGTAGTGATTTTCCAAGATGTGATTTCCTAAAAATGAGCTTTGGAGAAGAGTATAAAGATAAATTTTTAAGATGTTTTATAAACATCTTTTTCTCCTCTCTTCAAAGGATCCCATGGCTTCATCGATCTCCACCTTTTTTCTAAGGGTTTCAGCATCTTGCCTATGGAATTTCCGGCTTTAGGAAATTTAAATATATTGATAAGGTGGGTTTTAACCCCACCAGTAAAGGATTGTTATTTGAGGTGGGCTAGAAATAATTGATAAAGCATTAAAACTTTTTTTCTTAATAAATATAATGGCCTTCTACTATTCTTGAAGACTATATTCACTATTTTTTCCAGCATAATCAACATCTTTCGCAGACAACAGACCCAAATAAGAATCAGCACTAAATCTAGAATCACTTCTTACACAGAATTGAACCACCTGTGGTATAAAGAAGGCGGGGTTCATAACACACAGTCAGTTTACCACCACCACCCTGCACAGACTACTTAACCTAAACCCAAAGGAGTCAATGATGCTCAGCCCTCGTGCTTCTGGTAGATGGGGCACCTTAGGATGTCAGAGAGAATATGGATATAGGAATCCAGGAGACCATTAACTGGGAGGCATTCGCTCAGAAAACATTAACCAGTATGTCAAGAATTAAAAAGACACAATCCCATCTCATGATCTACTGAAGGAATGAGAAAAATATCCAACCTTTGGAAGGACAAATTAGCTGAGAAACGTAATTATAATTACCACATGGGACACTCTGAGCTAGAAGGGAAGAAGCGAGGCCTAAAGCCAGAGATATTGAGCTCACCTACAATAACCATTCTAAAATCTCCTCAAAAGGGCAACTTCTGGGCTATTTCTTACTCCCAAGGAGATTGCGTCGTGTGGAAGAATTGACTGCTAAGCATGAGGAGATGGGAATTGTCATATAATGGCCAGTGGAGACTTAAAAGGAAAATTCCAAAATCACCCATAACATTTAAGAACATGCAGGGGACCAGCACAGGCAACAGCAGAGAATGACAGTGGGCACGGATGACTAGAAACCGGGCTGCAGTCGTACCAAGAATGTTGCAAAGAGAAGGCATGCCCTGGGAGCCTGATGGATCACTGAGGGTACTGGGTAAAGATCATGAGACATGCCGGTGACCAGCATTGTACCCAACTGGATAATGAGCAAAGCAGGTGCATTCCCTGCACAATGGGGTTTGCTGATAATCATGTAATCCTCTTTCCACGCTATAAGGTATCCTACAGGGTTCCTCAGTTTTGTTGCACATATGAGTCATTGAGGAGATGGTGTTAAAAATGAAGATTCTGTTTCTGGAGGTCTAAAAACAGGCCTGAGATTTGCTTCCTCGTGAGGCTTTGCTGTGGGTCAATGAACCACATGTTGGGAATCAGTTTCTACCTAGTACTTCATTCATCAATGAAATCATCACAGACCAAGAGAGTCTCTGAAGGTAATTTTTTTTTTGTCCTCTCAAAAACTGTGGGTAAGCAAGATTGTTGCCACTGTCATTCTCTAAAGATGAAAGCACTGGGCTTTGGAGAGTAGATAATACAATAATCAAGAGGCTGATAGTTGGAAAAGATAGACCTCAGTTCAGATTCTTGATTTATGTTTTATAGTGACATCGTGGATTTTGTGTTGGGCTGCTAACGTCAAGAGCAGCAGTTCGAAACCACCAGCTGCTTCACCGGAGAACAATGGCTCTGTCTACCCCCACAAAGAGTTCGTCTTGGAAACCCAAAGGGGGCATTTCTGCACTGTCCTCTGGAGTCACTGTGAGCCACAATGGACTCACTGCACTGAGTGAATGACTGTGCCTTTATGAAAGAGTGGCACCCATATTGACTAAATAATGTGTAAAATGGCATAAAATTAGTGTTTGCTAAATATAGTCTAAATGTCTAATATAGTTCTCCCCCCTCCCTAAAATGCCTCTCCATTGGTGGGAAATCATATGTCTAAATAATAATCTCATAAGGACAAAAATGTAATTGGAAACAAAAATCAACAAAGTATGGAAGATGAAAAATAGAAGAGCCGAAGGTCTGAGAAATGCGAGCGTTAAGTACGGATCAGGAGGATGTGTATAAGGTATGGAGTATTCCGAAGCATGCTCTTCTTGTTAGATGCCTCCCAGTTGGTTCTGGTTCATAAAGCCCCAACACACCACGGAATAAAAAACCACTTATTTCTGTGGCATTCTTAGAATCTTTCCTCTGCTCAAGCCGATTGTGAAAGCCGCTGTATCAGTCCACCTTGTGAAAGGGTTTCTTCTTTATCACGGATCCTTTACCCTGCCAAACATTTCTTCCTTCTCCAGAAACAACTCTCTCCTGATACATCTCCAAAGTGTAGAAGACAAAGTCTCGCCATCTTGATGGGAAGCAGCAGTCTGGCTATGCTGCTGCCAAGACAGATTCCCTCCTTCTTTTGGAAATCCATAATACGTCTAATATTATTTGCCAGTGCCAAAATTCAAAAGCATCCATTCAGAGACAAGTATCCTCATTCGCTGTGCAGATTTTGCACTGATATAAGGAAAGTGAAAATTGCAAGACTTAAGCCGGGTATGAACTGGTCCTCAAGAGGAAACGTCATTTTTGGACACTCTACAGAGATATTTGGTAGCAGATTATCCCAATGCAGTAAATCATTTGATTTCTTAGCCTCTGCTTCAGGGGCCTTGATGGATCCGGGCATAACTAAATATTTGACAACTTCAATATTTTCTCCTTTTATTGTGATGCTGATTATAGGTTCATGGTGAGGATTTGGTTTTCTGCACGTTGCGATGTAACCCACATAATTTTCTGATCCTCATCAAAGCGCTTCAAGACTGTGGTCAGCGTGCAACATTGTGACATTTGCAGGTGGCAAGTTGCTAAATCGTCCTCTAATCCGGGTACCTTGTTCTACTCTATATAGTCCAGCTTCTCATATTATTTCCTCAGCAGATAGTTGGAATAAATGTGGTGAAATGATACAACTCCGATGCATACCTGCCCCTGATTTTAAACACAGACGATAAGAAAACTAGTGAAATATGATAACTGGTATTCTCAAAGATGAAGGAGAGGTAAAGTGAGGATCGGAGAAGTTATATCCCCAGGCGTTCTCTCCATCTATCTACAAGATTTATTTGATAGAGAAATTAAACTGAATTTTCCAAGCACATAAACAGTAGGCATTCTACTGAAAAGAGATGAATTGAGTGAAAATTGACATGCTGAATTGCAAGGCTCCGAACACATTTTTTGCATTCTGCTTTAGGAGTACTGGTAGCTAGACAATATTCCCCCAGGCTAAAAATTGATAGGCTCTTCTATGGAGTAATTGAAGAGCTCCAGGACAAAAATAAGTAAATAAAATACTAGTAGATATTAAAGTTAAGGGTCCCCTCAGGAAATGTTTAAGGGCACTCTGGTGATTCTGCCACACAATTCTTACTTTCTATGAGGAAGACTTGGATTTGATACCAGGCCAAGGCATCTCATGTACAGCCACCTCCCATCTTTCATGGATGACAGGCTAGTATGATGCTGAACAGGCTTTGACGAAACTATCAGACTAAGACATACTGACAGACTAAGAAGGGGCTTAGCAATCTATTTCCAAAAATCATCCAGTACAGTTGTCAGACCTGCAACTGGCCATGGAGAAAGACAGAAACAGATATTGTTTTGTTCTGTTATGCATGAGGTCACAGGGGCCACCGAAGCTGAGGGCCCACTCAATGCCAGCTACCAATAAGAAGAAATCATCAAGAGCCCTGCCCATTACATCTTCCATCCAGGCTACAAGTTGTCCAGCTTCAATCACACACATAGAATTTCCAACTATTTTTCTAGTTCCTTGTTTTCTCAAATTAATTTCATTCTAATATGTAATACATAGAAAAGTAGTTGTGGTTTTGGCCATTGAGCTAGTTATGATTCATGGAGATACCAACTGCTTCTCGGATGTAATATTAATGAAAGAAGTTCAACAGGCCTCTTGTTCCTGAGAACTACTGGTTGGATTTGAACTCCCAATCTTTAGATTAGTGGATGAGTATGACTCATTTGTGCTACTCAGAGACTTTATGTATATTTAGCCATCCAAAACATAAAATATGATCAATGAAAATTACATCATGAGCATCCACGTAACCACTGCACGGAACAAGAATGGAGGGGCTTCAAATGCTTTGTGGAAAAATTGCAGTTTCTTTTCATACTGTTTTCCCACAAATTTTGAAGTCCCATCATATATGGTCCAGCACCCTGATCCTATCATTTTCCAATAACAAGTTTTCCCTTTTCCTCAAAATTAATTACTATACTGTTTCTCACACTTTAGTTTAGCTTTTCTGTTTTGAAATCTTACTTAAATATATTCTTTTACCATGCCCTCTTTATTTCATTTGGCTTCTTTTGTCCCAAATTATGCTTGCAAGTTTTGTCTATTAATTGACATGCCTCTGGAATGTATTTTTCTTTGTATAATAATCCTTTGGATCACACCACATTTTAATAGGTCCACTCTACTGTCGATATATACTGTTGTGTGTTATTTTGTTTGAAGTTTATTTTGCTCAGCATTAAATTATATCCATGTGGGTGTAGGTGAATATAGTCCATTATTTTTTCACGGCTCTATAAGATTCCAGTGTTGGAATGCTCTTGAATCTCATCTACTGTTAGTGGACATCTGATTTGCTTCCATTCTATGTTGGCTTTGTTATTGTTAGTTTTATCGAGTCAGTTCCAACTTCCAGCAACCCTATGTTCAACGGAACAAACACCGCTCAGTTCTGCCACATCCTCACAATTGCTATAATGGAGGCCATTGTTACAGCCACTGTGTCACTCCGCCTCATTGAGTGTCTGCTCTTTTTCACCGATGCTCTACTGGAGGACTACATGATACTACAAACACTGCTGTTGTGGACTTTTCTGCATCTGTATACCTGTGAAAACATCTGGTTTACCTAAACGTGGAGTTTCTTGGATATGTGTACTTTAAACATTACATGCGAACTAGTGTTTTGTAAGAAATCTTATTCCTCAAAATAGCCCGAAGGCGGCTGCTCTATAGTCCCATCAGGATCTGTCTTCTGTTTAATCTTTTTTTTTAATTAAAGTGTTTTGTTTAAACCTTTCAAATAATCCCTGGGTGGCACAAAATATTAAGAACTATTAACTGAACTGTCCCTGGTTCAAACCTCTCCAGAGGCACCTGAAAAGACATGTCTGGGAATCTGCTTCTGAAACGTCGCAGCTGGAAAAACCCATGGACTGCAGTTCCATGTGGAGGCCCAGGAGTCAAAATCAACCCGCTCGTCACTGATTTTCACTCTTAAATTCTTAAGTGGAACAAGAGGGCAATAGGTATTTGAGAGAAAGCTCTAATGTAAACAGTAAAACCAAAACTCATTAGGATACTACAGTCATAAAATGCTTGGGAAACAGGGAAAACAGATTAAAATGCTTTAAAATATTAGCTAGCTCAGAGACAAGATAAGCTACTTAAATCATTATGAAATAGAAATTTTAAGGGAATAAAGAATGAGAAAGGACTAGAACTGAAGGGAAAAACTTAAAGAGCAATCTTCAGTAAGCCTCAAAGAAGATGGTTACCTTTCTGTTGGTGGGTAAATGGGAAGTAGCAATCTCCCCATTGGGAAAAAATGCTAACAATTTTTACTTAGAACCTAAGAGGAGAATACATCTGGCACTGTGTCCCTAATTAAACACTTCTGACCTAATGCCTATGCAGCCCTTGGTGCTGCAGGCCATGTGCTATAGACTATTTGGACTTTAGACTATCCTTTCAAGTCGCACAGCATCCCTCATAGGACACAGCCGAAGGATTCAACATGGAAAACCCACTGAGCGAACCAGCCTGTATCTCAAACTCAGCCGTAGTAGATTTAAGAAACAGACATACACCCTTGGGCTTAAGGCTGAAATGCCCTAATGTGATAAGAAATATGTGGCTGCTACCCCAAGGTTGTTGTGGTAGTTAAATAATCTGTTGTCAATTTGAGACTTAAGAGTGAAGGGGTAGAGTTTAGCCTATCAACCAGGTTGCAAATCGATGCCCTCATTTGGAGATGCTAAGGAGATAAATAGCTCATTGGAGATGGGACACACACTTACTCCATGCGAAACAGTCCTTCTGAGAAGATACATGTAGCTACGCTAGAGCCCTGGAGCTGAACGAGCCACTGGAGACCCTGCCAGGACTGAGAACCTTCCACCGCCACTGGATCCACAAGACTTCACACTCACTGGCCTGTGATCTTCCTGCATTCAGTGTCACTGCATGTCATGTGTGAGTCTGAAGAGGAATTTATAGATTGGTATCAGACCTATGGGCTGATATGGGACTTAAGGACTTGATCTGGACTAGGCTGGAATGTTTTATCAATGTTCAATTGATCTTGTATATAAAGCTCTTTCTTATACACATATGAGTGTCTATTTGTTTCTCTAGTCTATCTAGACTAACACAGTTATGGATTAGTGGTCATAGGCTTTGGTTCACATTTCTTGCTTTGAGGGTACCCAAAGAATGGTGGCCTGGGGCTATCAAATATTTACGATTCTAATCCCTTCCTTGCAGTCTGATGCCATGTGTTAATTGTGTGGACATGGTTCTGAATGGGTATTATTGAAAGATTTGTCCTATCACCAACTACCATTGTTTGTGTAAATAGTGTCCAGTCACTTAAAAATTCAATCTGTACAAATCAATAATTTATGTATTATAGTCTGAAACTGATATATACTTGATATATAATTGAAACTGATATATAATTTCCTTTTCTCAATAATGTTTTAAATTCTATACCATTGTCTAATTTAATGACACTATTAATAGAATTAGTTTATGCCCTAGGAGAATACTTTATAATATTTTCTACCATAAAATGACAATGATGTCTCTACAGTGATCCAGAGACTAATAGACACCATAGATAGATATATGAATGGATCGGGGGCCAACACTTGATTATTTTCCCAGTCTGAGAATAATTAGTTTTCATGACATGATGCTCACCTTCATGAAGAGATCACTATAACAATGTGTGGTGAAGAAACCAGAGACGCCTCACTATCAGAAAGAACAGAGTCAGGGTCTTAAAGCCTTGTCTTCAAACTAGCAACTATCAAAATGAGGTATCAACTAAGTCTACGCAGAAGAAGCACACTAGCCTGTGTAATCCAATGATTCTAAATAATAAAAGCCAAATCTGAAGAAGGAAATGATATCAGACCTTAAATTGTGAACACCTGGTTGTCAGAAGGCTATGGATGACAGTGGAAGCCAAAAATCTACTAACAGAATCTCCATATGGATTAAGCTGCTGGTAAATCCCTTTGCACCATAGTCCAAGAAGGCAAATAGCTTTGCTCTCAAACAGAGATGATTATAAAGTTGATTATGGATGATGTGGTCAGGTCAAAATGTAAAACCATATCATTTGATCTCCCTTTAAAATTGACGCACTTTAAAATTGGTTCAGTTTTCAATATTTTGTACTTTCATTTTGCTTGAGGTTTTTCTATATTTGTCTAGTCATTGTTGGATTTTTGTCTGTTTGCTTCCTGCTTGTATTTTGCATGATCGTCTGTATGTCACATCCATGGGGGGGTTAGTACAATTGAAACAGTAATTGGGTTGATAATTACTTAGGGACATGACAGGAGAGGATAGGGGGAAATGGTAACTAATAGCAATAAGTATAAAAAGCAGCTGTTCTAAAATGGATTGTGGTGATTACTGCACAAATCATCTTAATATGATTGATTAATTATTTCCAGCTTAAATTTCTTCACTTGGCCAAGTATTCCATTGCTTGGGTAGAAAAGGTATTTTCAGATGTTTCAGGTCTGGAAAAGGCAACTGGTGGACACCTTCTCAGGGAGTTACAATAGGAGATGCCTAATCAAAGTAAAGAGGGAGCCATTGATCCAGCAACGAGAGAGCGAGGCAGATCTGAGAAGGTCAGAGCGCAGCAAGCAGAAAGAACAGCCAACCTAGGGTGAACGAGACGAACAAAGCCTTCTGGAAGCGTGTCCCAAAGAAAAAACAAAGCCGGATGGATTAGGGGGTATATTTGATCTTGTAGAAAACAGAATTCCCCCAGAGTTTTGCCATATTGCTGGGTAGTTTTTGAAGAATTAATGATAGTCAATTGCACATCGAAATGAAGCACATCAAAACAAGAGACAGGCACATCAAAGAGAGACTGTACGTGTAGGAAAGAAGGGGGGGGGGGGTTATATACAATGCGAGGGATCCAATCACTAACTTCATAGGGCAAGGTCCACCTAGAGTAGCTCAAATGCAAGCCCTTCTCATAAAAACCAATTGTGACACTGCGATGGGGACGTGCGTGTACACTGTGTAGAGGGGGAGGGCTGAGCATAAAAGAGGAGAGATCAGACTCCTAAAAGAGGAATTCGACAGAGAGTGTCTAACATGCATAAGACAGAAAACAGTACAGTGTTTGGATACGTGGAAAGACAAAACAGAAGAAACAGCTTTAAAAAGTGGAAGTTGTTTCCTCAAGTTTGAATTGAATGTAGCAAGGATCAAGCAAGAGATTGTTTTTCCTGGCTGCCATGTGCCTGCTAGCACTTAGACATTTGAAATTACATATATGAACGATGCTCTTTTTTAACAATCTAATGATATATGATAATATCTCATTAGAAACAAATATTCAAGTGAGATGTTTAGCACAGTGGATAACCCAAAGTAAGTGCCAATGATGGGAATGAGCACTAGCAAAATCAGGCGCTTCATTTATATTTTGCCTAATTGAATCTCCTCAACAACATTTTACAGGAAGGAAGGGGGCCACTGAGAGGCTCCGTGACTTCCTTCACTTGGCCCAGCTGGTTAACAGCAAAGATCTGAGGTCATTCTTAAACTCTAGTTTATACTACATACAGGATGGCAGCATCCATCACAGCAGGGCTGAAGGACTTACTAGGAAATGGCAGAACATCGTCCCTCTGCTTCCGAATCCCATGTTCTTTCCAGTAGGTCTTGTTCCATTATAACGCTCACATTTCACCAGGTATTTGCTGGAGCAACACACGTTGCTTTGTATTGTAGGACTGAAAATTTCCCATTGGGAGATTTAAATTTATACTTTCTGTTCCTGAAATAAGGAACCCTGGTGGTGCAGGGGGGCTGCCTGGGGCTGCTAAGCATCCATCGGGGAAGAGTTCAAACCCACCAGCCACTCCAGTGGAGGGAGAAGAGGCCATCATTCCCTGGCTCTGTATCGAGTAGCTCACTGTGACCTGTGGGTTTACTGTGGGTAGAAAGCAGCCCAACACAGTGATGTTGACGTTTGAATTTTACTCCTGGAAGGTCAAGCAACTGCTCTCATCTGTACGCTTCTGCCCAGAAACCACCAAGGTAACTGTGTGCTCAATGCACAACTATTCCTCTTGTTGCGGCTAAATCAACCTCCTCTGCTCCCCAAGATCATAAAGGAGAAGGAAATGGGAGTACTGGAAATTCGGGGACCACAAATGAAAGCAGAATTTATCTCCTGCAGCACCCAGTAATAAAGACAAAGCACTCTTTGGGAGGAAAAACAGCTAATTAAACAGGTTGCAGAAACAAAAATGATGAGAAAGCATTTAGTCCTTTCAGCTACTAAATTTTGACTAAAATTATGATTAAAATGTATCATTAAACAATAATCCGGTTGTTCGTGAGCTCTTTTACCTGATCAATTCGGTTTGACCTCAGCAGTGACTCCTTCTCTTTGCTTGTCCATGACATTCTAGCCCAGCGGTTCTCAACCTATGGGTCGCCACCCCTCTGGGGGTCGAATGACCCTTTTACATGGGTTGCCTGATTCCTAACAGTAGCAAAACGACAGTTATGAATTATCAAAAAATGTTTATGGTTGGGGGTCAGCACAACAGGAGGAACTGTATGAAAGGGCCGCGGCATTAGGAAGGTTGAGAACCACGGCTCTAGGCAAAGTGGTCTCCTTGTTCTGCAAGCATGCCCAACTGACTCCCACGCCACAGCCTTCTACCAGGATCACACCTCTCTCCGATCCTCACATGCCTTCCTCAGCATCCAGCTGTCAGCCCAGATGCCACCTCTTCAAGGAGGACTTCCTTGACAATCCCATACCAACTAGACCCATCCCTCTCCAAGAAGTCTCCATCATCACTGTAGTTTGCTGTATCTTCTTCAGAATACTTATTTCTATTTGAAAACATCATGTTTCTCCACTTCGCATTCCATTCTTTCTGTCTACCACCATAAGTTCCATCATTCTTTCTACCCTGTTCACTAATGATACTCCCAAGTCTGGCATGCAATAAGTGTGCTTACACAAATGTTTGAAGAAGAAAAGGAATGGAGAGGAGGCAGGTGGGGAGGAAGAAAGCAGAAACAAAGGGAAAGAGGAAGTAAGAGAATGCAGCATGGGGGAAGGATAAGACCGAAAAGGAGGAAGGAGTGACAGAGAGAAGTGAAAAGGATGAAGGGGAAGAGGAAGAGAGAGGGGAGTCTGAGGGAAAGGGAGGAAGGAGGGAGGGAGGGAGGGAGAATCCCACAGGGTTTCGCATTCCCCTAGGTGAGAGCTGGCCAGGTGAGTGCTGGGGTCCTCTGAGGGCATGGCAGGAGTGGCAGTGGGCCCAGTTCAAACTTCCCCAGACATGAACACGATCGATCGAGAGTGAGCTGAGAGCCGCAAAAACATCCCACAAAGGGAAAGGTGGCTGTGGCACTGTAAGTGACAGAGAAGGGATAACTGAGAAGGGTACTGACAGAAGCTCCTATGGCATGTCTCTTAAAAGAAGTCAAGAGAAACTGAGAGTAGAAAAATAGTCTTTGGAAACTAGCAACCATTTGGAACATGGAATTTCAAACTGCTTTTTGATGCCAGTGGCCAGGAATATAGCTGAACTCTATTTAAAGAAGTGGAGCTGTCAGGGAAGCCATCCAGAATGATAATGTAATAATAGCACTGGGATGAGAGGAGCTACGGAACCACAAATATCTCCAAAGAATCCCAAAGCTTAATTGGTAAGCGGCACCGTAAAAGGACTAAGTCTGATTTGGAAAGGTCTGCATGAACCCTCTTATGAACTTAAAACATCTACAAGATTGTTTCAAGTGAAGAAGTAATCCACTTCTGTCTGGCCCAGAATACTCCAACTGAGCAACCAAAACCCTTGATGCACCACTGTACTGAGCCGCAATGAACTTTGGGGGTGGTTTGTTCAAGGTAGGGCTAGGAGAGGAAATTGTGTGTCCTTCACCTCCTCTGAGGGGTAAAAGATGGCCTCCTCCTTGCTGTCACCCGAAGGCTCAGCAGTATTCTCACTGGAGCACATGAGGCCACCCTAAGCGAACAAATTTATGAGGGTCATAAATCAACTGCTTTCTCTTTCCCCAAACTAGAAGGGCAACATGAAAGGCAGAATAATTAGACAAGCAAAATGCCAATATTAGTGAAATCGCCTCTCCAAAGTTAAGCCTAGTGCATTTTAAGTCTCCCTTCCATCCCCATTTTTATACTGAACGGAGAAACACAGGGTGAAAGCCGTAGAAGCCCAAGTGGCACAAAAGGTCAGCGATCTATCGCTGAATTCAAAAGTTAGTAAAGCCTCCACCAGGTGCTTGGCGAAAGCAAAGTCCTGGTGTCAGATGAAGCAGAGCCAAAATCTCGATCCTCACTTCAATACTTGAGGCTTAAAAGTAGCACACAACTCTTCCACCCCCATTGCCTGGGTGAATGCTGGGTAGAGAGCCACACCTAAACACAGAGGGATCTACCAGCATGTTCTGAGATGAGTGTGTGCCTCCCTACCACAACTTCCCATCATGGAAGAGCGAACCCAAGCAATGGCTTTGCGAACAGGAATGTGGGATATAGATAGAGAGTAACATAGTGTAGTCCAAACATACAAAGAAAGAGATTTCAAAGTAATGATTACCCAGAATTGAAAGTGTCATTTCTCAAAGGCTAATGTTCATATGAATCACCAGAGAATCTAGTTAAAATGTAGATTCTGACCCAGTAGGTCCAGGGTGGAACCCCAGAGTCTCCATTTCTAACTGCTAGCTGCTGGTTCACAGACCGGACGTTAAGAGCAAGAACTAGAAAAGGAGGTTGGACAACAAGGGGCAGTCTGTTTAAACAGATGCCATAGGTTAAAAGTTAATATCCTTACAATCGCCCTCACGAGCTGATGCAGTTCTCAGCACCACCCTTTCTTTTCTCTGACCACCTGTCTCCTGCTCGGCACCTGGCTCTCGTCCAGCTATAGGGGCCTTCCTGCTGCCCTTGCGCATACACTCATTCACTCCCGCCTCCGGGATTTCCACTTATGGCTTACCTACTTAGAAGGCTCCCTCAAGACATCAAAAACCAGCTCCCTTTCCTCCTCAAATCTTTGTTCAAATGTCATCTTTTGAAAGAGGCCAACACTAGATTTGATCATTCAGTTGGCTATTGACCAACACAATCTCTCATCTTGACATGATGTATCCTGACCATGCCTCATGCAAAGCAAATGCTCAACAAAGATCTGCTGAAGGAACAAATGAGTGAATCAAGGATAAAATCCTACCTAAAAAACAAAAATCATTTAAGGGCAAAGCCTTATCTATGTCCCCAATCTCCGCTATATCAAGGGGATGTTAAATTCCAGTAACATCAGGAAAGGTACCTAGAAGGAAAATCATGGAAAACACTTGGAACTGTTGCTAAAGTGAAAATATGTATAGAAGATGAACAAGTCAGCGATGACGTCCTAGAGAGGGCAGACAGATGCCTGTACTTAAAGTGGGAACTCATTCTCCCTCTCCCTTCCCAGACCACTTAGTGTAATTCAACAGATTATGTTTATGAAGGGATGCTCTGGACTCTGAGCTTTGCCACTAGACAGTCTTCGTACCCTATCTACACACCAGCTGCAGAGGAGCATGGAATCCAGAGGCTGGATATGCAAATTTCTGGCTAGGGGGCCAGGCAAGAACTGAGAGACAAAAAACAAACACAGATACTAGGTACAGGGATGAAAATCTTTAAAAGGTGACCACAGATCTAGATACCTTGATGAGAGCCCAAGTTACCTACCAGTAAATATTCTAGTCCTAAACTGTTGGAAAAATTCATAGGTAGATTAAGAACAAAATCAATAGAGAAGTTTGGATGGAGATAAAAATAAAGTTCAACACAACCTCCCAGACTAAGTAGCGCCCAGTCTCCTCCTTTTATCACACACACACACACACACACACACACACACACACACACACACACCAGTCATTATCTGTGTTAGTTTGGGTACTTTATGAGAAACAAATCCACAGAAACTCATGTATAAGAGAGAGTTTTATATAAAGGGTAAATGCACATTAAGAAAATATCCCAGCCCAGTGCTGCTCAAGCTTGCTCAAGCCCACAAGTCCAACATTAACTCATTAACCCATATGTCCAACACCAATCCACAAAGTCCTCCTCCACCTCACAAAACACACACAATGATGCCGACTGCAGGAGGAAAGCCGAATCAGATAATGTGTAAGCATCTCAGCGCTGGCAGGGGTCCCCATACAGCTGCTCCAGGACCCGGGGCTGCATCAGGGTAAGTCCACGTGACTTCTCCTCGGGGATGTCTTGCAGGAAGTGAGCCTTGCCAGCTGAAGCAGGAACTGGCTAAGGCAGTGGCACCCTGGTCCGACCATCACAAAGCAAGAGACCCGAGAACTAGAAAGGCGAGGCTCACTGAGCCATTTACCCCTCCGCCCTTCAATTAACCCACATGTGTTTATCAGCCAGGCTGGCTCAATAAACTACCTCCCTCATTACCCCAGGAGCCACAAGCATCAATATTACACATGCATCTGTAAAAAACTGACACAAGAAACTATGGTTTTGATTACGTTTCCATAATGTGCCGTATGCAATGATTTCCTATGCCACTAAGTGCTTCATTGATAGAGCCTTGCTCTTCCCTGCTGTCGTATATTGCAAATCTAAAATGTGAATAGTTATCATTGATGTTTTATGATTATGTGAGTTATATTTTATGTGACGTGCAGTGGAAATGTCAGCCGGGGTTATACCTAGCATGGAGAAAGAAAAATGCCCCACAATTGGACTCATAAATGTCAGGACAAATGAAGAAGAAAATGAAGTTGTCAAGAATTTCATTCTCATTGGGCCAACCATCGATGTCCATGGAAGCAGCAATCTCAAAATTAAATGACAAATCGCAATCGCGAAATCTGATGCAAATCACCTCTTTGGCATTTTAAAAAGTGAAGCTGTTTCTTTGAAGGCCATGGTATCCATGGGTTAAGCTTTGGTATTTGCAATCATCTCGTGTGCAACCAAAATATAGACACCCAAAAAAGGAAGGGAGAATTCGTGCATTTGACTACTGTTGTTGGTGAAGAATATTGTATATATTATATATTGTATATATATATTACCCATGGACCACCGAAAGACATAGAGTTTTGTTAGGAGCAAGGATGGTAAGATTTCTACTCACTGACTTGGGACATATCCCTAAGAAAGGTTAATTGATAGAAAATGATAGTAGAGGGTCAATAACAATGAGGAAACCCCTCAATGAAATGGACTGGTACTACAGCAGCAACAAACGGACTCAAATATCACAATGATCATGAACTTGGAACATACAGCAGGACTTGGCAATGCTTTGTCCCGTTATGTATAATATAAAATTGCCGCGAGCCAGAGCCTACTCTGCAATAACTAACAACATGGGGAGGTGGGGGTGGGGGAGGTGATGCTTGTGTGCACAACAACCAACCAACTGCCATCAAGTAAATTCTGACTCAGAGAAATCCTCTAGGACAGCATACAACTGTTCCCTAGGGTTTCCAAGGAGGTAAATTATAATGTGAGGAGAGAAGCTTGTCTTTCTCTCTCAGAGGAACTAGTGGATTCTCACTGTGGACTTCAAGGCACCAGAGTTCCTTGATTAAATGTCAACAAATGCACGAACATATTCTTTGGTCTCAATATTCTTAGTATTTTTGTTAATTATGTAGAATTACTGCAAACCATTAACTGTTTCTTTATCATTTTTACAGGAAACCAATTCCATCGTCCCTGGTTGTTATCTTGAAGAGTGCGTGACTCAAATGATGTGACACAACCATTGCGAGGCAGTGATGAACAGGTGGGAAGCTGAGAAGCCGACATTCCCCTCGCTCTGAAATGTAAAGATTTGTTGTTTTCCCTCCAGCAAAATATGTTTCTTGCAAATAGAGTGTCACTTATAATTCTGAAAACTTTCATGTGTATCAGGGGGAAACAATAAGCGATACGCATTTGCTGTCCTCTCCCTACTCTTCTTTAGAGGGCAGCATATCTCTTTTTCAGTATAGCTCCCAGAGGTTCAGTGTGTTGAGTGGAGGTTCAGTGTGTTGAGTGGATGAGTAGAGGGGAAATAAGGGAGAAAATCAACGTGTTCTACTCGAGAGGCGAATAAAAACACTAGCAAACTACCCAGGTGGGAGGGAGGTGGGCATAGAGGGTCTAATGAAAAGAGAAAGGTAAAAGGTGGGCATGGGATCAGCTCTGACTCATGGCGACCCCATGTGTTTTAGGGAGAACAACCCTCCACAGATTGTCAATGACATTGATCTTTCAGAAGTAGATCACAAAGGCGTTCTTCTGCGGAAACTTTGGGGTAGATTGGAACTGCTAGCCTCTCCATTAGTAGCTGAGTGTTTGTGCCATGAAGGACGGATGTGGGATTAGCAAGGGAATGCGGAAGAAGGAAAAGGTAATATTGAAAGGGTAAGCGATGTTAGAACGGCTTCAGAGAAGGGGGTGTTCGGGAATTTTAAAAGGGTTTACTATGAAACACATCCTGCTTTGTGAAAATTCATGTCTCCAATATTCTTTTTAAAAAATCATTACATATCTGCACTGGTGCTTTGGGAGTTAACCGAAGGTGACTTGCTATTGTTCATTTTTGTTTAACCATGAAATTGCTACTTTGGTAAGTCAAATATGATGGTTTATCCACAGATCTACTTGATTCAAGCTAATATGTTTGGGTAAAAGTTGAAATGCAACCAATGGCTAAAAAAAACGGGGGGAGGGGTTCCCAAGCTATTGAAGATTCACTCAGTTCTGAAGGGTCTAAGGAAAGCTAGGTTGGAACAAGTAGGCGTGGCTAAAAGCTCTCGGGGCCTCGTCTGACCCGCTAACCAAAAATTGGAATCTTTTGAGATCACGAGTGGCTACATAAAGGGAACAGGCAGAAAGGACGCGTGTGGAGCTGCTTCAAAGTCAACCTACATTGTGCCTCTGACACAGGAGGGAAAACACGGAGGGCGTGGCCCGCCTACTACTGTTGGTGGCAAGAAGTAAAGGAAGAAGAAAGGAGCATGCTCAGTAGGGATGCTGGCATCTGATAACGCACGGGGATAGACGGTTCCTCTCTTTGAGGAGGAGCCCAGTGAAGATGAGGGTAGAAGATGGGATTTGTTCCTAGGTCTGGCCTACAAGGCCACCCATACATGAAGGGGCATCAGAAACTACATGGAAAAATGCCACTTTTCACAAACTTTTGAAAGCCCCCTCGTACAGTAAGACTTGTGAAAAGCAAAATCTGTGTCAGGCAGATACCTGTCAAAGAAGAACAAATACTTTCCGCTAACACGAGTGATAGGAGAGCACTGTCTGCACCCATCAAAGGAATAAACTTGTGAGGCTCGAGGAACCAGGCAGTCTCGTCCAAGTCAGCTCTCAGAGAGTCCAGAGGACTGTCGGTTTCTCATCCTCTGGTGGTCCGTGTGTTGCTGTGCTGTGGAAGGTTTGTCACTGGTATTTTCAGATACCAGCAGGGTCACCCAAAGTGAACAGATTCCTACTGAGTTTCCAGACTAAGAACAGACTAGGAAGGAGGAATTGGCTCCCGCTTCAGAAGAATTAGCCACTGAGCCTTTACGGAGTGCACAAAACCTCGTGAAATACTGAAAAGCTCACGCACACATCGGCAGACTTGTCAGAGAGAGCGCCAGGAGATGGGCACCTCAGGTAGAAAGGCATCAAAATGTGCCTGAGCATCCTCCTTGAGGCTGGGTGGGGCCGGATGTGATCCACCCTTTCTCCCCCTTCCTTTGCTCCTGATTAGAGCGCCCCTCTCCCTGAGCGGCAGCTTCTGTGCTGTCCGCTAAAGTACATTCTTCTGGGGGGCGGAGTATTCCAGCTCAGAGAAGCTCATGCACAGAGAGGACCATAGGGCTGCTCCCACCAAAAGACACAGTTTCCCTCACTGACCATAGCACTACAGGGGAGAACACTGAAACCCCATGTGGGAACTGGGCCCATTGTGACCCCACCACACTGGGGGGAAACACTAAGGCCATGCAACAGAGCAGCAAGGGGAGCAAAGCAACAACATCCCTAGGGAATACTCAAATAAAATTTGGGGCCAGGGCATGGCAACCCATTAGACTCAACTGGAAAACACTCATAAAGGTCAAGTGCCCTTTGCCTCCTAGTTCTTTCCTCTATTTCCTTTTGTCCCTCAATCATGCTCAGCCTTCATTTGGGTTTGAGTAATTCCTCTCAGTTACATGTACATGTATACATAAATACATTTTAGATAGCAATGGGAAATAAATCTATGTACATATATTTATCTATTAAGTATTAAGGCAGCAGAGGGACATTGGGCCTCTACTCAAGTACACCCTCAACATAAGAACACTTTGTTCTCATAACTGAGTATTCATTGATTCCCACCTTCCCTGACAAGACTGCTGATGACAAAATGGGTGCTTAAGCAAATGTGGTAAAAAAAACAAAAACTGATGCTGCCTGGCTATCAAAAGATATAGCATCTGGGGCCTTAAGACTTGAAGATAAACAGTCACCTAGCTGAGAAGCAACAAAGCAGAAGCACACCAGCCTGTGTGATAATGAGGTATCGATGGAATCAGGTATCAGCCATTAAAGACCCAAAACAAAATATCATATCAAAGTGAATGAGGGAGAGCCAAAGCTCAACTGTAGACAATTGGACATCCCTTACAGAAGGGTCACAGAAGAGATGAGTCAGTCAAGGTGCAGCACTGACGAAACCCACAACTCTCCTCTGGTTCTTTAATGCCTACTATCATGATCCCAATTTTATCTTAAAAATCCACCTAGATCAGAGCATGTACACTGGTACAGATAAGAGCTGGAAACACAGGGAATTCAGGACAGATAAACTCTTCAGGACCAATAATGAACGTAGTGCTACCAGGAGGGGAAGAGGAAGGTATGCGGCAGGGAGAAAGGGGGAATATATAACAATGAAGGACATATCACCCCATCTCATGGGAAAGGAGAAGAGAAAAGTGGGTGAAGGGAGACAGTGGTTGGTGTAAGACATAAAAAAAAAATTTTTTTCAAGCAACCATGAGGAGGGAGAGTGGGGGCGGGGGGAAATGAGCTGATACCAAGGGCTCAAGTATAAAGAAAATGTTTTGAAAATGATAATGGCAACATATGTATAAATATGCTTGACACAATGGATGGATGTATAGATTGTGATAAGAGCTGTAAGAGCCCCCAATGAAATGGAAAAGAAAGAAATAAAAATAAAGAAGTAGAAAACAAAATGTGACAGAGGAAAATTGCCTTCTCAAAGTAGAGAGAAGCATACTTCATAGAGTAAAGCCTGCAAGACCTTCATTTTCTGACGTGCCATGACTCAAGGGGAAAAGAAACAGGTGAAAACATCTAGTCAAGAGTGGGTTTTGGATTCACTCAGAGGAATGAATCTAGGAAAATTGGAAGGCATCAAAAATTAAATGGAACACATAAAGATTGATATCCTGGGCATGAAGGAGCTGAAATGGACTGGTATTGGCCATTCTGAATCAGAGACTCACATGGCTTAATCTGCTGCACAAGACCTACTTAAGATGTTGGAAAGCAACGACAAGCATCATGGTATTTCCATCACCTCATATGGTGTGAAAGTTGGACACTGAATAAGGAAGATGGAAGGAGAATCAGTGCCTTTTAACTGTGATGCCAGCAGAGTTTTGAAAATGCCAAAAGAACCGAAGAAGTACAGCCAGAATGCTCCTGAGAGGCAAGGATGGCGAGACTTTGTCTCATGTACTTTCGACACGTTGCCTAGAGAGATCACTCCCTGGAAAAGGACCCCGTGGCTCTTAGAATAGAGGGACAGGGGAAAGCTAGAGACCCTCAACAAGTAGGATTGCCACTGTTGTCACAACAAGGAGCTCAACTCTGGGATCCAGTCTGGGGCTGGGGCTGGAGCAGGACCCAGCAGGCTTTCATTCTGTTGTGAACAGGGCCACTATGGGTCAGAATTAAGCTGGCAGCACCTAAGAACAAGAAGTATAACTGACTATAGGTACTCTGTCCTTTACATCCATTCACTCTAAGAATTTGTATTTCATATGTACTCAGTCAGGCACTATGATACACGATTATCACTCCTCCACAAGACATCCCTAAAACAAAAGCTATTGTTCTTCATTTATTGCAGATGCCCTAGGGCTTAGGGCAATTAAAGAATTGCTCACAGTTAGTATAGCATTTTGTTAAATTTGAAATCAGGGCTACTGTCTAAACTTCATCCTCTTAACCACTGCACAATAATAAAGCTGAAACTTCTCCGGTCTTTGAAATGCGTGCCCTTCTGCCAGCTGCCTTCTGATCTCTCATTGCAGGGTGGCTGGCTTGGCTCGGGTGTGACTTGCTGGAGCTACCACCAGTGAGGAGGACACACTGCTCTTCTCTCCTCCTGAGTCAGTGGCTGTTCACAGCTCCAGAACCAGTCCAATTAATGCAAAACCACAGGTGCTAACCAGCTCCCGATGTCTCCTCATTGTCCTTCTCTAGTTCCCTAGATTACAGTGGGGAGCGAGAATGAGATTAAACTCTGAATTCGAACAATAGTTCGGAGTATATTTTCTAATCCAATCCTCAAGTAGTAGGTAGGGCATAAAAAAAAAACGCAGGAGAGACAAGGATGTTGAATAGAAAAAATTACACAGGGGAGAGTGCTTAGTTCTTCCCGAGTTCCTCCTGTTCTCCCCGAGAACTTTCCAAACCCTTGATTAAAGACACCAGCAGAGCCTTCGAAAGGATTATCGGGTGAGCAAACCAAATATAACTGCAGACTCCCTAGAGGTAAGAGAGGTATTACCATTATTTCTTCAGGTAATCTTTGTGTGTGTGTGTGTGTGTGACTTTACTGCTATAACTTTATTACAAATAATGATAGTTTCTTCATTTGCATTTCCAGACACTTTCAAGCATTCAAAGCTTTGTAACCAAAGTTGTTGGACTACGGGCCTCACATTTTCATAAATTAACTCCTCAAACAAAAGATTCCTTCCATCGCATTTCATTTTCTGTCTCAGCTCATAGGCTAACTTCCGATGCCTCCATCCAAAGTCAAAGTCACGAGATACCCATGGATTGATAGTCAGTGATCTGCATTTAACAGGTCATCAGTATCTGGTGGATGCCCACATCACGTTAGGCTTTGCGAGCACTTGGGAGAGTAGTTAAGAGAACAGACCTAAAGTTCAACATAGACAGGGGTTTCCCACAGCTTAAGGGAAATGGTATTCAAAGATCATGGAATGTTTACATAAGTAGTTTAAAGCTCCCTTGGCTTTAAATACTGATTTTGGCCCTAACAAGCTAAGCATTTTACTGACCTTGATAAAGCTTTTGTGTCTGCTTAGGGAGAATGATAGGGCTTACCTCTTGCTCTAAGGATTAAATGACAGGATGTAGCAAGAACTCCATACAAATGCAGAGTATAAAAGTTACATCACAGTAACCATTCTAAAGTATTACAGGAAGAAGAGAGTGCTTTTAGAGAAGTTTTCTAGAATAAACTTCAGTTTAAGTGCATCACTGTTCTTCCGTTTATAAAACATTCAGATTGCAGAATTTCTTTAATTATTGCTCATCCTGTTTTTCACCTCTTTAGCTTCTAAATCACAAAATAAACAAAAACTCACTGCATTCAGTCAGTTCTGACATATAGCAACCTTCTCGGACACAGTAGGGCTGCCCCAGTGGGTAAAGGCTAAAGACCTTTACAAGGGCCGAGGAGCCATTGGTAGTTTCAAACTACTAACCTTGAAGTTAGCTGGCCAACTCACAACGCCCTGCACTGTAATGACAGAATACTCACTGCCATCCCATCAAAGCTGACTCACAGTGGCCCCTGTGGGTGTCTGAGACTAACAGCTTAGGGGAGTAGAAAGCCCAGTCTTTCTCCCAAGGAGCTTCTGGTGGTTTCCGAACTGCTGACCATGAGAATCCCAGCCCAACGTGTAACCACTACACCTCCAGAGCCTCCTCTTTGATGACAGAATATGAAAAGTTAATTATGATTAAAACCCAACTTTTCTTTAGATTTATTAAAAATAATGGAAATCAAATAAAATCTTAAATTATCTGTTAGAACTTTGAAATTAATGATCATTGGAAAGAGAAAATGTGTGAAAATAGGAAGGAATGTTTTTTTATATTTTTTTTATTTTAACAATTTATTGGGGCTCATACAATTCTTTTCACAGTTCATACATATACATACATCAATTGTATAAAGCACATCTGTACAGTCTTTGCCCTAATCATTTTTTTCTCTTTTCTTCTTTTACATTTTATTAGGGACTCATACAACTCTTACCACAATCCATACATATACATACATCAATTGTATAAAGCACATCCATACATTCCCTGCCCCAATCATTCTCAAGGCATTTGCTCTCCACTTAAGCCCCTTGCATCAGGTCCTCTTTTTTTTTCCCCTCCCTCCCCAGTCCCCCCTCCCTTATATGCCCTTGGTAATTTATACATCGTTATTTTGTCATATCTTGCCCTATCCGGAGTCTCCCTTCCCCCCTTCTCTGCTGTCCCTCTCCCAGGGAAGAGGTCACATGTGGATCCTTGTAATCAGTTCCCCCTTTCCAACCCACTCACCCTCCACTCTCCCAGCATCGTCCCTCACACCCTTGGTCCTGAAGGTATCATCCACCCTGGATTCCCTGTACCTCCAACCCTCATATGCACCAGTGTACAGCCTCTGTCCTATCCAGCCCTGCAAGGTAGAATTCGGATCATGGTAGTTGGGGGAGGAAGCATCCAGGATCTGGGGGAAAGCTGTGTTCTTCATCGATACTACCTCACACCCTAATTAACCCATCTCCTCTCCTAAACCCCTCTATGAGGGGATCTCCATTGGTCGACACTTGGGCCTTGGGTCTCCACTCTGCACTTCCCCCTTCATTTAATATGATATAAATATATACATATATACACATACATATATACATATACACATACATACACACACTTATATCTTTTTTTTTTTTGCATGATGCCTTATACCTGGTCCCTTTGGCACCTAGTGATCGCACTGGCCGGTGTGCTTCTTCCATGTGGGCTTATTTACTTCTGAGCTAGATGGCCACTTGTTCACCTTCAAGCCTTTAAGACCCCAGACATTATCTCTTTTGATAGCCGGGCACCATCAGCTTTCTTCACCACATTTGCTTATGCACCCATTTGTCTTCAGCAATCCTATCATGGAGGTGTGCAGTCAATGATATGATTTTTTGTTCTTTGATGTCTGGTAACTGATCCCTTCGGGACCACTCGATCACACAGGCTGGTGTGTTCTTCCATGTGGACTTTGTTGCTTCTGAGCTAGATGGCCGCTTGTTTATCTTCAAGCCTTTAAGACCCCAGTCACTATCTCTTTTGATAGCCGGACACCATCAGCTTTCTTTACCACATTTACTTGTTCACCCACTTTGGCTCCAGCCGTTGTGTCGGGATAGTGAGCATCGTAGAGTTCCAATTTAATAAAAGAATTTATTCATGCATTGAGGGAGTGTTTGAGTAGAGGCCCAAGGTCCTTCTGCCACCTTAATACTTGACCTATAAATATAGACACATAGATCTATTTCCCCATCCTCCTATATATATTTGCATGTACATGTCTTTGTCTAGACCTCCATGAATGCCCTTTGACTCCTAGCTCTTTCCTCCATCTCCCTTGACTTTCCTCCTGCCCTACTACCATGCTTCATCGCCACCTGGGCTAGAGTATACCTCTTCTCTAAGCAACCTTACCCTTGATCATTTCCCACCAGGCCTGCCACTCCCCCTTCTCTACCATTTGGGGTCCCATGTTTTTCCCTTGTCCCTGGGTTTGTTAACACCACTTCCTTACCCCCCCTACCCCCCCACCCCAAATCCCCCCAGAACTGTCGGTCCCATTGTTTTTAGGAAGGAATGTTTTGAAGGATAAACACAATCTGAATAAAATAGTTGTTGTATTGAATTTTAAAAATATATCTAAAAGAACCAAAACTTTGACTGTAAACAGCATGGCTGATTAAATTAAGCACAGATCATTCATTCACTCTCTGGCTACAGCCACGTAGAAAGGCTGCATGTCTTCACTCAATCTTTTCCTTGATTTTTACTGAGTACTGATTTTTATCTAGTGATGTGCACTAGAGATTGTGGCAAACAAACAAACAAGACTCTACCCATGGAGAATTTACATTTTTATGCAAAGAACAACAATAAGGAATTGAACCAATGACCTCCATACTGAAATATGTATAATTTATTTTTTGAATATTTCTAATGTAGTAAGAATAAGAGAATGTACTAAACAAAATGCTCCTAAAAATTGAGAAGTAATTCCAACTAACTGGAATAACTGAGAAAGGGAAAAAAACGGAAGGGTCACAGGAGAAATAAATAACCCTCAAGCAGATGAAAATATCCTAAAACTTATATGCAACTTAAATAACATTAATATGCAATTTCTCACCTGCCAGACTAGAAATCATCTAAGTTTGATAACATACTCCATTGGCAAAGCTACAGAAAAAGTGATACTTTTAGACACTGCTGGTGGAAAGCATAAATGACATAAATGCTCTGAAGAGACACCTAGCACTATCTCAAAAATTGCATGTGTTTTTATACTTGACCTACTGTAAAAATCTCATAAAACTATCCAGAAGATACATAGGCAAGACTACAGAATTACACATTCACATAGTTTTTCACTGCAGCATTATTTTTTAGAACAAAAGACTAGAAACAACACAGGTCTCTGGAATAAGGGACTGATTAATAAACCATATCACCACACTATGCGGTCCTTTTTAACTCTTCTGAAGGCAAAAAGGAATACTATATACTGCAAAATGTGAGTCACAGACTGTAATATTAAGTGAAAAAGACAAGACACAATTGAATTTATTATATTGTAAAAAAAACTGAAAAGAAATGAAAATGTATATTTCCTCACATATTAATAATAAAACAATAATAAAAAACTTTTTAAAAATAGTTTTATATGTAGGGATGAGAGGGAAGTAGGTGAAAGAAGACCTAAAAAGGGGATTTATATAACTGCATATTAATTAAAGAATAGAAGAGGATTTATATAATTATATCTTGTTATATAATTACATAAGTTGGACTTTGGAGTCATGTAAAAAAAAGTGGAATTTCACAAAAATAATTGCTAAAACATGACCACAAACCAAAAAAAAAAACCCTGATATTATATGAAGTTACACCTTAACCTAACAGAATTTTTATTTAATTTAAACTGAACAATATGACACAGAATGCACCATCTGGATAGGAAGAGGACTTATTTACAGGATCTGAAGGACTTCACTCACCCCCATTGAGTCGACGTCAACCCACAGGGCCCTATAATACAGGGGAGAAGTGCCCCTACAGTCTTCCAAGATGCTAACTCCTCGTGGGAGTAGAAAACCCCTTCTTTCTCCCATGGAGCGCTGGTGGTATCAAACTGCCGACCTTGAGAATCACAGCCAAATACATAATCAAAGACTATAAACTTCAGTATGTATTATACCTTACCATAAAGAACAAAAAAAAATCCTCACAATTGGACTAGTATTTCAGTGTACTTGGATCTTAAATAAGCATATAGGAAGCAGGAAGCAGTGGTCAAGAAATCAAATCACTTATTGCATTGAGCAAATCTGCTGAAAAAAAGAAAAAGAAAAATCTTCAAAGTATTAAAAAGCAAAGATACTATTCTGATCACTAAGATACTATGCCTGACCCAAGCTTTGGTATTTCCAGTCACCTGATAGGCATGTGGACATTAGACAGTAAATAAACAGAAGAAATTAATTATTAAATGAACTGAACATACTTCAAAAGGTGGCCTGAAACTATTATAATGAATATTATAATGAAAAGTAGAATATTATAATGAATTTTATAATGAAGACAGTCAAAAGGCTGAAAGGGAAGAAGACTCGACATTTCACATATTGAAAGAACTCAAGAAAAAAAATTCAAGCCTTGAGTTGTATTTTGAATGATTCTATGGGAAAATGTTAAATGATAAGAAACTAAAAATACTGTACCTGTCCCCAAACAAAGCATTGCATTGCAATCAAATCCCTTTCATGGTGGACTTGACCTGACTAGCATTCTGAGTAGTGTGGCTGGCCACCATCTTTGAGTTGGGCACTGTTACTTGTTTCCATAAGAACAAAAAACAAAAGAAAACCAAAGAACCCTCAAAAACGCTACTGTCATGGAGTCACTTCCAACCCACAAGAACCAGATCAGACTGTGGGGAGTTGCTGTTGGGGTTTCTGAGACGGTAAACCATTATAGGAGTAAAACCCCGTATATTTCTCCCGCGGAGTGGCTGGTCATTTTGAACTGCTCATTTTGTGGTTAATAGCGTGCTTCATAACCCCCTACTCCACCTAGGTGGGTCAAAATATGCTGTGGAAGAGATTGGGTTGAATAGCAACACATACACTCACTGTGTTCCTGTTGAACCATTTTGAAACAGGTCAGCCTCTGTTTCATATACCACAAGATATCCAAACTTATCTACATGTCTTACCCAATTTCCAAGTCATCAGGTTTTACAGAATGCCTGGTTTTATGAACAATGTTAGAGACTATGATCTGGAAGCTAATGGTGCTCATGGAATAATAGTCATATTAACTGGTTTCCCTTCAAGGCATATGTGATATACCTTACACTGATAGCATTGAATTTCAGGTTGTATTTTGAAATGTTCTTTTTGAAAATTATTATCACGGTGTTTCTCTTCAATCTGTCGTGTACAGCATTGAGTTTTCGGTTATTTAATTCAATATGACTAACACCTGTCCGTTTCAGCTCACCATACCTAGGACATTGATCTTCAGACATTCTATTTCATTGTTGATACCTGCTAATTTGTCTAGATTCATACTTCGTGCATTCCATATTCCAACTTTTTAATGGCTGCTTGCAGCCTTTTCTTCTCCTGCTGCCCATACCACAGCAGCAAAAGAAGATCCTGGCAGCTTTACTCCATCCCTAGGCTAAAGGATGACTCTGCCTCCATGCAATGTTTGAAGAGCCAAGGGGATACTGTGTGGTTTAAACTCAGGGTTGCATCCTTTCCCCACAATTATTCAATCTGTATACTGAGCAAGTAATCTTGAGAAGTTGTACTGTATGAAAAAGAACTCAGTACCTGGATGGGAATAAGCATGATTAGCAATCTTTGATACGCAGATGCCACAACCTTGCTAGCTGAAAACAAGGATAACTTGAAGCCCTTGTTGATGAAAGTCAAGGACAGCAGCCTTCCATGTGGATTTCAGCTCAAAGAAAACAAAAGCCCTCACAAGTGAACAGGTAACATCATGATAAATTTAGAAAAGGGTTTTACTTTGAACTTGGATGCATAATCAATTCTCATGGAAGTAGCAGTCAAAAAATAAAAGGACAAATCTACGCAAGCCCTCTTTAAAATGTGAAAGAACAAGGATCTCATTAGAAAAAATGGGTGCAACAGACTCGAGCTATGGTTCTTTCAATCATTTGATAGCATGTGAAAGTTGGACAATGAAAACGGAAGCTTGAAGAGGAATTGGTACATTTGAGTTATGATATGGATGAAAAATACTGAAAGTGTTGAAAAGCAGAGTTTTCCTTGGAAATAAGGGTAGTAAGATTTCCTCTCACCTTGAACATGTTATCAGGAGAGACAGAAGCACAGCATGCTTAATAATGTAAACGGTGAATACAATTGAGATAGACCGTTTAGGAGATGGGTGGGCACAATGACCTCAACAATCAGGTTAAACACAGCCCAGATCATGGAAGAGGCTGGGAAGTGTCCTCTTCTGTTGTCCACGGGGTCACTGTGGATTGGAACCAACTTGATGGCACCCAACAACTGCTACTGCTCCGTCCCAGCTGTGTTTCGGTCGTCACTGTATCCCACTCTGTTCCACTGCTATTCATACCGGTTTCACTGGTTGATTAATTCAGAAATATATTGCCATTTATGTAGCATCACCATGTATGTTGCTTGTTGAAATATTTGGGTTGGCATTCCATCAATTCCTGAAGTCTTTTTTTCTAAATCCTTTTATTGGAGGCTTATACAACTCTTATCACAATCCATACATATGTTGCCATCATCATTCTCAAAACATTTGCTTTTTACTTGAGCCCTTGGGATCAGCTCCTCATTTTTTTAGTGAGAAATGCCTCAGAAATAGACAGTGTTTTCCTTCTTCCTAGTCTGCCTACTCTTCAAGCTCCGCCAAATCCATCCATTGTGGGTATATATATTTAAAATACCCGTGGCATCTAGTTCCAGCATCAGAGCAACCCACAGACACTATTGGATGGCAAACTGACATATGAGTAGTGGAACTGTTATACTAATATAATGCATATTAAATACAATTTTCTGAGTAAAACAAAAATCCTATTCTCTCTCTCTCTCAATTACACACAGCAATAACTGGAGCAGAAGTCTGAAATCACAGCTCTATATAGAACTCTGGTTTCTTGGTTGCCATGACAACTCCAAAGAGAATGAAATGAGTTCCCAAGGAATGATCAACTTCATTGATTTTAAAAATCATATTATGTATTTGATGAATATAAAATCTCACTACTGGGCTAAAATTAAGTTGTTAGAGTATATTGCTTCAATTGCCTAATTATACAGATTCAAGTGAACGACTTTGCAATCTAGAATTCAGAAGAAATGCACCCCTGAAACTGCTGAACTAAATCTAGTATCATTTCCATTGTGTTTTTACAATGAACATGTCTAATCTGAATAAAAATGGGATTCTACTCTCCACAAAGAAAATGACTTCTCACTTTCTATCAACAGTTGCATCTCAGAAAACATGTGTCCAATAACCAAGTATCAAGCTCAATGCTTTTGTGCATTATTTGAATGATATAGGACATTCAAGTATCCAGTGAAAAAATGAATAGTGCTAATAAGATTAAATCATAAGTAAATAACATTTGTAATATCATTAATAGATTACAAATACGTGGAATACAGAACCAGTGGGAGGTCTGGGCGGCTGGCCCCCGTACCAAATACTAAGTGGACGCCTGCCCCTCCCCCAGAAGAATGTATTTCAAAGGACAGCATTGAATCTGCAGCTCCGGGAGAGGGACATATCTTATCAGAGCACACGGGAGCAGATGAAGGGGCAGGAGAGAGTGGAGCACATCCTGGCCCACCAGGCCCTGAGTACGATGACCCCAATTAGAGCAGCCAGTCCACAGAGAGGCCCACATGGCCAGCCACACTATGAGACATGACGTCCCTCACTGACCCATGGCCCTGCGGGGAACAGCACTGGAGACACAATGTGAGAATTGAAGCAAACCACTGGGGGAGTGCAGCAGAACAGCAAGGGAATAGAGTGCCAAAGTCCCCAGGGAATGCTGAAGGTGGACTTCAGGACCAGGGCTTGGTGCCCCAACAGACTGGACTGGAAAACACTCCTAAAGGCCAACAAATGATCCTTGAACTAACTACAAGGTTTTCTTTCTTGTTGTGTTTTGTTTTGTTCTTTATCAGTGGTTTGTTGTTATTTTGTTGTATATTGTTGCTTGGTTTTGCTCTGTCTTCTTTTTGTGCATGTTATTATCTCCGCAGGTCTGTATGAGTAACATAGGCTGGATGAACAATCTGGAGGAGAAAACAATGGGACCAACAGTTCCGGGGGGACATGGGATAGGGGGTGGGGGGAAGGAAGTGGTGTTAACAAACCCAGGGACAAGGGAACAACAAGTGATCCAAATGGGTGGTGAGGTGGGTGTAGGAGGCCTGGTAGGACATGACCAAGGGTAATGTAATGAAGAAGTACTGCTGAAACCCAGGTGGGGATGGAGCATGATAGTGGGACAGGAGGAAAGTCAAGGGAAATAGAGGAAAGAGTTAGGAGGCAAAGGGCATTTATAGAGATCTAGCTAAAGACACGTACATATGAAAATATATTTATATATGAGGAGAGGGAAATAGATCTATGTGCCTATATTTATAGGTTTAGTATTAAGGTAGCAGAAGGACATTGGGCCTCAAGTACTTTCTTCTATTTAATTGGCATTCTGTGAAGCTCACCCTCCCAACACAACCACTGAAGACAAAGCCGGTGAATAAGCAAATGTGGTGAAGAAAGCTGATGGTGCCCAGCTATCAAAAGCTATAGCATCTGGGGTCTTAAAGGCTTGAAGGTAAACAAGCTGCCATCTAGCTCAGAAACAACAAAGTCCACATGGAAGAACACACCAGCCTGTGTGATCACGAGGTGCTGAAGGGATCAGTTATCAGGCATCAAAGAACAAAGAAAGCATACCATTGGGTGCACACCTCAATGATACGATCGCTGAGGAAAAATGGGTGCATAAGCAAATGTGGCAAAGAAAGCTGATGGTGCCTGGCTATCAAAAGGTATAGCATCTGGGGTCTTAAAGGCTTGAAGGTGAACAAGCGGCCATCTAGCTCAGAAACAACAAAGCCCACATGGAAGAAGCACACCAGCCTGTGCGATCACGAGGTGTTGAAGGGATCAGGTATAAGGCATCATCAGAACAAAAAAATCTTACCATAGTGAATGAAGGGGAAAGTGCAGAGTGGAGACCCAAAGCCCATTTGTCGACCACTGGAGATCCCCTTTCAGAAGGGTCTAGGGGAGGAGATGAGCCAGTCAGGGTGCAACGTAACACCGATGAAGAATACAGCTTCCTCTAGTTTCTAAATGCTTCCTCCCCACCTCCTCCCACCCTCCAGTCAAACTGCTCCCACCCCCCACCCCCCCACCACTACCATGATCCAAATTCTACCTTGCAAGTCTGGCTAGACCAGAAGATGTACACTGGTACAGATAGAACTGGAAAGAGGGAATCCAGGGCAGATGATTCCTTCAGGACCAGTGGTGTGAGTGGAGATACTGGGAGGGTAGAGGGAGGGTGGGTTGGAAAGCGGCAACCAATTACAAGGATCTACATGTGACCTCCTCCCTGGAGGAGGGACAACAGAAAAGTGGATGAAGGGAAACGTGGGATAGGGCAAAATATGACAAAATAATAATTTATAAATTGTCAAGGGTTCATGGGGGGGTGGGGAGTAACGAGGGAGGGGAAAAAATGAGGAGCTGATGCCAAGGGCTTAGGTGGAGAGCAAATGTTTTGAGAATGATGAGGGCAATGAATGTACAGATGTGCTTTACACAATCGATGTATGTATGAATTGTGATGAGTTGTCTGAACCCCTAATAAAACGATTAAAAAACAGATTACAAATAAATGCATGCACCATCATTAGTTATAGCTAATGTAGGTGAGGTCATTTCTGTTCAATTTAGGAGACATCTGTGAAAAATGAATTTACACGGAACGTGTTGCTGTTTTGGGGTGCATCAAGTAGATTCTGATTTTAGGGGCCCTAACAGTGACACACGGAGGGCTTCTCAGGCTTCCTCTGTCCTGCACTGGCCTCACAACATGCGCTGTGGGTGAGCTCACTGTTGCAGTCACTTGGCCCACTCAGCTTGCTCAGGGTCTTCTTCTTTGTTCACCCTCCACGTTACCAAGTGTGACGACCTGTTCCGGGAGCTAGTCCCTCCCGGTGACAAGCCCCAAGAATGTGAGTTGAAATCTCCCTTTCTTCACTTCGCAGGAGCATCCTGGTTGCGCTTGTACTTCTTCCAAGACAGATTTGTGCATTTTGCTGACATCTATGGTACTTTTACGTTCTCCATCAGAGCTCTAATTTAAATGTACCAATTCTTCAGCCACTTTAGAAAGCATATGAAAGGACTGAAAATTCCATTTTATGCCATACATCATAGAAAAGTTTCATTAGTAACTAGCATTTTTACTATTTCTGCCTACATTTAACAATATTTGGTATAGCTAATGGTGATGGTCTTTCATAGACTAAAGCAACATTAAATGCCTCAATTGTATTTATTTTTTATTTAGAATTGGCCCAACTTCCTCTCTGTGATGTATTTTCCAAGCTATGCATATTTGGATTAATGGCACATTAAAGGCTTTTAGCCACCTCACTTCATTGCTAAGAGTTTTATGTGAAGCATGAAAGAAGGTCAGTTTGCAAGAAGCACTTACAAGGATGTAAGTGGCATTCTATGTAAGAGAAAAACATTCTGCTTCCCTAGAGAATAAGAATGAAATTTTATTTCTGGCCTGTCTATTTATAGTTCTGGGTGAACTGAAAAATGAGTAATAGCTCTTTTTATTCTAAGAAACAAGAATAATAGTAAACAATATCTGGAAACAATCTATTATGCTTGTGTGTTGTTGTTAGGGACTTTTCAGTTAATTATGACTCAAAGCAAAATCATGGGCAGTTACCTGAGGCACTGTCCAGTCCTGCACTGCCCAGCCAAATGTTGCTATGTTGGATCACATTTTCAGCCAATGTACCAGTACATCTCATTGAGGGTTTCCTTTTTATTTTCTGAACTTCTACTTTACCAATATGCATATTTATGTAAAACCAAAATAGCTTTTTGCTATGAAGTCCATTTTGAATTAAAGATCCTGTGTCAGAGGACAGAGTCGACTTGCTTCTTAGGATTTCCAAGCCTGCAAATATGTATGGGAGCAGACCTGGTAGTTAGCAGTTCAATACTTACTCATACACTTTGCTTCAAAAGCCAAACCCTGGAGCTGGATAAAAGTGGAACCTAAGTGGCACACACAGGAGGGATTCCACAGAGACCAGTTCAGAGGGGCCACTTCTAGACCTAAGCTTCTCAGCATAAAGAAATGTAGACACAATTTTGTTAAAATAAAATAGCAGCAATATGCCTGCTAATAGACTCCCCTTTGTCATCTGCCCTCGACACAAGCCAGCGTAGTGCAGCTCTCCAATCCTCCCCACCAATTGTTCCTAAGTCCTGAAGTTAACTAGAGTGATTGGCCAGCAGAGCTGCAGGGACATAGCTCCACATGACCACCGTGAGTGGATGGATAGAAGCACAAAAAGACTTGACTCTCAGCCCAAGCTAGGAGAGCTGGAGTCTGAGATCCTTACAGCTCTCCTTCCCCAATAGCAGGGATAACACAGCCTACTGAGCCAAGTGGGAATAACTCTACAGGGCAGTCTGAAGTATGCATAAATTGTGAATAAACAAACTCCACACAAGTCAGGGGAGCTCTAGTCCCACACAGCAAAACGAATCCCAGTCACTGAGGTACAGCTCTGCACAGTCACAGACTTAAAGCACCTAAAAGCACAGCCATTCACAGGATTTTTTTTAAACTTCTTTTGTTAACAGAAAGCACACACAAATAAACATTAGCAATGTATTAGCAAAAGCGTACAACTACAAATTGCAACAGTTATTTTACAAAGTACAGGCAGGGAGTTTGGCCTTGAGAAAAAGATTAAAAGCCTCCAGGGCCAGAAGCTGCTCCTGGTTGACTTGCTGGATAGAACTGGCAATGCACCAGCTACCCCATGACACCAGCCACCGGTCAGCATCCCAGCGTCTCAGATAAGCAACCTGCATTCTCAGTAAGCTGCTGCTGCTGCATTCTTCCTTCCTTGACCGTCTAAGTAAGTGGCAGTTATAGAACCCACTCCCCCATCCCTAACTGATCACCTGCACTATCCAAAAGAGCAAACCTCTGACCTCTGACCTCTGACCAGAGGTCTATTTTTTAAAGATAATTAACCTAAATCATAAGAAAACAGGATTCTCAGTCATCTCAGACACCAAAATCATCTCTCTATTTTTAATCTCAACCCTACCCGGACATCCTAAAAGACCACAAGGTAGTAAAACAGCATACTACGAGACACAATCCCCAAAGGCTCAAAAGACCTCTGCTCCACGTAGCCCTGATTTTCCTCCAGGACAAGATCCAGATCCCAGCTGTTCATTTGGTGGCATTGTTGCTCTGTATCATTCCTATAGCCTCGCTCTTTAAAGCAAAGTTGTGCCCAATTCTTATGATACATCCTTTATCACGATTTTCTCATCTGTTGGTATACGTAAGGACAGAAAAGAATATTATTTTACTAATTTGCTCTCAATTTACTTTGTTTTCTAGTCCCTTAACACATGATCAATCCACAAGTTAGACAAAGCTGTTAGGCAAAACTTAGAGGCAAAAAATGTATACATTAACAGCTCTTCCACTTCTTACTCTAGAATTATTTTTTCTATTTTCATTTGTAATACTTTTGCTTCTTGCACTTTATTCTTTAATTTTATATCAAAACTTTTCTTTCAAAGCCCCTTTTATCAGTCTTTTTCTCTTTCTTTTCATCTCGTTTGCCCTTCTCTTTCCTTCTCATCTACATAAAACAAAAAGTTTACACTACTTTTACAGGATTTTTTCCCTATATTTCAAAAATATCATTTGTGAAATTATCTACTCCTCTGACATTGCAAAACAAGAAAATTTTTTGTTCTGATTTCCTTTCTCTTTTTTTTATTTCCTTTCTTTTAACCTACCAGCTGACACTACCTGATCCCTCCCTTTTTTGCTTCCTTTATCCTTTCTTTAACCCTCCTCCTCCCTCCAATTTTTTATCTTGACTCTCAAACACTTAATCTAACCCTCTCCTCCAGGTACTTAATACAAAGTGTCTACCACCCCTCTACTGCACCAACTGAGTTAACTACCCCTACATAACCATACCTCCATAACACCCCTAATCGCGACACCAATATGCTGAGAAAACAAAACACACAAAAATAGAAACAGACACAAATAAGCAAACACCAATGAGACCTAAAGGAAATGTCTGAAATTAAAAGGGTTATGGAATTACCAGGGGAAAAAAAGAATGATGGTTTCACTCATATATCAGATGAAGGAGGAATATGAGAGGAAGTGAAAAAAAATAGAAAAGCTATAAACCTCACTATATGCCTTACAAGAAAAACTCCAAACAGAAATACAAAAGTCAAACACTAAAATACCGAACTACACAATACTATAAATGAACAGAGAAACAGATTTAAAGATGGAAACCCAAATTAGTGAGTTTGAAGACAAATCTCCACAGTCTAATCTAAAAGAAGAATAAATAACGAAATGCAAAAGAAACCCAGATAAACTTGAGAACAATGTGGGACATATCAAGAGGAACAACCTACATCCTATATAGATTCAAGAGGAGGAAGACACACAAAAAATTCACACAGAGCATAGTCTAAGAGCTCTTGCAATGTCTAAAGGATAAGAAGGTAATTGTTAAGGAAACCAGGAGAAGCCCAATCAGGGGTGATCCTAAAAGGAAAACTCTCCAGCAGCATATTATAGTCAACAGCAAGGAACAAATTTGAAGAGCATCCAGATAAAAAAGAAAAGTTATAAACCAAGGTCAGCAATCAGAATAACTTCAGATTTCTCAGCAGAGACCATGCAGGCAAGAAAACAACGAAGTGACCTAAACCAAATCTTAAAGGGGAAAATTTTTTTTAACCTAGCTTGAATCTAGGACCCAGCAAAAATATCACCCAAATATGATGGAGATATAAAAGTATTCTAAGAAAAGGAGAAATGAACAGAATTCACAAAAATAAGACCACCACTATGAAAAAAAACAACTCAATGAAGTACCATAGTAAAAAATCAACAACATACAAACCTGAAAACAACATATAGGACAATTCCTCACAAAAACCAAAACACACAGAGCAATACCAAAGCAATGAAGTAACACAGAAAGAACAACAAAGAAAATACCAATACACATTCACACACAACATACACAAATATAAGCAAAACGACAGTAACAAATATCTACAAATCAATAAGCGCACTGAATGTTAATGGACAAAATGCATCAGTAAAGAGACAAAGAGTAGTAGAATGGATAAGAAAACAGAATCTATTAATATACTGCCTACAAGAAAAACACCTCACAAAAACAGATGGATTAGTCCAGGTAGACTAGAGAAACAAATTCATGGACACTCATATATGTATAAGAAAGAGCTTCATATACAAGAGCAAATGAATATTGAGAAAGCATCCCAACCCAGTCCAGATCAAGTCCATAAGTCCGATATTACCCCATATGTCCCATATCAATCTATAAAGTCCTATTCAGACTCACGAAACACATGCAATGATGCCAAATGCAGTAAGATCACAGGCCAGTGAGTAGGAAGTATTGTGGCTCCGGTGGCTTTGTAAGCATCTCAACGCTGGCAGGACTCTCCTCCTGGCTTCTCCTGCTCCAGAGGTCTGGCTTCACCAGCCTCTCACCATGTGTCTTCTCCACAGGGATGTCTCACAGGGAGTGAGCAGAGTGAGAGAGTGTTTTCTGCCTTTAAGGAGGAATGATAGAGTTCCCAGTATCCACAGGAGAATGCCCTCACAGAGACTTCATTGGTTATTGCCTGATTGACAGGCTAGACTCCACCCCTTCACGCCGAATCCTCGCCAAATTGACAAATGATTATATAACTACCACATGATCCCAAATGAAAGACCCTCAAAATACACCAATGATATGCTCACAGACTTGAAAAAGGATATAGGCACCTTCACAAAAATAGCAGGAGATGTCAATATGACACTCTCAAGGAAAGACAGACCATCATGAAAAAATAACTCCTACTGAAGTACTCCCTCAAGGCAAGAACACTTTGTTCTATTAAACTTGCATTCCATGATGCTCACCCTCCCAACATGAATGCTGAAGACAAAGTGGTGCACAAGCAAATAGGGTGAAAACGGCTGTTGGTGCTCGGCTATCAAAAGATATAGCATCTGCATATTAAAGTCTTGAAGATAAACAAGTGGCCATCTAGTTGAGAAACAACAAAGCCAAGCCTGTGTGATCATGAGGTGTTGATAAGATCAGGTATCAAATAACAAACAAAAAACATATCATTGTGAATGAGGGGGAGCACAGCATGGAGATCCAAAGCCCATCTTCTGGACATCCCCTTACAGAAGGGTCACAGGGAGGAGACGAGCCAGTCAGGGTAAAGTATAGCACGGATGAAACATACAACTTTCCTCTAGTTCTCTAATGCTTCCTTCCTCCCCCTATCCCCTCATCTCGACTATCATGACCCTAATTCTACCTTGCAAATCCAGCCAGACCAGAAGATGTACTCTGGTAAATAAAAGAGCTGGAAGCATAAACCGCTCAGGACCAATAATGAGAGTAGCGATACCAGGAGGGTAATAGGAAGGTAAGGGAGAAAGGGGGAACAGATCACAATGATCTACATATAACACCCTCCCTGAGGGAGGGACAAGAGATTACTGGATAAAGGGAGACATTGGATAGTATAAGACATGAAAAAATAATAAGTAATACATTATCAAGGGTTTGTGTGGGAGGGAGGTTGGAAGAGGCAGGGGAAAATGAGGAGCTGATAGCAAGGGCTCAAGTAGAAAGAAAATATTTTGAGAATAATGATGACAACAAATGTACGAATTTGCTTGACACCATGGATGTTTGTATGGATGTGACAAGAGTTGTACAAGCCCCAATAAAATGATTTTTATTAAAAAAAGAAAAGAAAAAATAACTCAATAAACACATAAAAAACTCATCAGCACAGTCTATAAAGTTGACCTCATAAACATTTACAGAATACTCCATCCAACTAAAACACAGTTTATGACTTCTCCAACACACATGGAACATTCTCAAGAACAGATCACAAACTAGGCCACAAACATGCCTTCACAAAATGCTTTTCAAAATAAGATCCTACAACCTGTCTTCTCAAACCACAATGTTATCAAACAGGAAATCAACAATAAAATAAACAGTCACTCAAAGACAAACAGGTGAAGATGAAACGACATAATACTAAAAAAAATGGGTAATAAAGTAAATAAAGGAGGATATTTAAGAATTCTCTGAGGCACACGAGGACAATAAGATAGCACATCAAAACTTTTGGGACACAAAACTTTTTTGGACACAAATCAAAAGTCAACTTATAGCAGTCTACACATACATAAAAAAGGAGAAATCCAATATAAACATCCTAAAACAACACCTTCAAAAACTGTATCAAGAAAAACATAAAACCTCCAGTGAAATAAGGAAAGAAATCATAGGGGTTAAAACAGAAATAAATGATGGGGAAACCAAGAAAATAATGGAAAAAATCATCAGGACAAGAAGCAGTTTCTTTGAAAAATGAACAAAATAGACCAATGGTCAACTTAGCAAAGGGAAGAGAAGAAAAAGAAAAAGGAAGAGGCAAATAGCCAGAGTAAGAGATTACAACAGATCCAACTGAAATAAAAAAGAATAGCACTCTACTATCAAAAACTGTATTCCAACAAATTTAACAATCTAGACAAACTGGATACTTACAGAGAAGTACATCACCCACTAAAAACCAATGAAGACAGGTATGGAAAAACTGAACAGACTCATAACAAAAGGAAAAACAGATCAAGTCATGAGAAAAATACCAACCAAGAAAAGCCTAGGACGAGATGATTTCACAGGGTAATTGTACCAGATATTCAGAGAAGATGTCACACCAATACTACACAAATGATTCCTGAACATATGAACAGACAGTGAACTTCCAAACTCATTCTGTGACACTCACATAACACTGGTACACCAACCAGGAAGAGACCTCACGGAGAAAATCATAGACCAATATACCTCATGAGCACAGATGATCAAATCCTCAACCAAACTGTGGCCAATAGAATCTAACAACATACCAAAAATATAATTCACCATGATCAAGTGAATTCATTCCAGGGATTTAGGATGGTTCAATATTTTTTTTTAAAATGTAATCCACCACATAAACAAGGCAGAGAAATAAAAATTACAATGATCACATTAACAGGTGCAGAAAAGGCATTTGGCAATATCCATCACCTATTTTTGATGAAAAACACTTCACAAATAGGAATAGAAGGCAGATTCCTCTACATAATAATAATAATCCACATATGAAAATCCACATATGAAAAACCAATAGCTAACATCATGCTCAATGGGTAAAACTAGAAACATTTTGACTGAAAACAGACAAGGACGTCCCCATCAACATTCTTATTCAACATCCTGCAGGAAGGCTCAGCTAGAGCGATCCGAAAACGAAACGAAGTGAGGGATACAAATAAGTAAAGTGGAAGTGAAACTCTCAGTATTTGCAGATGATATATAGAACAGCCAAAAGTCAAAAGAAATGGAAAAGAGAATCACCAATGTCTTATGGGCAGGCCAAAGACCCAAAATAAATAAAGAACATCCTTTAAGGAACCATATAGGAGGCTTCCCACTACCTGCCCTAAAAGCCTGATTAACAAACATGAAAAAATAATGTTCATGACCACTAGCCATGGGGAGATGCAAATTAAAGCACAATTACACCCATTATGCTTGCCCAATTCAGAAAACCACAAATGTTAGAGAGGCTGTGGAGAGATTTGGTCTCGTATACACTGTTGGTGGACGTGTAATATATACAGCCACTATGGAAAATGATATACTTTAAGCATATAGCTTTGCTATCAAAGACTATTGTAGACCTGATTATGGTGGATCGAAACATGGTACAATATGTTACTTTGTCAGTTGACCTCCCTCTTGACCCAGCCTGAATTTGTTCTAGGCTCAAATATTTTTCACTTGTTCCAGAAATTTCTTCTCTGGCTTTTTAAAAAATATTATTGGTGGTCTTTTCTTCCTTACTCATTATTTTATTTTTACATTTATATTATTTTTCTTTTTCCTGTTTCATTGTGTTTTCTATTGTTTCTGTTGGGGTTTCCGGTTTATGAAGCACAGAAGGAGTGGATGAACAGGAACCCTAACTGATGCAATGATTTGTTAGCGACATGGAATGGGGAGGGGCGAGGAGTTCTCTCAATTGCCTCCGGATCCTTGTACAAGTTCCAGATGAGCACAGTGAAATATTCTGGAATTCCAATTGTTCTTAAGGTTTTCCCTAGTTTATTATGGCCCTACAGTCAAATACATTTGCACAGTCAGTAACACACAAGTAAACATCTTTCTGATATACTCTGCTTTGTGCCAAGATCCATCTGGCATCAGCAATGATATCCCTTGTTCTGCGCCCCCCTTCTGAATGCGATCTAAACCTGTGGCACTTCCTGTCAATGCATTGCTGCAACAGTTGGTGGATGATCTTCAGCAAAATTTGACTTGCATGCAATATCAATGATATTATTCTATTGTTTGAGCATTTCATCGGGTCACCATTTGGGGGAATGGGCACTAATATGGATCTCTTCTAGTCAGTTGTATAAATAGCTCTTTTCCAAATTTCCTGGCATTGATGGGTGAATGCTTCCAGTCCTTCTTCAGCTTTCTGAAATAGTTCAACTGGTGTTCCATCAATTCCTGGAGGCTTGTTTTTGGCTAATGTACTCAGTGAGGCTTGAACTTCTTTCTTTACTACCATTGGTTCTTCTTCATATGCTACCTCCGGAAATGGTGAGATATTGACTAGGTTTTTTTGTTTGTTTTTTGTAAAGTGACTGTATTCTTTCCATCTTTTATTGATGCTTCCTGCATCATTCATATTTTCCCCATAAAATCTTTCAAAATCACAAGTCAAGGCTTGAATTTTTCTTGAGTTTTTTCAGTTTCAGATACGCTGAGCATATGATTCCCTTTTGATATTCTAATTCTAGGTCTTGATACATTTAATTATAATATTTGGCTTTGTCTTCTTGAGTTGCCCTTTGAAATTTTGTATTCAGTTCTGTGATTTCATCATTTTTTAATTTGCTTTAGTTACTCTACAATTAATAGCAAGTTTCAAAATTTCTCCTGACATCTTTTCTTGCTTTCCTGTCTTCTTAATGACTTTTTGCCTTTTTAATGAATGAGCATCTTGGTGGCCTCCCCCAGATCATCAGGTCTTCTGTGACTAGTGGCCAGTGTGGCAACTCTGCTCTTGAGATGTTTCTCAAATTCAGGCGTGAGAGACTCAAGGTTATATTTGGCTCTTGCGGACTGGTTTTAATTTTTTTCAGCTTTATCCTGAACTTACATATGAGAAATCTATGATCTGTCTAGCAGGCAGCCCCTGCTCTGGTTTTAGCTGTTGATTCTAAACCTCCAGTGTCTCTTCCCATGGATGTAGTCAATTTGATTTCTGTGTACTCCATCTGAAGAAGTCTCTGTAGACAATTATTTTTGTGTTGTTTAAAAATGCATTTGCTGTGAATAAATCATCAGTCTTACAAATTCTATCATGCAATAGCCAGCTTTATTTCTATCACCAGGTCCATGTTTACCAACTACTGTTCTTTCCTCTTTGATCCTAAATTTTGTATTCCAATTGCCAGTAATTATCAGTGCATCTTGATAGCATGTTTGATCAATTTCCAACTGAAATTGTTGGTAGAATTCTTCAATTTTTTTCAATACTAGCTTTTGTGGTTGGTGCATCTGGTGGTAGTCACATACTCTGATGTCAATTGGGGACTTGAGAGGCCTGAGAGTGTAGGAGTGAAGCCTAGTCTGTCAATCGGTTCATAGCCATTGAGGTCTATGTGTGGGCATGTCCTTCTGAGAATTCTGGGAAATTTTGTTCTTCTTCCTTAGAGACAGGAGACACCTCTCTGTCTGCTCACTCCCTGGGAGACATTGAAGCTGAAAAGACATGGAACCACTCTGATGCCCAGAGGTGAAGAAGCCACATGGACCTACCTGATGAAACCAGACCCCTGAAGCCAGAGACGTCATGTAGAGATCCCTGCCAGAGCTGAGATGCTTATGACAACACGGGATCCAAAGACTTTCTACCCACTGGCCTGTGATCATCCTTCATTTGGTGGCAGTGCATGTGTTTCATGAGTCTGAAGAGGAGTTCATAGATTGGTATCAGACACATGGGCTAATATTGGACTTATGGGCTTGGACTGGACTGGGTTGGGTTGCTTTCTTGATGTACATAAAACTCTCTCTTATACACATATTAGTTTCCATAGATTTGCTTCTCTATTCTACCCAGACTAACACAGTGCATAAATCTGAATAATAGTTGTTTTGGTTGGATTTCCTTGAAGGCAGATAAAATTCTATCACAGGCACTATTGTATATTGTAATGCATTTTGAAATGTCCTTGTTGACAATGTCATGCCATCCTTCTTGAATTATTTTTGTAACATAGTAACTCATATGATTTTCTGTTTCAAAATGGCCAATATTTTTCTAATAATAGTCCTTTTCAGTGTATTAATGCCGAGGATATTGATCTGGTGGTTCCACTTCATTTTGATGACTTCCAGTTTTCCTAGATTGATACTTCACACATTCCAACTGATCATTAGCTGATGTTTTAAGCTGTGTCTCCTTACCTTGAGTCATGCCTGATGGCAAATGAAGATCCTGAATGAGTCACTGCCACAAGCTTTACCCAACTCAGATCAGCACGGTGACTCCAGCTCCTCTCAGATATTTGGTGTACCCGAAGACTTGAAGGTACCATCCTCCAGCACCATCTCTAGAAATATCCTCCTTCCATTCCTTAGACCCTGAGTATCTGACAATGTTTTGAATCTATGCCTAAAGTTTGCAGCGGCTCCTTCCATCAAAGTGGGGCCCTGGCTTAGTCTCGAAGTTCCACTGAAGCCCATTCTCTCCGGGTGACCCTGCTGGCATTTGAAACGCCAGTGACACAGCTCCCAGCAGCACAGCAACACACGGGCTATCACAGTATGTCAAACTGACAGACATGTGGAGGCCTGGGAAGACAGGCATATTTTTTAACTGCTGAATGTTTAGAGCAGGATACCATAAGGAGGAAAAGGCATACAAGCTGGCTGCAGCTGTACCAGTGACCTTGCAGACAGCTACCCCATGTGTATCCGTGTTGAAGTGGGCTCCAGAGGGCCGTCATGGCTGACTCTTCCCGGAGCAGGTCATCAGGACTTTGTTCTGAGGCATCTCTGGGTAGATTCGAGCTGCCAAACTCTGGGTTAGCAGCTCAGCATGATAAAGGCTGAAACACACTCTGCTGATTTGTACAGCTGGGTCACGCCTCCAGCTTATTTTCATCTTAAGCTGCATATAGATAGTGCCAATAAATCTTTTTAAGTGACTGTCTCCTATGGACGATACACAAATTGGTAACAGACAAGGGTGAAGAATAAAACTGATGTATTAAATTGCATGTATGGAAAATGACAAATATCCATGTTACAAGCATATTTACCAAACTAAGAAACACAGCTGACCTCCAAAAAATGAAATAAATCTTTCTTTGCTAAAACGTGCCTACTTGTCTTTACATGCTTCCTACCATCCTGAGCCCCATAAACCCTAATTCGGAAATTGATTTCTAAAGCTCAGTAATAATTTCCAGTCTCATTTTCCACCTCACATTCAAAAGGAGGAGGTCCTTTAAAAAATAACTAACTCTAGACCAAAAATGCCCTCGAAGGTCGTTGTGATCGAGACACGGATCGTCATGAAGCTTGACCAGTCTGAATGCATGTCCTCTCCTCAAAGCAGCAATAACACCCCTCCCCCAAGCCCCCAGGATGAACCTGCCTACTGCCAACCCTATAGAAGCCATGTCATCAAAGCTGCTGTTAAAGCAGCTGCTGCTGCTGAGGGAGTAGAGGGGGCACAGGAAGTAGGGGGAGAGAAATAAGATGATTCAGGATGCATTAGGGATACCTGGTGCTTAAATGGCCTTTTATTTTGGAGTATACTTGGTTAGATATGAATTTCATCCTTTTAGAAAAAAATATGCACTACCTGTTTTAGCTTTTAAGCTAAAGGTAAGCAAATGCTCACTGGCACTCAATCACTATGGCAACATTTCTATCCCTCAGTCAGAACCTTAATTTAGGGTTTTTTTGCGTGTGTGCATTATTCACAGCGCTTAACATGTGAAAGGGGTCTCCTGAGTTAGATTTTTCATCTTGCTAGTCTAATTCACAGATCACTCATCGCTGTTTAGTTAAAAATATATTCACTGTACTTCTATGCACCTGGGCTAAGTTCTAGGGCTTCAAAGATGAGTGTGACAAAAACCATGCTTAAAGCCAATTGGTTCATCCATTCCCCAGGATACACACTGAAATGGTATCACTTTCTACCAACACTTTTCCAAGATAAGCTTCTTGAGTTTTCTGCCGTTCCTCGGCTTTGTTAGGATGCATGAATTGAAATTTCCAAGGATAGACTCTATAGTAAGTAGTTACATTTTAAATATTTTTAAATGTTGCAGCAGAAGGCCCTCATTAGTATTTAGGGGAAAGCTTAGTTATAACATATTCTATGAATCTGAACTGGAACAGAAATCGTTGACTTGTATATAAATGAAGTACTGTATATACTTCTGTATATGCTGAGTTTTTCAGCACATTTTTAATGCCATTTTTGTGGTAAAATTTGGTGCCTCGGCTGATATTCGGGTTGGTTTATGCTCGAGTATATACAGTAATACATCAATGAATTGATCAAACTCCTAAATCATTTTTAGGTAGATCAACTCCTGGAAACCTGGCTTCTCTTATCTCTGTAATTGGTTTTTGATAGTTTCATTGTCAGGGAGTGACAATTTGTGGACTTGTACCTAAATTTTAAGAGACTAGTTGATATCCACCTCTTCTTGTAACCAACGAAACTTTTGCACAAACTTTAACGTAGGAGTTGTGGAAGAAACCAGAATCTTCCTCTGCGCCTTCTTCTTAGTCCTTTCCCCTTATTCTTCCCAAACCCAAGAGGAACAAAACCAAACCCACAGCCATCGAGTCAATTCCAATGCACGGCCACAGAAAAACATACAAACAATGACAGCTGCATGATGCCCACAAGGCCACCTCCCGGAGAAGGCGTTATGCTGACATCTTTCGAAGCATGTGGTGAAAAGGCACACGCTTGTTAGCTTGCTCTTAATAAGAACGCTTGCGTTATTCAAGTCCTGCGTTTTGTGGCCAGGCACCAGTCTGCTCATCATCATCATTAGGATGGCTCACCATTGACAGATGAAAGACACTGCTTCCTTCTTAAGTATTCAGAGCCCTTCTCAGCTGCTCCCTACTTGCCATTTCGGCCTCCTCCCTCACACCTCCACTCCCGAAGAGTTTCACTCAGCTTGGTTCCTGTAGTAGCCACACTCTGTTCTGCTCACACCATTCCCTCTACCTGGAAAGCTACCTGACCTTGCTCCATCTCTCCCTAGTCCATGGTAACTTTCTGAAGTTCAGGATTTTTATCTCCTCCTGACAACTCGCAGTTCTGTTTCTAGCTCAGTTCTAAGCTCTTGCCATCTCTCTGCTCTCTGGGTGATGCTTTTGACAAACGTATCATCCTACCTGTGACATTTCTTCTTTCAAAATCTCAGGGTTATTTTTATTTCTGGGCGGCTTAGCCTCTGAAATGTATAGGTCCTGGTTTCCCTAACTTAGGTCAAAGCTCTTTGAAATAAAATAAAAATAAAACATAACAGAGTATCCTAGTAGATTCTTTTTGTTGTTGTTTCAACAGAACTTTTATAAAGTGGAATTAATATAAGAAAATTAACTGTTTAAAGGGAGCAATTAGATAGCAGTCAGAACATTCATAGCACCCACAACCAACTCCTCTACTTAGCATGGAAACATGTTGACCACCCCAAGGGAAACCTGCCACCCATAACCAATCGCTTCCTGTTCCCTAGTAGTTTCTTAGTATGTATTTAAATGTATGCACCACAAGAGTAGATGAAATAAAAATTACATTTGCATACGCTAAACATTTCTTGGGTGGGACCTGAAAATGCTGTTTAGGGGCTAGTATGAGAGGAATTTAGAACATTTAGAGGAGAGATTTTATGCTTTATATCATACACAAGACTCTCCAGTTGTAGATGGGGAGGTGATTGGTGTGTCCTGATTCCACAGTGCACTAAGTACCCGAAGGCTGGTGGCTTAGACCCACCACCTGCTCCTCAGTCTGCTTTCAGATGCACTTCAGCTCGGAGCACGTGCGGCACGTGCTCTATTATGACCTACAGGGTCTTTGTCAGCTGCATTCCAGTCAACAGCAATGGATTGGCTTTGGTTTGGAGATGTTTGGCAAGCCCTGGTGACACCGTGATTAATTTCATGGCGGATCACCTAAAAGTCAGCAGTTCGAGCTCACCAGCCGCTCCGCGGAGAACGATGAGGCACTTTGCGTCAGTACAGATCTTCCCTGGAAGGTCACTATGAGTTAGAACAAAATCAGCTCACGGACAACAGGTTCAGAGTGTTGTAGGTGTTTGGCAGCATGCAATGGTGATAAAATGCACACTTTCATAAAGGAGACATACATTCAATTCCTGGACAAGGCTCCTCATGTGCTGTCAGTGCAGAATTGCATGTTGCTGGGATGTAGAACAGCTTTCAGCAAATCTTCTAGATGATGACATGGGCTTCTTCAAATTACCCCGTGAAAACCCTATCAGAACCACAACTTCTTATAAAAATGGCGCAGGATCAAGTTCTGTTCTGTCCCATTGTGCATGGGGTTGCCATGCATGGAGGACCAATGTAATGACAACTAACAATACTAACAAAGGGTTTGGTAAATTATTTGATGTGAAGGATTTCAAATTGTATGGAGAGACATTTAATGAGGGAAGTATATTTTAAAAGTGTGTACACAAAAGCAAAAATTAAACAACCTTAAAGTAGGCAATTGTATCCCCAAAATAAGTTAAAAAAAACCACTTGAAACTTGAAATAACAAATCAGACATTTTTGTTCTTGGAAGCACCATTCCAATGAAGTTTTCCATGGTGTTCTGTATTATGTAGATTCCCTAGACTTAACTACCCAGCACTGAATTACTTTATGGGTGCGTTTCTGATATTTTCATGGGATTTTAGTTAAGTGCTGACGATAAAAAGAAAAATATTACAAGTAAATAGCTTTAGCAAACGGAGTTATTCCCTCGCATTTTTGGAGGCTAGAAGATTAAACCCAGGGTGCCAACTCTAGCAGAAGATTGCCTATTTTGGCCAGCTCTCAGGAAAGGTCCTGACATCCTTCCAGAATCTGTCCATGCACCATTCCTTGGATGTGTCTTCCTCTGACCTAGAAGGTTCTCACAACGAAGATCCCAGGTCCAAAGATGTGCTTTAATCCCACCTCTTCTTTCTTCACCGTCGTCAGCTCCCCCGTCTCTGAAAGCTTCTCTCATTTTTGTCAGATGAATGTTGACTGTAGCAAAGGGGTGACATTCCTAGGGACGCATGACTTGACGACTTGAACAGGGTAGTGACTGAATAAAGGTGGGAGTTGAGTCACATCCTGTCCTTGTAGAAGGTTGTGGCTCAAACTACAACCCACCATAACCCTGCTCTGTTAACATATAAGTCAAACCCATTCCCACGGAGTAAGTCTATTCCAACTGACAGGGACCCCGTAGAACAGGGTCAAATGGCTCTGCACCCAGGGCTGTAAGTCTTCACAAAAGCAGCCTGCCCCGTCTATTCCCCACACAAAGAACTGCCAGGCTTTCAGTTAGCAGCCCAACACTCATCCTGCTGATCAACGGAGCTCCTCGTTAAAATAAAGAGATTAGGATGCTCAAAACATATCACCAGATGGAAGATAATTACATCAAATCAGATATTGCGGACACTTGTACAATCCTGGGAATCGTGGCCCAGTCAAGCTGACACACATTTTGAGGGGACAAATGTCAGACCAGAGTGCATGGCTGCCATGAAGGTACAAATCTTAAGAGGAATATCTGAGATTTTTATATTTTAAAATATGAACAGAATGGCACCAAGTAAATTGTCAATATCTATTAATTACATCACAAAATCTAATTTCACCTATATTAAAAAATCATTATCTGAATGATGCTAGTTAATACCAAGGATCTAACCTACTGCCTGACATGTAACTGGTACTTAAATCTATATTTGTAGTAGGGAGGGCAGGACAATGCCATGTCCTGTCATTTATGAAACAAAATATAAGCTATGTATTTATGTTATTAAGATATGAATTTAAGACTTCATCATATTTAGATACAAGCAGGTACATAACATTCCCAGATTCAAGAGACAAAATTCCACAAATCATATTTTTCTTTTTTATTCAACTGGTTATCAAAATATATACGCTCAGCTTCCCCAACTCCCATCTCTTATGTCCAAGCAAAACTAATGTCTTTTTATCTTCACTAGCAGATACATTACTGAATGTTACCACAATTTTACTATCACAGGAAGAACATTTAACAAATAACATTTTGCATCAGAGAAAAATAACAACAACAAATGCCAAACAGCTGAAAGCTGAGGTAAAGCATTAGAAGCCAAAACCATGCTGAAATTTTGTAACTATGCCCAGAACTACATTTAAGCAAAAAGAATCATTACTTCTACTTTGAAGGGAAAAAGCTTCTAACTCAGCAAACCAAAGAAAGTCAGCTGAACCTTCCTCTGGATGATTTGGCAAACGGCACACTTAGAGATATTTGTACACAAATTTTCCAAGGTGCTCAAAATATTTTGCAAACACTCAGTCGGCTTCAGAACATCATGACTGCCGCGCGAGCACTTGTCTGGACCTTTCCACAGGAGTGACGCCTGATGTCCACAAACCTCATAGTGAAGAGCGAGCCAGAGTCAAGGTCCTTGTCTCGCACCTGCTCCCGAATCCCCTCTCCCAGCGTACACTGCTTGCTGCCAGAACCTGCACTAAAATAGCAACTGACTTTCCGACGGAAGACTTCTCATGGAAGATAAAAGAGCCAGTGTAGGCATCTCTGGTGGCCACAGGAATAGATGGACTCAAAAGGTGAGCTGAAGGACATGGCAGCTGGAGCTGTCTACAGCCGGCTTTCTAGAGCAACAATGAAAACTAACCAAATAGAAGACTAAACATGGCCATGGAGTTGATTCCAACTCATTGTGGCCTCGAGGACCCTTCCAGGGTCTCCAAGCCTTTCATGTCTACAGAAACAGACTGCCACCTCTCCTTCCCACGAAACAGCTGGTGGGATTGAACCATCAGCCTTTCTTTTAGCAGCCAAGTACCACTGGGGTTCCTTTACACCACAATTACCTGCTGTTAATGGTGTGTTTGCAGATAATTACGGTTCTCAGGACATGTGCAGTTCTTGGGAGTTTTCCAGGTCACAGAGGAAAATGATGGGCGGGCGTTCCTCAAGGATGCAGAAAAACAAATCTCTTAAACACTCACTCAAAATGAAGCCCTCACCCATGCCCACTGTCTGCCTTCAAGCCACGACAGCTAGGACGGTGTTCTGTTGTTTTCATAAGTTTTTCCGTCTACCTGTCCATGCTGCACTGCTCTTCATAAGGTTCTCAGTGACTCATTTTTTGATAATCTGTTCATTGTTCCTGGTCTGGAGGCTCTCTGAAACCTGTTTGCCTTGGGTGATTATGGTAGTTCCATACTGATGTCAATTTGAGAGGATAATGAGTGAAGGGGTGGAGTCTGGCCTGTCAATCAAGATATAACCAATGAGGCCTCTGTGTGGGCATGGCCTTCTCTGAGAATTCTGGGAAATCTGGTATTTCCTCCTTGGAGACGGAGACAACCCTCTCTCTCTGTTCGCTCCCTGGGAGACATTGCAGCTGACAAGACACATGGAACTACACTAGTGCACAGAAGTGATGAAGCCACATGAATCTACCCTGATGCAACCAGCCCCCTACAGCCAGAGAAGCCATGTCGAGACCCTGCCAGAGCTAAGATGCTTACAATGCCACTGGACCCAAAGACTTTCTACTCACTTGCTTGTGATCGTCCTGCATTCAGTGGTATTGCATGTGTTTCGTGAGTCTGAAGAGGACTTTACAGATTGTTATCAGACATATGAACTTGGACTGAACTGGGTTGGGATGTTTTCTTAATGTACACTTACCCTTTACTTAAAACTCTCTCTTATACACATATGAGCTTCTATGGATTAGTTTCCCTAGTCAACCCAGACCTACACAGTGATCCTGCTGGTATTTGAAGACCAGTGACAATTTCCAGCTCATAACAACACCTAAGGCAATAAACTGACAGAGAAGTGGTCGCAGTATTCTCAGGACGTGTCTCATCTTTCTCCTGAGCAGTGCCTGCTAAAACCAAACTGCCAATGTTGCAGATATCAGCCAAGCCAATAACCTGCTAGCCATCAGAAATATCATACACGATTGAAGGATGTGGTAGTTACACAATTTCATGTCAACCGATAAAAGAATGAAGGAGTAGAGTCTAGTCTGTCAATCAGGTCACAGCCTGATGATCCCCTCTTGTGGGTGTGCGTGGTCTTCTTATGAGGATTCTGGGAACTTCCTCTCTCTTAATTCTGCCATCAAAAGAGGCAGCCGACTCTCTCTCTTTCTCTCTGCTTCACCTTCCTGGTGAGGAACCATGTGAAGACCTTTGACTGTGCCAAGATACTTCCATTGCCACTGGGTCCACAAGACTTTTCCCACTGTCCTGTGATCTTCCTGCATTTGGCATCATTGCATGTGTTGCGTGAGCTTGAAGAGGAATTCATGGGCTAATACAGAATTTATGGACTTAATATGGACTGGACTGGGATGTTTTATTGATGTAAAATTACTTCTTGATATCATAAACGGAAATTTAGTCTCTCACAGTTTAGGAGGTTAAAAATGCAAAAACAGGGTACCAGTTCTAGGGGGAAAATTTCTTTCTGTGTCAACTCTGGATGAAAGTACTTATCTCCTTTCAACATCTGTGGGCTCAGCATTCTTTGGAGATGTCCATGGGTTTGGGTCTAAGAGGGTCTCAGCACAAAGACCCTGGATCCAAAGAAGGCACTCTGCCCCCAAGTCTTCTTTCTTAGTGTTAATCAGGTCTCTCCTCTGCTTAATTGTCTATCGTTTTAACTCTGGTTAGATAAAAAGTAATACAGGCCACACCCCAAAGAACTCCCCTTACATTGGATTAGGGCTGAGACGTAATAAGATTGTTGCCTCCCACCCTCATCGCCTTAAAACATTTGACCGAACACATCAGACAGCATTGTGATATCTGATTACATTATCACATAACTGTTAAATCTTGTCTTCACACCAGACCACCGAGAATCAACTGTGTCCCATCCAAGTTGTTACATATCGGGGATGGGGTGGGGAACATGGTTCAATCCATGACACAAAGGAAACAAGCATGGGGGCTGTATCCTGGGGATAGGGCTAGGGTTAGGGCTAGGGATAGGGATAGAGCTAGGAATAGGGCTGGGGATGGGAATGGGACTGGGGCTGGGGATGAGGATGGGGTGGGGATGAGGATGAGGAGAGGGATAGGGATAGGGATGGGGATAGAGATGGGGATAGGGATAGGGATAGGTCTCTCACAGGAATCGCTCTTGTAACTCCTCCAATCCATCTTAAAATGGAGTGTTATGAATCTAGATTTCAGAAGAAGTGAAACACAGACACTGAAGCGCTTTTTACGGGAGCTGATGTGCTTATCCCAGAAATGTGGAGACTACAGACTGTGCTTCCGCCCGTGCTGTGACTCTCCCACAGCCAAAGATCTTGGAAAGAGTGTCTGGGAGAAAGGAACTCTCCGGTGGCACCAGCAGAAGAGTGGCTCCACGTCTTCTTGGAGTGTAACATAGAGGCTGATGGTTTTTATATGTCTGAAAACATGATATTTCCTATGAGAGAGGATGCAGTTAGTAAGCATGCAGAAGGGACAAGGGGACGGAATGGAAAGGAAGGAAGGAAGGAAGGAAGGAAAGAAGGAAGGAAGGAAATAAGAGACAGTGAGAACATGAAGACAGACTGCAGCCCCCTCCATAACACCGCAGCACCTTAGCTGTGATTTTGGATGCAGTGTAAACGTTCAAGGACAGAATTGAAATCAGCTAAAAGGAAGGCACCAAACATCACCACTGCCAAATTCAAGTTCCAGTAGCAGTTTTCTGATCACAAAATCGAGCCCATCAGCTGACCTGTGGTAGAGGATGGGTTAAATCTGTTTGATCTAAATCTGTCTTACCAGAACCATGAGTTAAAAGAAATAGAGACACTGCTATAATATTTCTATGCAATTAGTTTTCCTACTTAACAGTTACTAATGTCTGTGTGGGTGTGTGACTGTGTGTTTGCTTGTCCCCAGGTGACATTTAGCAATGCCTACAGACACTCTTGGTTGTCAGATCTGGGTGAGATTATTACTGGCACCTAGTGGACAAGACCGGGAATGCTGCTAAATAACCTAGAATGCTTAGACCAGCCCTCACAATGAGGAACCATCTAGCGCAATATCAACTGTGCTGAAATGGGGAAACAGAACAGGTTAAGGGTTACTGCATTGGCATTCGTTCCAATTTATTGTACGTGTCAGTGTGCTTTGTACTAATTTCAGTGCTATAATAGCTTTGAGTTAATGGACAGAGCGAAATTTATTTAATGTATTTATAAACATGGGCTGACTCTTTAATGTAGTTAACAGTGCTTTCAGCAATACATTGGCGGTGTTTGTTTTTATACAGACACATGACATGAAGCTTTATTTACCCATAAATGTACTATGTTTCATTGCCCTTTATTCTTTTATACTTTGTGAATATGCTTCTTTGTAACTACGCGTGCTACAGCAAAATTACTTGCTATGGTTCTCCTATCCATATCTCAGTAATTGCCACCAAATGATTGGAGAGGATCATGCAAAAAAGGGTGTGTGAAATGCTCCTAAAGGGGCCTGGTTACTTTTGCCATTGCACTGGGCGTGAGCCCTCTCAGAAACAGGAAAGGAGAGCATCCCCGGACCATTAAGAAAGCAGACGAGGTGCACGATCCCTATCGAAAGCAACAGGGGCACCAGAGGCCTTCCAGGAGGGAGCAGGGGAAAGCAGAACAGTGGCACCGAGAAAGTGCTGCGAAGAAAGGGCGTGTTGGCCAAAGAGCTGTATCCTGAACCTTTTAGAACCTATTAACGTTGTTCATAAATCCCAGGATTTTTTTTAAAAATCCTCTTATTGGGGCTCATACAACTCTTATCACAACCCATACATGCATCAATTGTGTAAAGCACACTTATACATTCGTTGCCCTCATCATCCAAATGCCATGATTTTGAGTATTCTCTGTGAGTTCATTGCAGTGAATTATCAAACCCGGTAGATAAATAAAGTGAAATGAAAGTGATGGTTGGTGCTGCAGTTACATAATCCCCTGTCAACTTAAGCGAAGGGTGGAGTCTAGCCTGTCAATCAGGTCATAGCTAATGATGCCTTTGTGCAGGCATGGCCTTCCCCCGAGGATTCTGGGAACTCCTGTCTTCCTCCTTGGAGGCAAGACACACACTCTCTCTGCTTCACATTCTGTTGGCAAGCCACATGGAGCTATCTATGCTGATGGCGCCAGAGCCCTGAAGCTGGAGAAGCCACTTGGAGAGCCATGCCAGTGCTGACATGCTTCCACAAGACTGTCCACCCACTAGCCTGTGTACTTCATGCTTTTGGTATCATTACATGAGCTGTGTGAGTCTGCAGAAGAACTTAAGGACTAATATTAGACATATGGGCTAATATGAGACTTATGGGCTAATTTTAAACTTTATGGACTTGATCTGGACTGGTTAGATGTTTTCTTTATATACAATTACACTTGGATATAAAAGTCTTACACACATATGAGTGTTTCTGGATTTGTTTCTCTAGTCAACCCAGACTAACACAGTTGGTGTCAGAATAGGGTAAATATAGATGGAAATTAAAGGCATGTCTGACCCCTGCCCATGGTAAGCAACTTTGGACTGGTGTGGAGTTAGATTCTCCTTCTTTGTATAGCTAGAGGAGGTCAGACCCATCCCCCATGTCATCTTCTCACTACACGACTTTTCAGAATTACTAGAATATCATTGCATAACCAGACTGTGTGATTTTTTTACCTTGACTCTAACACATAATATATAGATGAATAAAATATTTCCTTTAAATTATATGTATCTTTACAATTTTATATGATACAACACAGTTCTCAATTATTTTGCCCTTGAAGAGATGAAGTAAACCCTCTATATTTGTGTCTTTCAAGATATCAAATTTTTAAAAACTTGAACTCACTGCCATCAAGTCAATGCCAACTCACAGCAGCCCTATGCAACAGGAGAAAACCGCTCCTACAGGTTTCTGACGCTAATGGTTTACGGGAGAGAAAGCCCTGTCTTTCTCCCTTGGAGCTGGCTGGTGGTTTCAACTGTTGACCTTACAGACTCCAGCCCAGTTCATGCCTACTGTGACACCAGGGCACCTAAGATGGAAAATAGAGCACAAAAATTAACATTAAGGGAATTTTCAATTAAAATTAATTCCATTTCTTTGCACAATCCATTGTACTTATTAGATTTGCATATTAGATTTAATTTCATAAATATTTACTGAGGACTAGAGAAATACCAATTAAGATGTTTCCACAAGTAGATATGCTAGAAGCATTCAGGGGCTGGCCCCAATCCCAACTATGTGGACAGTACCCCCTCCCCCGAGAAGAATTTATTTCAGAGGACAGTACTGAAGCTACAGGTCAGGGAGAGGGACAAACACAGGGAAGCAAATGAAGGGGGAGGAAGAGAAAATGGAGCACATCCTGGCACACCAAATCCTGAGGACGATATCCTGCTCAGAGCATCAGAAGCATAGAGAGGACCATATGGCCAACCCCACTATGAGACACGACATCCTTCACTCACCCATAGCCCCACTGGAGACACAGTTGGAATTGTGCCAATCTGACCCCACCACACCAGGCAAAACACTAAGTGCGTGCAATAGAACAGCAAGGGGAGCAAAGCAATGAAGTCCCCAGGGAATACCAAAAGTAGACTTGGGGTCACGGTATGCCATCCCATCAGACTTAACTGGAAAGCACTCCTAAAGGTCAACAAACAGACCTTGAACTATTTACAGGTTTTCTTTCTTTTGTCATTGGTTTTTTTTGTTTGTTTGTTTTCTTTTGTTGCTTTGTTTGGCTATGTCTTGTTTTTGTGCATATTATTTTCTCTGCAGGTCAATCTAGATAAGATAGGCTGGATAAACAATCTGGAGGAGAAAGCAATGGGGACCAAAGGTCCTGGTCCCCGGAGAACAAGAGAGAGGGGAAGGTGAGGGAGGAAGTGGTGTTAACAAACCGATGGACAAGGGAACAAGTGATCCAAAATCAGTGGTGAGGAAGGTGTAAGAGGCCTGGTAGGGCTTGATCAAGGGCAATGTAACCAAGAGGAATTACTGAAGCCCAAATGAAGGCTGATCATGATAGTGGGACAAGAGGAAAGTAAAAGGAAATAGAGGAGAAAGCTCGGAGGCAAAGGGCATTTATAGAGGTCTAAATACAGGCATGTACATATGTAAATAGATTTATATATGACAATGGGGAAATCTATGTACATATATTTATAGTTTAAGTATTAATGTAGCAGTTGGACATTGGGCCTCCACTCAAGTACTCCACTCCCTCAATGCAAGAACAATTTGTTCTATTAACCAGGAATTCCACGATGCTCACCTTCCAGACACAATTGCTAAAGACAAAGAGAGTACACAAGTAAATGTGGTGAAGAAAGCTGATGATGTCCAGCTATCAAAAGATATAGAGTCTGGGGTCTTAACGTTGTAAAGATAAACAATCATCCATCTAGCTCAGAAGCAACAAATCCCACATGGAAGAAACACACCAGCCTGTGTGACTATGAGGTGCCGAAGGGATCAGGAATCAGGCATCAAAGAACAAAATATCATATCATTGTGAATCAGGGAGAGTGTGGAGTGGGGACCTAATGCCTATCTGAAGGCCACTGGATATCCCCTTACAGAAGAGTCACGGGGAGGAGACGAGCCAGCCAGAGTGCAGTGTAGCAATGATGAAACATATAACTTTCCTCTAGTTCCTAAATTCTTCCTCCACACCCATTCTCATGATCCCAACCTTACAAATCTGGCTAAACCAGAGGATGTACAGATAGGAACTGGAAACACAGGGAATCCAGGACAGGTGATCCCCTCAGGACCAGTGGTGAGAATGGTGATACTGGGAGGGTGGAGGGACCATTGGGTGGAAAGGGGGAACAGATTACAAGGATCTACATGTGACCTCCTCCCCGGGGGATGGACAACAGAAAAGTGGGTGAAGGGAGACATCAGACAGTGCAAGACATGGCAAAATAATAGTAATTTATAAATTATCAAGGGTTCATGATGGAGGGAGGGGAAAATGAGCAGCTGATACAAGGGTTCAAGTAAAAAGCAAATGTTTTGAGAATAATGATGGCAACGAATGTACAAATGTGCTTGACACAATGGATTAATGCATGGATTGTGATAAGAGTTGTATGAGCCCCCAATAAAATGATTTTTTTTTTAAAGAAAGAATTTTGGAGGAGAGCTACCTGGCCAGCCAACTGGAAGAGACACATATTTATGCCCATATCAAATGAAGGTGATCCAACAAAACGCAGAAATTATCACAAGAAAGAAATATTTTACTAAATAAAAATATTAAAAATGATTGCAACTACAGGGAAGTACAAAAAAATTCAAACTGGATTCAGAAGAGGATGTGGAACAAGAATTTTTACGACTGAGGTCAACTAATTCTTCCCTGAAAGCAGAGAACACCAGGAAGGTCTGTGCCTGTATGTTACCAAGACAACAAGTGTTGGATAACATTGTCAAGAATGCGAGCTGCAGAACATGTCAATATGCTCATAAGGAACAGAACAAGAGGCCAGTACATGCTTTAAAACCAGAAAAGATATGCACCAGGGGAAGCTTAAGAGCCATGAATAACAAAGTACTTAACACTGGTTGCACCCTGACAAAGGCATGTTTTAGCTTCAATATGATTTTAATAGCTCAGCCTACTTCAGCAATCAGGAAAAAGAGACCAACAACAACAAGAGTTATAACCATCTGCGCATCAGAACTTTACTTTGTCTTTTCCTTCCTCCTACTGTCTCTCGGTGAGCGGCTTACGGGAGTAATGCAAAAGCCTGAACATGCTGCTTGGCACTGGTCTCACTTACCCTGTCTCCCGAGTCCTTGACCCAGATAAAGAAAGATACGGTTTCCAAATCCAATGAAAGTTTAAATCGGAGGGAAGGGGGAAATGCTATCTCAGCGCAAACTGATTTCTCTACTGTCCTGCAGTTGTAGTTGTAAAGTAAAACTTCGCTTAATACTCTCTCCCTTTGGGGAAAATGCAGAACAGAATTTCAAAGGCTAGAATTTCTGAAACCACGGAGGCTGAAAGAACGCGTGAAACAATCGCGGAGGTCATCTTCAACCCCGGCACCAAGCACATCCCCTGAGCCGATGGTGGGACTCAGGGTTCTCTCTCATGTGGGTGACTGGGCAGCCACCCAAAGTGGAAATCACAAGTTTATATTCCTTACTCTTTTGTAATGTTCATCTGAGCACATATGTATTCTACGCACCTGTGGTTACGTTCACTCCATGCACAGGTATAAAACATTAGATGAAAATATGACTGTTAATATCTATTTAGTAATTTCATAAAAATCTTTATACTTTGAATGAAATCCCACATTTTAATTCCCTTGAGTTTGTTACTTCAGTAAACAAACATACAATGTAGAGAGGAAACGTGCCAAACAACTAGAGGTTGCCATGCTTCTCGGCTTTGTGTTACACCCTAAATTCCCACAAAATATTATGAGTGGATTGTGCAATTCCTGAAAGTGTTCAAAGAGCTGAAAATATTGTCCAAGCGATTTCTGTAAGTTCAGCAGAAGCAGAAAGGGGGTTGTCAAAGATGAACGTCATAATCAGAGAAGAGAAGTCACTTAACCGCTTCTAAACTGTCAAACCCAATGACTATTGCCTCAGAGGCCCACCTCGAAGGAATGGGACCCGACTCGGACAGTGAAAAGGTAAACCACACAGCGATGAGCCTCAGAAACTAGCAAAGAAACTTGCAAGGGAGGACACAATGAAGAATAAAGATAGGAATATCGTAAGCATGAGTTTTATTATTGGGAGCGGGTATTAGTTAGTGTCAACTCATTACTCATTAGTATTTTAAAACCTTTCCATATACCTATTTTATTGTTCTAATTAAAGGATTAACTCTATGAAATAATAAACTACCATTCTGTATAGCATTTTTGATACCTAAATGCTCATTAGTGCAGTGAACCGATGGTTAAATTATTTTATCCCATCACTGCCCTGAACCTTAAAATTCATTCTTAAAAATGAATAATATTTTAACTTAACTAGTAATATAGACCTGCCTTTATCATAAGGCTTTTAAAAGAACTGCCTGAATAGGGTCAAATTGATAACAATTGGAAATACTAGATAGGAACCAGAAGGGACAGTGGGATTACATTAATGAGGCAGGAGTAACTCAGCAAAGGGGGGTTTTGCATCCCTCAAAGCACTGGAGTGTACATGTAGAAACTGTTCGTTGGAGTATATTCTCAACAACAGGAGAAAAATAAATCATTTTGTAAATATCTCCTTTTGTTTATTGGGACCTCATGCAATTATTTTGTGGAAAACGACCTTAAGATGTCATTTGTCACCATAGACCATTCATTCTGAACCCAACTTCAAAAACCAAATGGCCTCTCAAAAGACTTTTACCCCTTAGTGTCAAGACTCAGTGAGGTATCATTGGGATTAGTTGCCCCAGTAATTGAAGACTGGGGAAGAGAGAGGTTGGAAGATAAGGAGCCAAAAGAAAGGGAGGGAAGAAGAAAGCAATACGGTGACATAAAAGGAAGTGGATATAAATAGATCATACTCAGAGGACCCAGGAAAGAATGCCACCTTGTGGGTGAGCTAACAGAACTCAGGGTGGAAAATGCTTACTCCAGGGTCATTTAAGGTGACATCTTTACCAATTTCTCTTTAAAACATTTCTGATATAGAAAGTCAAAGACAGGCGTTGTGAAAGCATGTGATCTCTAATTGTAGACTAGGAAAAAATGGCTTTTCAAAATACAAGATCCCCTGTGCCCTTTATTTATGGTCTTACGTGAAACAGTCCCTGAATTCTCTGCTACCACTCAGATAGCGATGAATATAATTCATAGCCCTCACTTAGGATAAAATGACAAATGTTTCATTGTTTTGAAAGCACAGCTTGCCAGACTATTGTTTGTCCCCATAACGTAGGAGTTTTACGATTTGAAATCCTACTTGACTTCCCCCATCCCTTGGCTGCACTTCTATTGAAAATGCAGATTGTGAACCCAAGGATGAATGAGAAGGAGGCGAGGCCAACTACGCACAGACACCAAAAGCTGCAAACAGGCACCTTCAACCTGCTGCAAAACGTTCTATTACGCAAAGTGACAGATCTTTAAAGAAAACCCTCATTACCTGGTATCCACAATAGCCAGTGAGCCTTTCGCCTTTAAGATGCTCCAAGCTCTTAATAGAAACAACTGCTTGCTCAGGTTTGAATACACACAGAGCTATTGCAGAAATCGTAGATACAAGAAATATCTTTTTATCTAGCTATTCTCCAAACAGCCAATTCTATAGGTTTGAATTTTCCGCAATTAAAGAAAAAATTTTCTTGTCATTCTTCAGCACTGAGGGGTGAGTTCCAACTCACCATGGCCCTGTGTACAACAGAACAAAATGCCGCCCTGTCCTGAGCATATCCCCATAACTCTTCTTCCATTTGAGCCGCTGTTGCAGCCACTAGGTCAATGCATCTTGTCAAAAGGCGTCCTCTCTATCACAGCCGCTCTACTTTACCAAACAGGATGGCCTTCTCCAAGGACTGGTCTCTCCTGACAACGTGTCCAACATACGTGAAATGAAGTCTCAGCACCCTTGCCTCTAAGGAGCATTCTGGCTAGACTTCTTTCAAGACAGATGTATTGTTCTTTTGACAGTTCACAGTACTTTAATATTCTTTGCCAGCACCATCATTCAAATTCATCATTTTTCTTCAATCTTCCTTATTCAAAAACCAATGACACATATATGAAAAAATGGAAAATACCATGGCATGGGTCTGTCACCCCTTAGTCCTCAAACTGACCTCCTTGCTTTCAACAATTGGAAGAGGTCTCACACCGCAGCTTGACTCAATGCAATGTGTCATTGGATCGCAGATCCAAGGGAGACAAAATTGTTGATAACTTCCATCTTTTTCCTATTTATCACGATGATGCTTCTTGGTCCAATTGTGAGGATTTTGGAATACTTTGCATTGAGTTGTGACCTAAACTAAAGGCTGCAATCATTGATCTTTATCAGCAAGTGCTTCAAGTCTTCCTCACTTGCAGCAAGCAAGGTTGTGTTATCTGCAGATGACAGGTTGTTAATAAGCCTTCCTCCGATCTTGATGCTGCATTCTTCTTTGCATAACCCAGCTTCTCTAAATATTTATAACACACACAGCCGAATGCTGACACATTGAGATATTTTCAGATACTGAAGGCCTAATGAATAGAGCAGAACATTACCAGAGACAGTGCCAGATGAGCCCCTGGGGTCAGAAGGCTGCACAGCCTTCTCAAAGGAGAGTCGACCATCATGCTGTGAATGCAGTAAGTCAGTGGGACTTCCTTTTCTGAAGGCACAACTCAAAATTAGAAGAAACCTCTTCAAGTATCAATTAATGATCGGAACTTGGAATGTATGAAGTATGAATCTAGGGAAACTGGAAGTCATAAGACATAAAATGGAGCACATACAGATCAATATCCTAGACATTAGTGAACTGAAATGGACTAGTGCTGGCCACTTTGATTCAGAAAATTGCCTGGTTTACTATACCTATCATGATACAATGAAGAGGAATGGTGTTGTACTCATCATCAAAATGGAAATTCAAAATCTATCTTGAAGTAAATTGCTGTCTATGATAGGACTATATCAGCATTCAAGAAAATCCAATCAATACAACAATCATTAAAATTTATGCACCAACCACTAAAGCCAGTGATGAAGAAATTGAAGTGTGTAATAGCAGTGAAAACATTGCAAATATGAAGAAATTATTAAAATACAATTAAGAGACATGAAGTGAGCAAATGCTATGAGCAAGATGATGCCGGTAGATTTGTTGAAGGCAGGGTTGCTATGAACCTTCAATTAATTAGAAAAACCACGGCAGCTGTGCATTATAACAAAGAAAAAAGCATAAGAAAATGAGATAAGTCTGTGTGTCTATAAATTCATTCAATCATTTTTATTAAACTCCTATATTGGGCCAAGCAATGTGTTGCAGGTCAATATTGCTATAAAAGAACACTTCATTTGTCTAGGAACTCATGAGACACAGATTGTGCTTGGCACAAAGTCAGATTTTAATAAATGAGGATTATATATTAGAAGAGAGATGGTTATAAAATGGTGAGAAAGTGCTGTGAAGGAGGCATGGACCAATTGCTGTGGAAAATGGAGAAGGGCTGATTTCAATGAATATGTACATATACATTAGGACCTTGAGTATATTGTGGTTGTTATATAGTCATTTGTCAATTTGAGAGGATTAAGAAGAAAGGGGAGGAGTCTAGCCTGTCAATCAGATCATCACCAATGAGGCCTCTGTGTGAGCATGGCCTCCTGAGGATTCTGGGAACTCCGGTATTCCTACTTGGAGACAGGTGGACACACTCTCTCTCTGCTCACTCCTGGGAGACATTGCAACTGACAAGACACATGGAACTATCCTAGTGCCCTGAACTGGAGGAGCCACATGGAGACCCCTGCCAGTGCCGAGATGGTTCTACTGCCACTGGATCCACAACACTTTGCACCCACTGTCCTGTGATTGTCCTGCATTTGGCATCATTTCATGTGTTTCATGAATCTGAAGAGAAATTTATACATGGGTATCGGACATATGGGCTAATATCAGACATATGGGCTAATATCAGACTTATTAACTTGATCTAGACTGGGCTGGGATGTTTTCCCAATATTTAATTGCTTTTGTATGCAAAGCTCTTTCTTATATACATGTGAGTGTCTATGAATTTGTTTCTCTAGTCTACCCAGACTAATATATATATCCTACCAGAATTTAGAAGCCATATAAAAACAGATTTGATGCACTGAATCTTAATGACTGAAGAATAAACTATTTATAAAATGACAAGAATATCACGTATTAAGAAAGCAAAAAGACATTTAAAAGAGAGGAAAGAAAATGGGAGCGAAGTGAATGACACAGAGACTGTGAAACATGCTCTTGAATGTAGAGTAACTAAAGCAAACGGAGGAAATAAGAAAGTAAAAGAGATGAATAGAAAATTTCAGAAATCAGCTTGAGAGAATGAAGTAAAGTATTACAATTAAATATGCAAAGACCTGGTCTTAGAAAATAAAACTGAAAGGACATCCTCAAGAGCCCTAGCAGCATACTAGGTTGCATGTCGGGCTGCTAGCCACAAAAAGAAGGTGCTTGGTTGATCCCAAGCTAAACAAAATGAAGAAAAAGTCAAGCCCCGAATTACAATATTGAATTTCAAGGGCAAAATATTGAACGATGCAAGGAACATAAAAAAATGGAAAATGCACTGAGCCATGGTAACCAAAAGAATTGATCAACATTCAACTGTTATTTCAAGAGGTGACATTATCATGAACCAATGGTTTTGAGGAAAGAAGTCTAAGCTGCACTGAAGACATCAGCCAAAAACTAGGATCCAGGAACTGACAGGACACCAACTGAAATGCTTCAACAAACTGATGGAGCACTGGGAATATTCCTCTAGGTCAAGAATTTGAAAATGCCAGCAGTCTGTAAGAGATCTTTCTTGTGCCCATGACAAAGAAATACACACCCAGAGAATGCATAAATTATCAAACAGTACCATTGATACCACATGCACGTAAATTCTTGCTGAAGATAATTGAAAAACAATTTCAACAATATATTGACAAGGAGCAGCCTGCTATTCAAGCTTGATTCCGACAAGGATGTGGTAGGAATGATATCATTGACATCAGATGACTCTTGGCTGTAAGATGCTTATTTGTTCTTTATTAATTGTGCCCAGGCATTTGACTATGTATCGACCATAACAAACTATAGATAAAACTGCATAGAATGAGAATTCCAGAACACTTGATTGTACATGGACCAAGAAGCAGCTATTTCGCCAGAACAATGGACTAATTCATGGTTTAAAATTAGGAAAGCTGTGTATCAGGGTTATATACTTTCATGATATTTATTTAATCTCCATGCTGAACAAATAATCTAAAAGATTGAACTGTATGCAGAAGAACACAGCATCAGGGGGCCAGAAAGGCTTATTAAGAACCTGTGATATGCCGATGACAAACCTTGTAGCTGAAAGCAAGGAAGACTTTGGGCAATTGCTGATGAAGGTTCAGGATCGCAGTCTTCAGTATGGATTACAACTGAATGCAGAGAACACCCAATCCCTCCCAACGTGACCCATCGACATCATGCTAAATGGAGAAAAGATGGAAATCAGAAAGGATTCACTTTGTTTGGCTGTAAAGTCCATGCTCGCAGAAGCAGCAGAAATCAAATGACTGCTTGCATTGGAATTGCATAGATTTGAATTGATTTATTAAAATTACGATGTTGGTATTGAAAGTACTGTGAACTGTCAGAAGAAATACAACTAGAACGTTCCTTAGAAGTGAAGATGGGGGAAATTTCATCTCATGTTCTCTGAACAGGTTACCAGGAGAGATCAGTCCCTGGAAAAGGACATGATACTTTATAAGGCAGAGGGTACGCACTGGAGGAAGACCCTCCAGGAGACGGAGTGACACAGTGGTTGCACCAATGGACTCAGACAATCATTGTGAGGATGGTGCAGGACGAGGCAGTGTTCCGCTTCGTTGCATACAGGGTGCCTATGAGTTGGCACTGACTGTTGTATTGGGGTCTCCCTGAGTCAGTGCATATTCAGCAACACATAACAACAATACACATATGCATATACAAATATGTGAGGGCTTCACAAATCTCATGACAAACAATCAATCATCTTTGTTTTTAAATCATTTTACTGGGGGCTCGTACAATTCTTATCACAATCCATACATGCGTCCATTGTATCCAGCACATTTGTACATTTGTTGCCATCATCATCCTCAAAACATTTGCTCTCTACTTGAGCCCTTGATATCAGCTCCTCATTTTTCCCCCTCCCTCCCAGTTCTCCTCTCCCTCATGAATCCTTGATAATATATAAATTATCATTTTGTCATATCTTACACTGTCCAATATCTCCCTTCACCCACATTTCTGTTGTCCATCCTCCAGGGAGGAGGTTATATGTAGATCCTTGTAATTGGTTCCCTTTTCTACCCCACCTTCCCTTCACCCTCCCCATATCTCCACTCTCACTACTGGTCCTGAAGGGATCATCTGTCCTGGGTTCCCTGTATTTCCAGTTCCTATATGTACCAGTGTATATCCTCTGGTCTAGACAGATTTGTAAGGTAAAACTGGGATCATGATAGTGTGGGGAGGAAGCATTTAAGAACTAGAGGAAAGTTGTATATTTCATCATTGCTACCCTACACCTTGACTGGCTCAACTCTGACCCTTCAGTAAGGGGGTGTCCCGTTAACTACAGATGGGTTTTGGGTCTCCACTCTGCACTCACCCTCATTTTCAATGATATGATTTTTAAATTATCTTTTAATTCAATTTTCAATGAACTTTATGAGTTTCCTCATAAGTATGTGTATATTCTTGTGTATTGCTTAGCTATCTGTAAAGTATATTCATTTTAAGTGTTACCATAATATTAGCAATGGCATGCAAAAGGACATATCCCATTTGAGCAAAATGAGATGAACTGGGTTATAAAACCCAATTATTAGATACATGGTACTAATATTTTTACTATATACTATATACACTCAAGTATAAGCAGTTTTTCAGCACATTTTTTATGCTGAAAAAGCTCCCCAGTTTTTTGTGGTAAAATTATGTGCCTCGGATTAACCTCGAGTATATATAGTATTATATTTTCTACAAAAACCTATCCCACACACTCTACAACAAAGAAAATGAGTCCATGAAATTGGCGGTTCTAATTAGCAATGCAAAATTTGGTTGCTCTTTTACAAGGAGAAGTTGACTTTGGCCCATTTTGCTTTAAACAGCTCGTACTTCAAAGTTGATGCTTGTCCACTCCCAAGAGGTCTGCCAAGATGGGGAGTTCCAATTAAGGCAAGGGCACCGTAGAAGACAGGTATCAGTGTAGGTGTGGAAATGTTAGAACTTCCTAGATTTAAACAACCTTGCTAGGGAACCCTCCTGTCCAGGAATGACCTTTACTTCTCGCCGACACATTCTCGTTCGCTGGAGCTGATGTCCGTTTCATTTAGTGCACCGCCGGTTCCTCCCGACTGCAGTGGTCACCCTTTCTGCTGTCCTGTCTGCGTGGCATGTAGGGGTCTTGGCTTTGGGAATCCGGTGCCCTGTGCTGTTGAGGCTTAGTTTACTAAGCACCACAATTGGTTATATATCCTGATCATCACAACCTCACAGTCTCGCTGCGTCTTTCTTCTTTCATGGGATACCAACAAGATTGGAATAGGACCAACTGTACTCCTATCTGACCTCAACCCATCTAAGAAGATACTCAAAACCCTCTTTCTAAACAAGATCACCGCCCCAGATACCAGGAGTAAGACTTCAACATACATTTTGAAAGGATACAATTTAATCCACAGCCAGAACCAAAGGCAGATTTGACTTGTATACTTTAGCAGGAGAGAGAGAGAGAGAACTTCATTTTATTACCTCAGCTTGTGGCACATGAGTTGGTATAGCATCGACTTTCAATTAAACAAAATCTATGCATATATTATTGATGAACAAAGGTCTGACGTGACCCTATTCCAATAAAAAAGATCCCACTTTCTCTGTGAGTCATCTAGCTGAATTCCCTTCATATTAATCCTGCTTTCTTCCCGTAACACTAAAATGAACACAATATTGTTGGTGGCACACTGGCTAAATTACTTGGCTGAGAAGCAAAGCATCAGTAGTTGGAACCCATGGCCTGAGGGAGAATTATGAGTCTAGGTATGTAAAGGTTTACAGCCTAGCAAACCCTAAGAGACAGTTTTATTCTGCCCTATAGGGTTGTTACGAGTCAGAGTCGATCTGATGGCAGAGATTTAACACTAAAATGCTCAGTTAATGATTGCTGTATCACGAGAGAGGGAAATAAAAAGAATTAGTGACTTTCATATCGTCCTCAATCGGACTAGGGCTACCAAGTCTGTGTCTTTCAGAATCAACAGCTGGGAGAGGGCAGAAAACTCAGACCTCAGGCTGGTCGGCAGCTCAGCTCACAGGTTAGATGAAAAGCTGGAGCTGAAATTATGCAAAACCAATAAAGGACTCAGGGCTCTATTCTGTTCTGCAAGAAGCCATAATGCATCAATGCCATCAGCACAGCCCTCTGGAAATGCTTGTTTCATCATTTACATCATCCAGATCTGTGGCCCTGTTACTACTCACACGGCCAGATTCTTAAGACAATTAATGCAAACATATGTATCCCTCTCCCCTTCTAACCATCCAACTACGCAACCTCATCATTTCTGGAAGCTTAAAAATGACTCCCTGTTAGATTGGACTTTGGTACATCTCTTGATCTTCAGCTGAACTGAAAATGGAAAGAAACTAAGCAAGGATTATTGAGGATGTAGCTGCAAAGGATGCCTGGGTGAAAATGAGAGAGACAGAGAGACAGAGAGACACTCAAATCTCTTCTAGCTTGTGCTCAGAGCCCGAGACAGGGCTGCCCTGAACTGCGGCATACATTGTGACCTGCATGAGGACACCCAATGGGCCTGAGTAGAAGCTCAATTTCACTTGGCTGCTAACCGATTTGCTGTGCAGGGATGTGTCCGCTCACCAGAGTGGGGAATATTTTGTAATAGTTCTTCTCAAAGGAGTGTCCCTTCTGCAGTAAGTTGACCTAGACATTGCACCTGCATCCTGTGACTGATACGTGCTGTCAAGTCAGTTCTGTCTCACAGGACTCTGTGCAGAACAAAACACTGCCCAGGCCTGTGGCATCCTCACAATCATGCGTATGTTTGAGCTCATCAGGGCCGCCGCTGTACCAGCCCACCATACCAAAGGTCTTCCTCTTTTGAGCTATCCCCTCTACTTGACTAAGCATGATGTCAGGGACTGGTCTCTCCTAACAACATGTCCAAAGCATGTGAGTCAAAGTCTCGCCATCCTTGCCTCTAAGGAGCACTCTGGCCGTGTTTCTTCCAACACAGATTTCTTGTTCTTTGGGGAGTGCATTGTACTTTCAATATTCTTCCCCAGCACCATAATCCTTTTTTGTTAAAGTTTTTACAGAAATTTTTAATCGTTTTATTGGGGGCGCATATAACTCTTTTCACAATCCATCCATTGTGCCAAGCACATTTGCATATTTGTTGCCGTCATCATTCTCAAAACATTTTCTTTCTATTTGAGTCCTTGGTATCAGCTCCTCATTTTTCCCCCTCCTCCCCCACCCTCCCTCCCTCCCTCATCACTTGATAATTTATAAATTATCATTATTTTTTATGTCTTACACTGACCAATGTCTCCCTTCACCCACTTTTCTGTTGTCCATTCCCCCAGGGAGGGGATTATATGGAGATCATTGGGATTGGTTCCCCCTTTCTCCCCACACCTTCCTCTTACCCTCCTGGTATGGCTACTCTCTTTATTGGTCCTGAAGGGTTTATCTGTCCTGGATTCCCTGTGTTTCCAGCTCTTATCTGCACCTGTGTGCACGCTCTTGTCTAGCCAGATTTGTAAGGTGGAATTGGGGTCATGATAGTGGTGGGGGGTGGCGAGGGAGGAAGCATTAAAGAGCTAGAGTGCATTCAGACTTCCGCAGTTTTGTTTCGCATCGGTGCATATGGAAGACCGGCATTGCTGGGACCGGGGCAGGTAACTCCCTGCTGAACATTTTGAGATCACCAGACTTTTCCCCAGCAGCTGCATTTACATTCTCACCAGGTTTGCCAGGGTCACGGTTTCTCTGCATCCTTGCCAACACTTGTTTTCTTCCTTTCTTACTGAAGCCATTCTCTCCCAGCCAAACTCACTACTGCGAGTGGACGCTGATCACAGTGACTCTCCAGGGCAGAGGAGAACTGCTCCTGGGGGTGCCAGGACTGTGGCTCTTTGCAAGAGTAAAAGGCCTCTTTCATGGCTGGTGGTTTTGAACAGCTGACCTTGTGGTAGCAGTCCAACTGGAACTGCTATCTCACCAGGACTCTGTACCCATTCTAGGGGGTGGGAAGTCCCTCTTTCATTCTGGTTTCAGTATGGAGTCACCTGATGGCAAGCGACTTTGAGCACCTTTCCTGTGCATATTGACCGTTTGTCTATCTTTGGGGGCAGTGTCCATTCAAGTCCTTTGGCTAGTTTTAATTGGCTTCCTTTTTTGATTTTTTAAATTTTAAATCATTTTATTAGGGGCTTATACAACTCTTATCACACTCCATACATACATCAATTGTGTCAAGCATATTTGTACATTCATTGCCCTCATCATTCTCAAAACATTTGCTTTCCACTTAAGCCCCTGGCATCAGCTCCTCATATTTCCCCCTCCCACCCCATTCTCCTCTCCCTCATGAATCCTTGATAATTTATAAATTATTATTTTGTCATATCTTACACTGTCTGACATCTCCCTTCACCCACTTTTCTGTTGTCCATCCCCCAAGGAGGAGGATATATGTAGATCCTTGTAATTGGTTCCCCCTTTCTACCCCACCTTCCGTCCTCCCTCCCAGTATCCCCACTTTCACCACTGGTCCTGAAGGGATCATCTGCCCTGGGTTCCCTGTGTTTCCAGTTCCTATCTGTACCTGTGTACATCCTCTGGTCTAGCCAGATTTGTAAGGTAGAACTGGGATCATGAGAGTGGGTTGGGAGGAAGCATTTAGGAACTAGAGGAAAGTTGTATGCTTCATTGTTGCTGCCCTGCACCCTGACTGGCTCGTCTCCTCTGAGACCTTTCTGTAAGGGATGTCCCCTCATTCACAATGATATGATTTTTTTGTTCTGATTATGCCTGATACCTGATCCCTTTGACACCTCATGATCCCACAGGCTGGTGTGCTTCTTCCATGTGGGCCTTGTGGCTCTGGATCCCCAGCACCATAATTCAAATGCATTGATTCTTCTTTGGTCTACCCTATTCAGTGACCAACTTTCTCATGCATATGAGGCCATTGCAAGAAAACACCATGACTTGGGTCAGGTGCACCTTAGTCCTCAAAGTAACATACTTGCTTTCAAAACTAAAAAAACTCTTGGGCAAGCAGATTTACACAATGCAACTTGTCTTTTGATCTTTTAAAACTTGCTTCCATGAGCATCGATTGTGGATCCAAGCAAGACGAAATCCTTGATGTCAGCCTTTTTTCCCATTTACCCTGATGTTACCTATTGATCCAGTTGCGAGGATTTGGGTCTTCTTTACATGGAGTTGTAATCCACACTGAAGGCTGCCATCCTTGATCTTCATCAGCAAGTGCTTGGGCTCTCCTCACTTTCAGCAAGCAAGGCTTTGTCATCTGCATAACACTGGGTGTTAATAAGTCTTCCTCCAATCCTGATGCCACATTCATCTTCATATAAATAAGCCAGATTCTCTGATGATCTGCTCATCACACAAATTGAATAAGCATGGGGAGAAGATACAGCTCTGATTTTAAACCATGCAGTATTCATTGGTTCTGTTCACATAACTGCCACTAGATCCATTTACCAGTTCCTCATGAGTACAATCAAGTGTTCTAAAATCCCGATTCTTCTCAAAGCCAGTCATAGTTTGTTATGATCCACACAGTCAAATGCCTTTGCATAGTCAATAAAACACATGTAATCTTCTTTCTGGTATTCTCTGCTTCCAGCTAAGGTTCATCTGTCACCAGCAATGACAAACCTCATTCCACTTGTTCTGAACCCAGCATGAATCTCTGGTAGCTCTCTGGCAGTGGACTACTACAACTGTTGCTGGTTGATCTTCAGCACTCTTTTACTTACATGTGATATCAACGATATGGTTCTATAATTTGAATGTTCTGTTGGGTCACCTTTCTTTGGAATGGGTACAAATGTGGATTTCTTCCAGTCAATTAGCTAAGTAGCTGTCTTCCAAAGTAGTTGTCTTTGCTCCTTTATCTTTTTTTATTTTTGCTCTTTTATCTTGATAGGAACAAAATCATTCTGTGCCAGCACAAGCCATGCCAAGTCCAATACACTTGAACGAGAGCAGAGGCAATTAGAACTTCTATTTCTGCCGCACCAAGTCCCTTTCTTTCCCTCCTTTATACCTCAAGTCATGAAGTTGGAATTTTTGCCTGAATTCATCACAGAGAGGCCATTTTCTTGTGAAAATAAAGAATAGGGAGCTTGATTTCTAGTCAGTTGGGGATGGGTGTGCTACTGTGAGTACAGACATTAATGGATGCGAAAACATGCATGCAACTTTCGCAAGTGGCAGAGAGCTCTATCCTAGTGAGGGTTGGACTTGGGTGGAAAGAGTTGAGTGATAGGATCATGTCTGATAAATCCACATTCAGTTGCCAGGTCTCAGTAATTGAAAGGTCAAAAGGAAGCTGGAAGAACCCCTGTGCTGAGCCACAGAAGATGAGTATTAAAAATATTTTCTGGCTATTTACCAGTTTACCTATGGACTGGTCCATTTGAATTCTTCTAAGATATCTCTGAGACAATTTGAAAAACCAAACTTTAGAACAGCAGCTACATGTCTTAACTGTTTGCACCAGCCAAGGGCTACAGTACTCATTGGAACCTTTCCTTGTTTGTCTGAGAGCCCCGAATCCCCCTCTTTTTTTAGATACACACTCATCTTGAGTCGGGATGCCTTCCTGACCTCATCCGCTGATTCTCTACCCTGGGTTCTACGCATCTGCCTGTAGGAGGTCCATGGAAAGCTTCCCTGTGGTTTCTTTTTCATTGTTGAAAAACTTCCAGCTGCTCTGGGGGAGATGCAAAGGAAGAAACTTCTGTATCAGCTTCCCTGGCCTGGTGGAGGTCTCCCCTTTGGCTGTGTGAAGTTCCAAGAAGTTTTTACAGTGTAATGCAGATGGAGTTCTGAATGTTAAGAGCATCTTTCTCCAGCCCCAGGCATCAGCCTGTGCCTGTGAATTTTGCATTTTAAGCACCTCAGATCTGAGCTTAATTAAGAGCATCACTGCTCCCCGGAACAATCTGGTGACAGAAAAGCAGGCAAGCAAAAAAAAAAAAAACCCCACAGCCCAGCTCAGCAAGCTGAGTTGCATTCATTCCTTCAAGCAAGCATTTATGGAGAAGCTGCTCATACCCTGCAGGGTGCAAATCCTACTGGGAAAATGGCTTTGAGAGAAAGGGACCACAGCTCTCAGAGACCAGACACACACAGGGAGCTGTCAGGGCAGTTCTAAAAGAACTCATCACCAAGTGTACAATTGTCAGTCTCTTCAGGTATGTGGGGGAAGGGGGGGAGCTACCAGGGAAGCTAATCTTAAAATAAGTGCCGGACTGATGCATGAATTAGGTGTGGCAATGTCTGAGGAGTGTTGACTAGAGACCTGAAACATTCAATAATTAGTAGTTACTATAGGTAGCACAAGGAACCTTAGTGGCTCCATGGTTAAGTACACTACTGCTGGCCCAAAAGTCAGTGGTTGGAACCTTTCAGTCACTCACTCCATGGGAGGAAGATGTGGGAATCAATTTCCATACAAATAGAAACCCTATTGGAGCGGGCAGTTCTATTGTGTTCTATGGGGTCACTATGAGCCAGTATCAACTTCACTGCAATGTGGTCGCAGGTGGTGCAATGGTTAAGCACAGAGTTGCTGAGCTGAAAGTTGGCAACACCCAGAAGCTCTGCAACGGAAAGACCTGGTGATCTGCTCCCAGAAGGACAAACAGCCCACTGCCATTGAGTCCATTCTGACTCATCGTGACCCTATAGAACAGAGGAGAACTGCCCCGTGGGTCCGGAGACTTTAACTCTTTATAGGAGTAGAAAGCATCATCTTTCTCCCATGGAGCAGCTGGTGGTTTTGAACCGCTAACCTTGTGGTCAGCAGCACCCAACACATTATCCACTATGCCACTAAGGTTCTCTGCATAAAGATTTTAGCCTATAAAACCCCATGGGGGCAGTTGGAGTCTCTCACATGAGGTTGTGATGAGTCAAAAACCAACTCAACATCAGCCAACAAGCACAAGTATTACCCTGCCATGCGTCATCAGCTTGTCACACTCTAGTGGCTTGTATGTTGCTATGAGGCTCAAAGCTGTGTCACTGGTATTTCAAAAGTCAGCAGGGTCACCCAAGGTGGACAAATTTCAGTGGAATGTCCAAACTAAGAAAGATGGTGAAGAAAAGCCTGGGAAATCTACTTCCAAAAAATAACCAGTGAAGACCCAAGGAATCACAATAGAATACGGTTTAACCTTGTGCTGAGGGATGAGTCTTAAGTGAGAGGGGACTTAAAAAGCAGTGGCCTCATTAATGGACTCCAGTATATCAGGATTGTGAGGAGGCTGCAGTTCTGGAGCAATGCTTCATGGTAAATGTGATCGCCAGGAATTTGAACTGACTTTATGGTAACTTATAGCCATTATTATGTTGCCCTTGATCTCATCAGCTCAATTCCTAGGCCCCCAAAGGAGACCAGGAAAAAGACTGCGCTTGTTGCCAGCAAGAGCTTTGTCACCTTCTCTGCTGGGGGAAAGAAAAACAAGTCCTTCTCTCCCTAGAAAGATTACATCGGATAGAAATATATCTGTGAGCCACGCCCAGTGTGCCATTTCTTCTGACAGCTGACATGTGGGATACCTGTTTGGAGCCACCAGGATGCACTCGCTCTTGACCTATGGAAAGTGAAGGTGCATCCAAGATCCAGGGTCTCAGGTCTCAAAACACCATGTTACTAAGCAGGACCCAAGCCTGGCTCATCTAGAGGTGAATGATAAGAGAGTAAGAGAGGAGGAAAAAGAGCGAACAATTTACGGGAGGCAATTAAGCAAAGAGATACTAAGCGTGGGCTCTAGAATTGGCACGATTGAATATGAATCCCAGCCTCGCCAGTCATCATGAGAATTTGAGCAAAATCCTAACTTCATTTGGACAATGAAAATGTTGCGATTGTATGCCGTCCAGTCAATTCTCCCTCTAATGACCCAAGAAGACAGTGAAGCACCGCCCCATAGTGTTTCCAAGGTCCTGGTCTTTACGGGAGTAGGTTGGCAGGTCTTTCCTCCCATGGCCTGGCTAGTGGGGGTTAGCTGCTAATCTTCAGGAGAGCAGCTGAGCACTTAATGATTGCACCGCTAGGGTTTCTTACCATGCAAACATTGACAGCATATAAATAAATAAAAATTCATAAAAGGTCTTGTGCATATTAAATGAATTAATATTTGGAAAGTGCTTAAAACTGTCCTGCGTACAGGCTAAGTTCTCAAGTGCAAGTCATTAACTAATCTGAATTGAAATAGACACCATAGCAGTGAGTTTTTCTGAGCAGGATTACAATGATCCAGTTACCCTCACAGATAAAGAAACTGAGGCACTGACACCCCAAAACAACAGCTAGTAAAGGGTGGGCCCTACAATTGAGCCTGTAATGATGTTGAGCTATTTTAGCTCTTAAGCTCTCTACTTTACAGCTGGAGAAAAGGGATTCTAATTCAGCCTAACATTTCATAAATGGCATGTCCTCGGGTACTCCATGTTATAGAGTATTCAATTCCCAGGATTGAATTCTCCCCATGTAAAGCAGGTCTTTTGCATAGACACTCACTCTCTTGGTTTATTTTCCCCTGATCAATCTGATTGTGAATGTGTACATTCCTACTAGCCCACCCAAACATATACACGCAGTCTTTTTCATGTGGGTCCCAGAAATCTGAGTTTTCAAAAGCACCACACACACACTCTTGTAGCCATCTCACCACACCCCAATCTACTCCAAATAGTCCTCATGAACCTCGAAAATTTGAGAAGCATGGTTATAGGTATCTGTCCTTCTTTTTTTTGGTCTTTAATGCATCTGCCATCCTGGGCCTGCAGTAGCTAAAGATCATTCTACTAACTAAGAGTTTGGTGGTTCAAACCCACCAGCAAGCTCCAGTGGGAAAAGATGGGCAAACTGATCCCTTAACGATTCACTGCCTTAGAAACCTAGTGTGGCCATTTACTCTGTCTTGTGCAGTCACTGGACAAGGTTTGGTTTTTTAAATACACTCAGATTTTAGAACGAAAACAAAAAAGGTTTTTACCCCTACAGAAATAAAATCACTGTTTTACTTGTCTTCTGAAGAACACAGCCTCACATTAAAAGCTCTGAATCTGTGGAAGGTGCAGGTTGAAGGGAAATCCCATCGCTCCCATTTATCCAGCCCATTTCCATTCGGAAAGAAAACATTCACTGTGTAATTATCCCCACACCTCCCCTGGCTGCTGGGCTGCCATGAGCTCTTTCTAGCACTTTGCCATGCAGACGTTAACCCTTCCCTAGCCCACCAGCAGTGTCTGTCTAGAGGAAGTTTAGGGTACACAAAAGAGAACATGCCCTTCTAAGAGGTACTGCCTCGTGCTCTGGGACCTAGTGGTCAACAGTTCGGAGCACAGCGAACACACCTGCAAGTTACAAATCCCTCTTTTCTCCTTCCTTCCTTCCTTGGATGCCGCCACAGAGAGCTTGTGTGCTCTACCATGCCAGACAAAGACGTCTGCTACCCCAAACTCCAGTAGACCCCATAGCTAACCAGCCTCCGAGCCTCCCAGTAAAGCAACTGCACTCTGGAGCAGTCATGGAGAAGAAACTGTCGTGCTGTACTTCTAATGCAGCAGAAGGTGATCGTAAGAGGCGTTTCTGGAGCGCGTGGGCCCCCGACACTAGTCTATGCAGTGCTTTTCAACATCCACTGACCGAGGGAACGAAACCTGGAAGAAGGCAGAAGCTGCTGGCCTTTATGCACTGGCCATGAGTTCATAATGATCTTGCTCTGGCGAAATGTACCAAGAACAGTTTAGCAGTTGCCGTAGCCCTCTCCCCTTGATGTCCGTCCGCCATGCCTGGCCCCAAGCAGCTTGGGTGGGATATCCGTCCAGCAGCCCTGTCGGGCGTCCTTTCTTCCCTGCTGGTCAACAGACAGCTACGGAAGCAGATAGCACCTCCAGACTATCAGAAGCTCTCTGCAGGATGTTCCTCCAGCACCGTTCCTATGGAACTTGGGTAGAGTTAGGGATGAAGAGAGAGTGGTGGAATTGCTGTGGTTGAAGAGGAAGAGAAACGACGTGTGCAGCTGGGCATCCGCAATTAAACACCCCCTTCTTGGCTCCAGTGGCTGGAGCCTGCAGCTTTCGACTTGGTTTTCTCTTGAGCTATTACGGTGTTCATTAGTTCAAATAAAAATCTGCAAGCTGCTAATAAAGACGGTGAATTTGCTTCTCCACCAACTTGATTGTGGAAGATTTTGGGCTTATCATCTTATTTAATTGTCTAAGGAAACAGATTGTTTTGGCTCATTTGTTGAAATTTATAGCTCTTGGATCACTTTATTTGCTTGCAGGCCAGGCGAGGAGATTTTTGGCACTGAGAAATATGCATTTGATATATGAAGTATAGTCTTGTGAACATGCATTTTGAGTGCTGTGCAAATTTATTTATTCAGAAGTTCATTAGTTTATAGTATAATTTACTTTGGATAGGAATCAAACTACTTATTCCAAAAGCAGAGGTGACTGTGTACATAAAGAGACGAGGCATGTGACTTTATTATAAGAACAAGAATCTAGTTTGCTCCAGAAACAGATTCCTCATAGAAAATATTGTGATGAGAAAAAGGGAAAAAATACCTGATTTCTCCATTCCTCAGATGTGAGTTCAAATTGTGTTATTCTACTACCAACTCTAAGCCTCGGTTTTCTTATCTGGCATGTGGGATCTGCTTCACAAGCTTGTTGAAAGACTTAAGTAATTATGTGTATGAATTCCAGACAGAGTTTGGAGGGAGTTTCAAAAATTTCGTGGAACTATTCTATTATATTTTAAGTCCATTTTCCCACAAACATTTTTTAACATGATGAAATTAGTTCTCAGCCTTCCACAAGGCTTGCCAGAAAGAAGACGGAACAATGGTGTCTTTTTTAAATGAATTTTTTATTGTGAACGAATGGAGGGAGGGTTTACATTTGAGACTATCAGTTCTACATTCAATAGTTCAAACCACACATCAAGCCCTATGAACTGATTCTATTCCACCCTGGTGGGATTCTATTTCACCGCTCCTCTGAGTGCTCTCTTCCCTGTTGTGGACCTTCTACCTCCTTTACACCCAAGTCTATCCCTGTCCACCTTCTGCTCCTTCACTTGACCTTCCTGCCCTGTCCCTCCCTCCCTTGGGAACCTCAAGGCTGCTTTCTTTGGTGTGTAAGTCTTTGTCTAGGTTTTTATCCTTGGAGTAGTGATCGCATACAATATTTGTCCTTTTGTGACTGACTAACGTCACTCAGCAGAATGTTCTCCACATGCATCCATGTTATCAGGTGCTTTGTGGATATGTCATTGTTTTAGTGATGTATAGTATTTCATTGCGTGGATGCATCAACATTTCTGTAGGCAGTCTTCTATGGGTGGATTTTTAAGCTATTTCCTACTTCTTGATATTGTGAACAGTGCCGCCATGAATACGGGAGTACATATGTCTGCTCGTGTTATGTCTCTTACTTCGTTAAGGTGTATACCAGCAGAGGTACTGCGGGATCCTATGGGATTACTATACCCAGTTGTTTGAGCTAGTGCCTTATCACATTCCACAAGAGGTGTCCCTATTTTCCACCCAACAGCAGTAGATGAGAGGTACTATCTCTCCACACCCTCTCCAGCCTGTTTTTGTTTTCTTTTTGAATTGGGCTATTGTTGTCAGTGTAAGGTGATATCTCATCCTTAGTTTGATTTGCATCCAAATAGCTAATTATTGCGAATATTTTTTCATGTTTTTCATAATATGTATGCCACTTTAGGTGAAGTATCTCTGTTCATGTCCTTTGACCACTTTTTAGTTGTATTATTCATTTTTTCTTATTGAAATACTGTGATTTTTATAGAGGTTGGACCTTAATCCCTTGTCCTTTGGGTTGTTGCCAAAGACGTTTTTCCCAGTTCACGGGTTCTCTTTTCATGCTTCTGATGAATCTTCTGATGCACATTAGGGTCTTATTTTCAGGAGGGCTCAGTCATCTATTTTGTCTTCTTCTGGGTGTGCTTTCTTTGTTATGTTTAATAGAACACCTGTGCCCTGAAATAGGGTCCTTAAATTCATCCCCGTCTTCTCATTGATGATCTTTATAGCTATGGGGTTTACATTTAGTTCTTTGATCCATCTTGATGTCAAATTTGTATATTTTGGCTTCTTTTAAAAGAGTTCTACAGTTTTCTCTATAAAGATCTTATGTTTCTCTGGTTAAATTTATCCCTAAGTGTTTCATGTTTGTGTGGCTATTATGAATGGTATTCTTTCTTGATTTCTTCTTCAGCGAGCTCTTCCTCAGTATATATGAATCTCATTGATTTTTCTTCCCACCTTTTTTCCTTCTTTTTCTTCTTAATCTTGAATCCTGCCATGATACCGAAATCTTTGGGTCATTTCCAACAATTTTTTTTTGTTGAGTCTTTGCAGTTTTTAGTTTTATTAAGGTTTATTCTGTGACTCAATGTGTGGACTATTCTAGATAAAATGTCCTATGTGTGCCAGAAAAGAATGAATATTATACTGCTCTTTGATAGATGTTCTGTAAATGTCTAGGAGGTCTAACTGGTTAATTGTATTTACATAGTTGTCCTGTGTCTTTGAGTTTTTTTATTTTCTTGATCACCTTTCCTCAAGAGTTATGTTGAGTTTTTTATTTTCTTGATAATCTTTCTTTCCTCAAGAATTATGTATAGAAATCTCCTACTACTGTTGCTATATTTTCTATATAACAACTATGTAAGGGTTTGAATAAAACATTTCAAGAATCTTTTAATGGTTGCATTATCAGTTTAGTAAGGTTGTCTTCTTGTTTTTGTTAATTCTCTTAATCATTGTGCCACGTCCTTCTATGTTCCTCATGGTCTTTTGTGTTTTGTTTTGTTTTGAAGTCTATTTTATCAGAGATTGATATTGATACTCCTGCTTCCTTTCAGTTATCATTAGATTGGTAAATGTTTCTCCATCCTTTGTGCCTAAGTTGGGTCTCTTGTAGGCAACATACTAATGGGTCTTGTTTTTTTAATTCAGTCAGCTACTTTCTTGTCCCTTGAATGATGCATTTAACTCATTAACATTCGGTGTCAGTATTGACATGTGTGGGCTTGTTGCTATCACTCTGCTCTGTGTGTGTGTGTATGTGGTTTTATGGGTTTCTTTTTATATTGCTCTGTTTCTTTGCTATTTTGAGTACTGTTTTCAGTTTGTTGGTTTCTAGGCAGCATGATCCTGTTTGTTACTGTCAAGTGTCCCTGATGTTATTGTTTCTCTGCCCAAAGTGTTCCTTTTCATATTTTATATAATGCCAGTCTCATTTTTACTAATTCATTTATTTTCCCCTTCCCTGGAAATACCCTTACTTCTCCCTGATATTTGTGGGATTATCTGCTGGACATAACTATACTTTGTTTTTCCTTTCAGGATTTTATGTCTATCATCACTCTATTGTCTTCTTGTCAGCCTGGTTTCTGCTGGGAAATCTGAGTTTATTCTTACTGATTTTCCTTTGTGGGTGACTGTTCATTTTTCTCCCTAGCTGCTCTCAGAAGTATCACTTTTTACTTGATGTTGAAGAGTTTGACTATCATATATTAAATGTTTTTCTTTATGGGGGATTCTCCGTGATTGGGATTGTGATAGACATAGGAGTTTGCAGGATTTTCCAAGGAACTTCCCCAAGGCAGCCAGAATATAACTCTTTTTCTATGCAAGCCCCTGTACAATGATCTCCATCAAGACTGCATCAGGCCGCCAAGGGCGACTGCCCCTCCCCAGAGTTATAAACTGGGCAGAGGTAATGTCCTTTCCATTGCACTTTGCCGGAGGGCAAGATTATTCATAATCCTGGCTGATGTTGAGAGGGAGAAAAATGTCTTGTTTTATTTCATTTTTTCATAAACTATTTGAAGCCCCATCATGTGTGTATGTATGTTGCCAATACTACCTTATTTACATGTTGCTTTTCTAAAGAAAAAGGAGACTTTAAGTTTATCAGTACTATATATTATGTATAACTACCTAATTTACTTCTTCATGAGCATAAAAATCTTTGTATCTGTAACGCTGAAAATTCCCAAATCCTTTAGAAATAGTTAGAAGGAAAACCACTTACCTTGGGGTGGCTTTATAACTGTGTAAGGTAATAACCACCTTTACCAGTGGTCTTCAAAGTAGAATTACAATAGGACCTGCGAAGGAGAAGCATGGTCTCTTTGTCTTATCTTCTGGTTGTTCCTGAATTCAGCTTTCAGAATATGCAGTAACATTTATTCATTCATGCCATGAGCACTCTCAGTGTTTTTACTTGAATTAAGTACCAGGGTTAGCCCAACTTCACTGATGAGGATCATGGGGTACAGAGATGGTAAAATAAGTACTATAGGGTCATAAAGTGAATAAGTAGCCATCTGGTTCTAGAATCTCTGTTCCTAACCACCATGCACATTTCTTCTACCATGATTTGAAATAAACTCTGAAAGCTTCAGGCGTGCTCTAATATAACACTTATCCCACACAGGGCAGCAGAAGGAACTCTCGAATGCAACAAGGCTTCCAGCACAATGCTGGGAAAGCTCCTTACCTGGTGAACAGTTGAAGTTCTAGGATCAGGTAGCACCTGTGTTTCAGTCTGGCTCCCCTAAAATGAGCAACTTCAGGCATGCCTGAGTCACTTCAAGTCAACCTTGGTCATCAGTAGGAAGGGAACGATGATCATAAACATGCAGTACAGTGGGTCTAAGATTATATATTAGTATTATGAACATTGTTACTGAGGAGTCATGGTGGTTTTATCAGGTTAAGTTATGGATGGCTAACCTAAGGTCACTGGCTCAAACCCAACAGTTGCTCCACAGAAAAACGGTGAGGTTATCTGCTCTGCTAAACTCTATACAGGGTCATTATGAATTAGAAATGACTCAGTGTCTGTGCATAGGTCTTATCATCTTTACTATTCTACCATCCATCCTTACAGTTTGTTTGTGCAAAAAAAGGAAGACCAGCACTATAGTATCATTAAATAATGTTGGAAGGAATGATAAAGTGCCAGCAATATATTTCATGTCTATGGCCTTAGATTCAGCAGAAGCATTTAAAGAATCCAAAGGCATGTATGAAGGGGCTGAGAAAGGACCATAGTCATTAGAGGAAAGATTTTGAAAGACCAGCAGCTACTTAAGCTTCAGAATGCAAAAGGGTGAACTAACATCATTAGTCAAAGGCAGGAGGGATAATTATGACAAACCTGCCTCCCATCTCCATTAAGGCAAGAAAATAAAATCCAGGTAAATATTCTTGCTGAAAAAACTTCAAGTTACTGGTACCATATAGGAATGGGCATTCCTCAGAGACGAATGCCATTCCTGCTGGAAATTTTGGGATAGAGGAACGTCGTCGTCACATCTACCTTGAATAAGGTGGGATAAATGAGCCTGATGATTCTATGGAAAGTACATCGGCAAATAAATGTCATTAGAGAAATAAAAGTTCCTCATAAATTGCTTGTTTCTCCAGCAATATACTTTTTCACGTATGAAATCTATGCTTTCTTTAAGACATTTTTCTAGGTCCATGTTCCAAAATGTGAATAATATAATATTATTGATTCATTCTGCCAAAGTGCTTGCCACAAAAGGTAGAATTCCTTTCCATTTCCACCAGATATGGATAAGGTTACCTATTTTAGCATACAAGCCCCCCCCCAACTAAACAATCTCTCATTTAAAAAATCACGTTCATTGAGGAGCATTGGGATTCTAATAATACTTAGAAAACTGACCTTACTAAAAAAAATGCTGTTTCAGAGTTCCAGGAAGTTAGTATCAAAGCCACTTCAAAACTAGGCTCATACAGTTTTGCAGGTTGCAAAACTGAAATCACCTTGATTTTCTCAACATATCTAAAGGCCACTCATGAACGGGCAACCTGACACTGAGTTGAAGAAATGATTTTGTTGTTCCCTTTTTTCTGAAGCAAGAGACAAATGCTCGAAAGGCAAGATCAATTGAGGAAATCTGTTTTCAAAGCACACTCTTCCCAAAAATGCTTGGCCATTATGAATTCCACCCCAATCTCCACTTTGTCAACAACATTGTCTCACTACCAAAAGCCTTTGTGGTCAGATGACCCCACAGAGCTGCGAGATTCAGCCTCCTCAAAGGAAGATGCCTTCCCTCACACCAGACACTCCCAAGGCGGAGAGAAAGTGAGGCTGCTTTACAAAATCTTATTTTATATATTAAATCAAAGTTACCATATTATTTATTGAATTAATATTTCAGTCCATTTTTACGGTCAAATCACAGTACCAAAATACATTTTGTTTGGTTTTGGTTTTGGAATTTTAATAAGTCTTCTGACTAGGATACAAGGATTTTATAATGGAAATGTCAACTACTTAACAATCTTCAAAAAAAGAGAAGTACTTGGAGTTAGAAGCTTAAGATTATATGTCTCTAAATTCGCATAACTGTCATAGCCTTCCTGCCAGTTGATGTGCACAAAGTATATGTTCAAGGAGGAGGGATGATCCTCAAGCTGGTAAGCTGATGATTAGCACCTCCGGAGAGGATTACATTTTACCGCTGTAACCTTCTGTGAGGACAAAGCTGCCGCAGACCGCCCACTCTGTTATTGGAATATTGATTGTGCAGGTCAGTAGATTTAGTGAACTAAGGTTAGTGACCACACATTCTCACTCTCACCGCCACTGAGTCAGCTCTGACTCATGGCAAGCCCATAGGGCAGGTTGGAATTGCCCTGTGGGTTTCCCAAACCATAAGTCTACAGGAGTAGAAAGCTTCATCTTTCTTCCTTGAAGTGGCTGGTGGTTTCAAACTGCTGATCTCTGGTCTCGATACCTTATCTGGACTTTATGATAACCATTAAAAGACTTTCTGTAATTGGCCAATTCTACCAGGTGGGATGTACCGTAGGCATTTTACCATGCATTCATTTATTTTATATGCGTATACACATACGCACATGTGCACATACACACACACACATGAATCATATAAGAGGGGTTGTGAAATTAGCAGGGGGCTTCCAACCAAAGGAACGGACAAAGCCTTCATTAATTTTGACTCTGAGAACTGTTTCAAACAGATGAATCGTCACTTATCCTCATCCTGGTTTCATTTCTGTCCTCCATGTTCTTTCATTTCTGATCCCCATTAGGATCTCAGGTGGAAAGAACTACTATTTAGATAAGTTCGAAGGGGGGCGCGGGGAGGTCAACCAGTTTGTGGAACTATTTCATCAGCTTTAAATATTTGCACATATTTCAATTAATTCCTTTTCCCGCTGAGTGCAATTGTTCAAAGTGCTTATTTTAAGCTCCAAACTGCCGTGACACAGATCTGTAAATCTAGTTCCTTCTCAAAGTTCCTTGTATTCCATTGAAGGTTCTGAAAGATGCCTGATGCTAGCCAGTTATCGAAGACTCTCTTTTCTCCTCCCCACACCGCAGCTCCTCTGGTGGCAAGAGCTTTGTCGTGTCACCACTCTACTGCGGCACAAGATTGCACTGGATTTTAGTGAAGAGTTGGGTTTTCTGTGAGGAAAATCTCACACTGTTCCAGAAATCCAGGAAATTAGAAAGAAAGCCACATCAAAACTAGTCCCATACACAATTTTGTCCAGTAAGAATTTCCCTACCATAAAGAGCATATTGGAGACAGAGAGGGAGAATCTGGTAAACTACATGCAAAGTTGGGAAATGTGTTTCCCTACGTGCACAAGAACAAAGGCAGATAACCAATAGTACAATATTTATTTGCTATCTGTCATAATGCAGAAATCAATTAGGTAATTTAATGGTCCCCAGTTAATTGTACAAATGGCATACCCCCTTTGAACGCTTAGGGTGTCACCTTGCAAGAATACGGCAATAGAATTCCCTATCACAGTTTCTACTCAACATCGCATGTTGCCCAGCTAGGGCAAAGAAGGCAAACAGAATTTTTTAAAAGAATCAAACAGGTAGAAAGGAAGAAATAAAACTATCCTTATTTACAAATGACATGATTGTCTGTGTCTTAAACCCCATTTAAAAACACCACATATTCAGCAAGATAAGAGGATACAAGGTCAATACATACATGTCGATCATATTACTATATTCTAGTTGAGGAAGAAAGAAAAACAGTTTCCTAAAGATATCTATAACCTCATCCTGGGAACCAGTAAATATGTCTCCTCATATGACAAAAGGAACTTTGCATATATGATTATGGTTGTGGACTTTGTGGCAGAGAGATTATGCTGGATATCCGGGTGGCCTCCCACTAATTATGTGAGTTCATAAAATCAAATAACCTTTTCTGGCTATGGTCAAAGAGAGAGGCACAACGAGAGGTGAAGGCCTAAGACACGACCCTTCATTGCTAGTCTGGAAGATGAAGGAAGGAAAACATGAGCCAAGAATTGTGGGTGATCTTTAGAAACTGGAAAGGACAAGGAAATATCTCTTTTCCTAAAACTTCCCCAAAGGATAGGAGCCCTCCTGCTACTTTGATTTTAGCTTGGTAAGACTTGTGCCAGACTTGTAGCCTATAGAAGCAATGCACTGTTGTTGTTTATACCACTAAGTGTGCTGTTACTTGTTTCAGCAGAAACAGAAAACACTATTAATATACTAGCAATAAAGAACAGACATAAGCAATATAAAATAATCATTCATAAGAGTTCCCCAAGATGAAATCATTTGAATTAAATCTAACAAAATGAGAAAGGGATCTATACTAAAAACTACACACACTGATGGAAATATTCATAGAGCTCAATAAACTGAGACATAGTACCACGTGACTCAACATTGTAGAGAGCTCCATTGCACCACTAGACACTGCCTTCCATGTTTATCTATGGGCTTTCATGCACTTCCACGAAAACCTAACAAGATTTCTCATAGAATTAGCCAAGCACATACTTAAATGTACATAGAGAGGCAAATGAATCCTAATAGCTACAATTTTATTGAAAAAGAAAAAACTTTAAAAAGTCACACTACCCAATTTTAAGATTATACTATAAAACTACACTGATCAAAACATTCTTATATTAATAAAAGGCAGATACATAGATCAATGGAAAGAAATAGAGCCTAGAAATAGACTCAAAATTATGGCAAGTTAAGTTTTTACATAAGTGCAAAGAAATAACGATGTATAAATTACAAAGGGCACATGAGGGAGGGGGGAGCGGGGAGGGAGGGGAAAAAAAAGAGGACCTGATGCAAAGGGCTTAAGTGGAGAGCAAATGCTTTGAGAATGATTGGGGCGGGGAATGTATGGATGTGCTTTATACAATTGATGTATGTATATGTATGGATTGTGATAAGAGTTGTATGAGTCCCTAATAAAATGTAAAAAAAGAAAAGGGAAAACAAAGAAAGAAAGAAAGAAAAGAAAATGATTAGGGCAAAGAATGTACAGATGTGCTTTATACAATTGATGTATGTATATGTATGCACTGTGATAAGAGTTGTATGAGCCCCTAATAAAACGTTTTTAAAAAAATAAGTGCAAAGAAAATGTAATGGGAAAGAACAGGCGTACAACAAATAATTTCAACACAATTGTTGATAATATGTATGCAAAATATAAAATGAACCTTGATATAATTATTACTTCATGGGCAAACTCCATTATCTTTTTTATTTCATTTTTCCATGAGCCTTTTGAAGCCTCCTTGTATGTAAATATAAAACATAAAAATTTCAAACATTTTATAAGAAATCATGGAGAAATTTTTCTAGAACTGAGTTTTTAAAAGGAGATCTTAGGCATAAGTATCCCTGTGGCACTGTCAGGGAAGCATTGGGCTACTAACTTTACAGGTGGTAGTTCAAACCCACCAGCTGCTGCTAAGGACAGAGCTGAGGCTGCCCGTTCCTGTAAAGACTTGCAGCCTATAAAACCATCCATTGGGTCTCTGTGAGTCAGAACCAACCCAATGGGATTACGTTTGGATTCTTTTTTTTTTAATTCTTTTTTTAAGTTGACACTGAAAGCACACCTCAGGGCAAAGGGGAACATTAAGGGGAACAAATATACAACAATAGAGAGCGATCAGATCAGTGATTTCAGGGCCTACAGGTGGGAGGAGGATTTGATTGCAACGGGATAGCATAAGAAAGCTGTGCGAATGATGGCTTTGTTTTGTATCATATTGTATGATCACAAATGTATGTTGTTGGTAGCTACCATTGGGTCAGCTCCAGAATCGCATCATAACAGAATGAATGAATGTCTAGTGACCACATCATAACAGAATGAAATGCTGCCTGATCCTGCACTGTTCCCACGATCAGGTGTAAATCAAACTACTGTCATCCATAGGGTGACAAATTTTTGGAAGATCACCAGGCATTGCTTCCTCGTGCCCTTTAGAAGTTCTGCGAAAGTTGTTTGGTATCACAGCAACACGGAAGCTTGAAATGACACATGTGTGGTGGGTTCATGAGGCACATCGGACAAGAACTCAACCTGAACGGCCCACATGAAAAGGAGGAATAACCACCGCCTTGCACGCAAATGGACACATGTCAAAATCCATAAACTGTCCTTCCAAGAGGAGTCCTGCTGTGAGAACCTCAAGAACATGAGTTGCCCTGCCGAACAAAAAGGAAGCTTTCCACGTCTTCAAAGTGGTAGGGGCCAATCTGCTCTGTCTCACAGGGTCACGAAGCGTGGGAATTGACTCGATGGAAGTAAATATGGTTTGGGTTGGGTTGGGTACTGCAAAGCATACCAATTTTGTTTTATGTTAACCAAAAGAGTGTTTTTTAAAGACAGGTCCAGAATGGTATTCAAAGAACTGAATCCAATCTTCTCAACCCTGTGGCAGGGGACATAGCTTACTCAGCTTTACATTCTCTCTGCGGCCTTGGCACTATACTCTGGAAATATTAATGGAACTAGATAGTTTTCCAATATTTTGTGTTGCTGTCAGTGATTCACTAGCATATAATCACCTATGTCCACTCCATTTTGTTAACAGCTGTGAAGTGCTGATACTCAAAAATTACTGTGAAAGTTGTGGATTCCCAATCAAAACCTGTACCTAGAGGGATGAGCCAGGGTAGACTGAGAAATTAAATATTATGCGCCCTCAAAAACTACGCATTGAGTGGCTTCATTGAGGAATGAAGGTAGGTATGACTGAGGTATCTGAATCTGCAGTTGTAGAAGCAGAGGCCAGAAAGCTCACAAACTGCAACTAAAGGAAGCACAGCCCTGGTCCCACCTACTCTCATCTCAAAACCCAGTCACAAAGCACGCCAGGCTCCAAGAGGTCCAGACAGAACGTTCCCAGACAAACTGCTACAGGCACTCATTGTCGTTCTTACAGAAGCCTGCAAGGAATAACTGAAATGTCGTTAATTCTGTAGTCATGATAGACACCATTGTATGAAATACTAAGTTTCCTTCTAGGGGAAAACAAAATGCCACAGCCTTATTAGAAAGTTAGGAGCTGTTGAGACCTTAAACTCACAGGTTCCAGAGAAAAGTGAAACCCTGCCTTCTAGGATTCAGCAAAGGACGAATAAATTCTCTAGACACACTGTGATTAAGTGCCTGGAGAGAGGGATGGATGAGGGTGCCACTCAGAGGTAAGAGGGTACATCTGGAGGAGGTGGGTGGCGTGAGGTGGGATTAAGGAAAGCTTTACTGAAGATAAGATCTCTCTCTCTCTCTCCTGTGGTTCTTCTTTTGTTCTAACAGTTGCCACTGAGAGAGCTTCTCTACATATTTTGGGCACAGAAACAATGCAGCTTCCATTGTCCGCTCCAATGATGTCTTCATCTTTCAGAAGATAAATTAAAGACATTCCTATGTTGTGGTTTCCTACAAGTTCTTTTTCCAGAGGAAGAAAAGAACCCCTTTCCATCCTGAGTGAGACCTCATAGAAAGAAAACAGATCATTGGGGCAGGGCTGATAAGAGTCGTCTCAGATTGAGCACTTCAAACACTGTCCCTACACATAGTATGTTGAGGGAGCCTCAGTGGCTTAATACTGGTCCATGATGCACAAGGTCTCTAGTTCGAAATCTCTGTGGGAGAAAGAGGGGCCTTTCTACTCCCAAACAGTGACAGTCTTTAAACTCACAAGGGCAGTTTACCCTGTCCTATAGGGTCACTATGACCCGACATCAATTTGATAGCAGGGAGTTCGAGTTTGTTCAGAGACACTCTGAATCTGAGCAAAGAAGACTGTCCGTGTGGGATTTATTGTGTGGACGAGAGAAACAAATCCAGTGACACTTAGAAGTGTACACGAAAGAGCTTTATGTCAAGAAGCCAGTCTGTACCAAGAAAGCATCCTAGCCCGGTCCGACTCAAGCCCTCAAGTCCGACACGACTAGGCCATGAAGGCCCGCTTCAGACCGACAGAGTCACATGCAATGTGCAGAATGCAGGAAGACCACCAGGCTGGTGGGTGAACAGCCCTGCGGATCCAAGGTTGGTGGAAAGATGCCAGGGCTCTGGCACTCTGAGGGTCAGTGGCAGAGAGAGGAGAGGGTTCCAGTGGCCTCCGGATGAGAAAACCACACCCAAGGATGCAGCATCACGCTGCGACCTGACTGACAGGCGTGGTCCCATCCTAGCCAGGAGTGTCTCGCTGACATCAAACCATCTGCTACCACAATGGCAGCCCTCTATTTGCTTCTCTCTCTCCCCTCAACTTGAGTCACCTTATTCCCCTCAGATAAATACAAAGAGAAGTCATTATTTTTGTTCCCACTATTTAATAATAGCAATTAAAAAGAAGACCACACATTCTGTATTTTATGTTCCCCCCACCCCCTAAAAGAAAAAAATGTCATTTTCCTCTTTATATCAGCACTGACAAATGAAATTTTGGAGAATTTCCTGAAGCCGAGTTACTTGGGGATCTGAGACCACTTCTTTTCTATTTTTCTCCAAATGTATATTCTTGCATATCACTTTGATGGTATTTTTCATAGGCTGAATACTGCCATCTCAAAGTGTTCCTCACACCATTGTTATTTTTAATGATTTGCACCTTGTACATAATAATTAAAATCATCCTGTGTATGTGGAGTTCTCTAGAAAGCAAAGCAAGTGACATATGTGTTTGTCTATGGAAAGAGAATTATATCGAGAAATGGCTTACACAGGTGTAGAAACTAGCAAATCCAGTCCAATTCAAGTCAAGCTTCTCCTGACTTGACGAAGCAGAAGGAGGATGAAGCCGAGACAGAAGGCTACACTAGCTGAGGGATACAGAGGTCTGACACTGGCGAAACGACTCCACCACCAGTGTCCAAAATAAAACTCCACCACCAGTGTCCAAAAACAAGAACTGGGTCAGAGAGGCTCTGACTCTGCTTGCTCTTTCTCTATAAACAGACAGGCTTATGACACCAAGAAGGTGACATCAGGCACTTCCTACCCTTACCCTGGAACGTCTAATTGGCATGATCCCTAACCTTCACACGAGGTTGTCCACATTAAGTCCAGTCCCAGGATGGATCAGAGATTGTGCTGTAAGACTCACCAGAATCCAACGAGGTAATGATTATGATTCCAACTTCACAAATAGAGAATGAAGACTGTGGCGAGAAGAATCCCCACTTTACAAGTGGGAAAGCAACCGGCTCAGAGTGACCGAGTCAGAGAGACAAGGCGACATGCTGAAACTGGGAGATGGCCAGCTCAGGAAGGAACTCAAACTGATCCAAAATCATAGGGTTAAACTTGATCACTGGATGGGGCTTTTCTTATTGTTCACAAATTTGGTCAAGTGTTGAGGACAATAGTCTAAAGAGGAGCTGCGGATATGATCAAAATGGCATAGTGCCTCCCTAACATATGTTGAAGTCCTAGCCCCGTGCCTCCAAAACGTGGAGAGATGATCAGTTATCACAAGGTGGTCCTGGAGGAGGGCGAATCCAATGCCCTATGGGTTGTGTCTTGATGCAGAAGACACCAAGAGGCACAGCTAGGAAGGAAGCCTGTGGTGATTCCCCTACATGTCCACAAGTCCAGCCTCAAACAGATGGAGACCAGAAAGAGCCTTCCCCTCTGCTAGTTTTCAGAGACAACAGGGGCTTGCTGCCAGCCTGAATTCAGACTTCTTGACTTCAGAAAGGGCCCCTGGTGGCTTAGTGGATTATGAGTTGGGCTGTTCAACCACAAGGTCAGTAGTTCAAACCCACCAGCCTCTCTGCAGGAAAAGGGATGAGGCTTCCTGTCTTATCAAGCTCAGCCTCAGAAACCAACAAGGGCAGTTCTCCTCTGTCCTGTACAGTCCCTGTGAGTCCAAGGTCAGCCTTTAAACGTGTGAGACAATACACTTGGGGTCTGTTTTTTGTCTTTTAATGCCCACGTTACTTTGTGGCATTTTTTTTTTTTGGCAGCCCCAGGAAATGAATAAAACATGTTTGTTTCTGCAGAAGAATGAAAAGGTAGAGGCTTCGGTGGTTACCCATGATCAACCAGCTCCGGTCGATAGAAAACTAAAAATGGCAAAAGGAGCACAAGCCAAGTTATCAAGAGATCAGGACGAAGGTCACCTCAAGAGGTCAAGCAGAACACACATCATCCTGGCCAGGGAATTGGGGCAGGAGGCCCCAGACGTGCATCTCACGAGGGACCAGCATGCGGACTCCTACCGTGGGGAGCTGCAGTTGGCCAGGGTGAGCCAAGAGGAGGACCTTCTAAGTAAACGTATTTTGCACTACTCATGCAATCGCCTTTCCTTTGCAAGCACTGAACTCGAAGGTAGAGGAGACCTAGGAAGTGTGGAGACAAGTGTCTGCCGTCCTCCTTTGTAGGATGGAGATGGGGTACGTCCTAAAATCGGATGGGGTAAGAAGTTAGGGATTGGATATGAACAGCAAGTTTGGACTTTCAAAAGGAACTTGCTCTTACAATCAGAAGGCCCCAAACTAGAGAATTTTCCTGAACTATCACCAAAAAAGGAGAGACACAGAGCATATTAAAAGACAATAAAGGAGAGAAGGAAGAAGTAAAAAGATGAGCCTAATTTGCTCCTTCCTAACTAGCTTCCAAGTTGCACATAAAATATGAAGCAACCTGTGACAAAATGATGGGGAATCAAGCTGAAGACATAATGCAAAGTGGTGCCATTAGGGAAAAACACACCAGAGACAAAGTAGCATTTTTTAAATGATCCATGAGAAACAGTGCGCAGTGCGCCTCTCTCGAGAGTGTGGCTTACAATCAATTGACTGTTGATAAGTTTCCACGTTGTTTAAATGTGTGTATTATATTTGTATTAAAACTATTCATCTAAAATCCTTTGGTTCCTTTGAAAAATAAAATAGTTGACTTCAGCCAAGGTTGTCTTCCTTCCTCCAGCTTCATCTTCTAAAGCATCAGACACATATAACTGTGAGTATTTTCATAAAGCCATCCTGTATTTTTCCTTTTACTGCATCAATCCATAGCTGAAGAAGAGAGAAACCAGCGGCGTCTGTGGAAATTCCCCGTGGCCTTGGTCTGTGTCAGACTGGCTTTGCTAACTCTAACGTGGCTTCAAGTGAGGCTATCTTCTCAAGGAGCCAGAGCCTTGTGCGTTCGCCAGGCTTGTGAGGGGAGTGGAAGGAAGCAAACTGAACGCAGTGTGTTCAGAAAGGTCCCCTCTGCTGATGAGGGAGTTCCACAGTCCTGCCAACACTGTCACTGACCCTTTCAACACAGATCCTCAGACTCCAATTATCACTCATTTCCTCCTCCTTCTTGTCGCTCGTGTTTGACAGCTGTTTGGTGACAATGAAAGAAAAGCTTTCTGTCGCCAGGTATTATGCTGCTTGGCCAGCTTAACCTCTGAAAATATTTCATTATCTTCAAAATGCCCCTCTAATACCATCCCTTTCTCTATCGTGTCCAAAGTGGCATTTGCTTCAGTGCATCTCAACCTGGGTCTGAGCTCGCCTGTCACTGAATGCTGTGAGCAGGCTCCTTAGACACCACACTCCGCCTCTTTGCAAGAAATGTTCATTCTGTGGCTGCCCACTTCCAGCTAATCTTGATACACAGACATGTGCTAATCTTGATACACAGACATGTGCTAGACTTTGCCTATGAGGATAAGCACTAAAATTTTGTCACAGGGGAAAAAATGGTTACAAAACAATCTGTCTGGGATGAGCCCTTGAAAATGAGCATCCTCATGCATATGGAAGCAGAGAGATCCAAATATACAAGATATTATTGGTGATCATCTCTGTGGGAGGGGATTGTTGATTATTTTCTGTTTTACGATGGTGAATTTTCTGATTTTTTTCACAGTACACATATATCATCTCACCACAGAGACCAAATAACAGTGATGTTTTCAACATTTAATTTGGCTTCAGAGATGGGCGTTTTTGGGTGACTGGAAGAGTCTCCCACCTTGAGAGCGCTCTGAGAGCCTTCGTTTGGAACTGCCAGACGTGATCATCCCCCTTTCTCTACTTCTGATCCCACTGGTTAGTGCCGCCAGCCATCGGAAAGGAGTCCCCTCTGTGACGAAAGGTTTGGGAGACTGAGCGTGGTGAATGGTTGAGTAGCATGGCAGCTCAGCTAGAGTTGGGTGTTTCTGCAGACAAGTGATGTGTGTGTACATGCGCACGTTTAAACATTCTCTACAAGGGCCAGTAGGCAAGGGCTACCGACAAAGCAAATGAAATTCCCCAGGAGCCCTCAGCAGGAGATGGCAGCAAATCCCAAAGGGGGAAGATTGCTTTTTGCATCCCCACCCTACATGGTCCATCTGACTGCACACTGCATCAGTCTCCGGCAGTGGGCATATGGTGGTCTCCGAGTTTCCAAAGCAGGCCTCTCTTCCCAGCATGCCATTGACCCAGAGAGCTACCTCGTGGCAGAGAAAGAGGAAAATGATCCTTTGGTCCTCCAGGCCCAAGGAGCAGGTCAAGCTGTGTAGAGCATCTCTCTTTGGCCAGTGTGAGGGATTGCACGTCAGAGATTTCTGTTAGAAAGTGTGGCAACGCGATACCTAGCCATCCTCCTCCTTGCCTGACTTTCAAATCTAGAGTGCCTGAGAAGCTACAAAGATGAAAATCAAAATGTCAGTATGATTTTTGATAATGCCATTCATAATATGGTGTAGGAATGGCAATATTGGGTTTCCTGATTGCTAAACCCCATAAATAGACAACTCTGTTCATCAGACAAATGTACCAAAAATGCAGGAGTGTGTGTGTGTGTGTGTGTGTGTGTGTGTGTGTGTGTGTGTGTGTGTGTGTGTGTTTGGGGTAGGTCTCCCAAATGTTGTAGCATGGAAGTATTTAATATTTCCTGCTTTCTAGTTCTCACAGTCATAAATAGCTCTGTGCATCTGATAGAGTTGACGTTATCTAACCTTACTAAACCTATTTCCTCATCTTTATGCAGATCTAAGGGACAACATTAGTGAAAACCTAATCTGGCTGATCTTTTGTAATCATCATTAAATGATTTTTCTCACATGCAGATGGCTGAGGAGCCAGTGAATTTAATAACCTCTAGTTTCTTCCTGGCCTGAAACTCTATTCTATTTTCTCTTCCTTTATCAGGTATCATCCCCTATACAGGCAAAGCTCCTTTGAAGTTAAAACAAATATATATTTGAACACATATTCATATAGATATATTTGAATAAGGTGAAAAGTAAACATTTCATAGCTATTTACTATCATTATTAACCCAAGAAAAAACCTGAAAACCTAAATGGTAAATTGTTTGTAAAAGTTGATTAATTAAACACTCAGATCCAAACAACATTAAACTGTGATTTATAATCCTCTTCTCTCTATAACACACACACAGAGGAACTAGAAGATAATTTAACAATTTTACCCATGCCATGCAGTTTTCTCATACCTATTACTCTAATGGATTATTCACTTTGAAACTTGAGTCATCTGGGGCAGAATATAAATAAACAAGACCCAGATTAGCTGCCAAATTTAGAGCCTAAGTCTGGATATAAGCCAAGCAGAGGTAGTGGAGAAGCCTTGATACAAGAAGTCTTGAATCTCTCAGAAAAATGCTTTTCCATTAACAAAAGCTATCTCATAGCCCTCAACCCCAAAACAGGGTCTTTTCTTTTTTAATCCACTCTTTCTGACCATAATGCAATTATCTTTAATAACAGTCATAGATAAAGCAAACTAAAAGTCACCATCAAGTTAAGCAGAGTTAGAGAGAAGAAAAATGAACAGATTTATGCCCTTTATTCATTCATTTCAATATTAGAATTTTTTCATGCCTATACCATTACATGTAGTGTGTTAGTTTGGTTACTGTAGAGAAACAAATTCACAGACACTCATGTATAAGAGAGAGTTGGTTGTGGTTTGTTTTTTTTTGGTGGGGGGGGATTAATCATTTTATTGGGGGCTCATACAATTCTTATACAATCCATACATCCATCCATTGTGTCAAGAACATATGTACATTTGTTGCCATCGTTCTCAAAACATTTGTCTTCTGCTTGAGCCCTTAATACCTGCTGCTCATTTTCCCCCTCCCTCCCCACTCCCCCATCTCATGAACCCTTCATCATTCATAATTATTATTTTGTCATATATTACACTGTCCAATGTCTCCCCCCGCCTTCTTCTCTGCTTTCCCTCTCCCAGGGAGGAGGCTATATGTAGATTCTTGTAATCAGTTCCCCCTTTCTACCCCACATTCTCTCCACCCTCCAGGCATCACCACTCTCACCACTGGTCCTGGAGGAGTCATCTGTCTGGGATTTCCTGTTTTTCCAGTTGCTATCTGTGCCTATGTACATCCTCTGGTCTAGCCAGATTTGTAAGGTAGAATTGGGATCATGATAGTAGAGGGGAGGGAAGCATTTAAGAACTAGAGGAATGTTTCATCGTTGCTACCCTGCACCCTGCCTGGTTCATCTCCTCCCCACAACCCTTCAGTAAGGGGTGTCTGATTGGCTACCATTGGGCTTTGAGTCTCCACTCTGCACTCACCCACATTTTCAATGATATTTTGTTTCTTGATGCTTGATATCTGATCCCTTCAACAGCTCATGTTCACACAGGCTGGTGTGTTTCTTCCATGTGGGCTTTGCTACTTCTGTGCTATATGGCCACTTGTTTATCTTCGAGCCTTTAAGACCACAGATGCTATATCTTTTGATAGCTGGGCACCATCAGCTTTCTTCACCACATTTGCTTATGCACACGTTTGTCTTCATTGATCTTATCAGGGAGGTGGGCACCCATTGATATGATTTTTAGTTCTTTGATGTCTGATAACTGGTCCCTTCTGCACCTGTGGTCAAACAGGATGGTGTGCTTCTTCCAAGTGGGCTTTGATGTTTCTCAGCTAGATGGCCACTTGTTTATCTTCAAGCCTTTAAGACCCCAGATGCTATATCTTCTGATAGCTGGGCACCATCAACTTTCTTCACCACATTTGCTTATGCACACATTTTTCTTCAGCAATCGTGTCGGGAAGGTATACATCCTGGAATGCCAATTTAATAGAACAAAGTGTTCTTGCATTAAGTAAGTGCTTGAGTGGAATCCCAATGTCCACCTCTTGCCTTAGTACTAAACCTATAAATATATGCACCTAGATCTTTTTCCCTACACTCATATATATTTACATATGTACATTCCAGTCTTTGGACCTCTATAAATACCCTTTGTCACCTACTACTTTCCTCTATTTCCTTTTACTTGCCTCTTGTCCCACTATCATGCTCAGCCTTCATTTGGGTTTCAGTAATTTCTCTAGGTTACCTTGCTCTTGCTGAATCCCTACCAAGCCACTCACACCCTCCTTGCCACTGATTTTTGATCACTTATTGCTCCCCTGTCCCTGGATTGATCAGCATCACCTCCTTGCCCTTTCCTCCCCCTCTCCCATGTCCCCCTGGAACCATTTGTCCCATTGTCTTCTTCTCCAGACTATTCATCTGGTCTATCTTATCTAGATAGATCTGTAGAGATAATAATATGCACCAAAAATCAAGTCATTGCAAGATAGGCAATGAGTGAGAACACAGCTATGACAATAAAAATGGAAATCAATTGCCCAAAGAATAAATTAATTAAAAGAAAAAAATTTTTTAAGAAAGAGAAACCTGTAAATAGATCAAGGTCTGATTTTTGATCTCTAGGCGTGTCTTTCAGTCAGGTCCAATGGGGTAGCATGCTTTAGCCCCAGAGTCTGTCCTTTGTACTCTCTCAGGGGCTCCCTGCTCTGCTCCCACAGTTGCTATGTCACATGCTTTTAGTGGTTTGCCTCAGTGTCACAGTGTCTGGGCCAGTCCTGGCCCTGAGTCTCCAGTGTTGTCCCCCTTAGGGCCCTGAGCCATCAAGGGATAATGTGTCTCATAGTGGGATCAGCCATATTGTCCACTCTGTCCGTTGGCTATTCATCCTCCAAGCCTGATGGGCCAGGATGTGCTCCACTCTCTCTTCCTCTCCCTTCATTTGCTCCCATATTTGCTGATCAGACATGCCCCTCTCCCCTAGGTGCAGCTTCAGTGCCATCCTTTCAAGTAAATTCTTCTGGGGTGAGGGGCAGTGGTCCACATAGCTGGTATGGGGGCTGAGCCCTCAGACCCCTTCCACTGGCTCCCCACTCCTTGCCGGCACACTGCGTCTGGCCCTGGCTTAATATCTGGTCCCTCTTTTCCTGTGGAGACCCAAACAATACCCTCCCATGGGGTGGGTCAGTGCCCTATTCCCCCCATCACACATATTTTTTTCCCTTTCCCATTTCCTCCCTCCACTCCTATTATAGTTGGCTACCATATGTACCCCTGGATTTGGTCTGGCCCCTGCCATACTATCTGGACCTCACCCCTGGAGTGTTTGTATAAAGTAGGTTTTTCCCTGTGCCCCTTTTGCACTTTCTGTTCTCTCCTTTTTATATATAAACCTACCTCAGTGGACTCATGTTATACTTGTCCTTTTGTGCTTGGCTCACTTCACTTAGCATAATTTCCTCCAGTTCTTCCCATGCGTTGATATGCTTTATGTGTTCATCACTGCTTTTTAGTGATGCGTAGTACTCCATTGTATGTATGTACCGCAGTTTTTAATCCATTCATCTGTTGATGGAAATTTGTGATTGTGAACTGTGCCGCAATGAACACTGGAGCACAGATGTCTGGCCATGGTTTGTTTCTTGCCTCTTCTGGATATATGTCCAGTAGAGGGATTGCTGGGTTGTATGGTAACTCAATTTCCATCTGTCTGAGAAATCGCCAAATCGATTTCCATAGTGGCTGTATATAGCTACAGATCCACCAGCAGTGGATGAGAGTTCCTATCTCACCACAGCCCCTCCAACACTTGTTGTTTTCTGATTTTTTTAATTGGGCTATCTTTGAGGGTGTTAGGTGTTTTCTAAGAGAGAGTTTTATATAAAGGTTAAATGTGCATCAAGAAAATATCTCAACCCAGTGCTGCCCAAGCCCATAAGTCCAATATTAACCCATATGTCCAACACCAATCCACAAAGTCCTCCTCCATCTCACAAAACAAATGCAATGATGCAGGAGGAAAGCCAAGTCAGTGAGTGTGTAAGCATCTCAGTGCTGACAGGGATCTTCACACGACTGCTCTAGCACCCAGGGTGGCATCAGGGTAGGTTCATGCGGCTTCTCTTTGGGGATATCTTGCAGGAAGCCAGCCTTGCAAGCTGAAGCAGGGAACTGCCAAGGCAGCTGCACCCTGGTCCAACCATCAGAAATCAAGAGGCCCGAGAACTAGAAAGACAGGACTCCAGAAGCCATTTACCCTCTGCCCTTCAATTAACCCCACATGTGTTTATCAGCCAGGTTAGCACAATAAACTAACTAACTCACACTGTTAGGACCCAGAGGTGATGTCAATAAATAAGACTAATTTCTTTATTTGGATTTTCCCCCAAATGAGACATTTTGAAAATTAATGGAAAGAAAGTGGATGGTTTAAAGCAGAGTCATGGTGAAGAAGTCACAATGAAGCAATTCCCCAAAGAATCTAATAAACTACTGATTCATGACAAAGTTTCCCAGATCCACAGCAAGAAATTTAAAAATAAACAAAAACAGTGTGTGTGTGTGTGTGTGTGTGTGTGTGTGTGTGTGTGCTGAGTTGTGATCTCTTTGAAATAGTGATTCTCTATTCTAACCCGGCTGTTAGTGGTTGTCAAGTTGCTTCAAACTTATAGTGGGTGTCCTTATGTACAAAAGAACAAAATGTTCCCTAGTGCTGTGTGTCCATGATCTTGGTTATGTTTGAGTTTATTGTGTCCGTTCATTTCACCAAGAGTTTTCTTAAATTTTGGCAAGTTTTCTTAATTTTGCCTACATGTAGACAGGATGTGTCTGTCTAGAAATTTGTCTTGCCTAGTTCCCTACTTCCTTGGTTGAGTCTCGAGCCTAGGTCAAGATTAGATATCATCTTCTTCCAAAATTCAAAATGCAATGATCCATGGTGGTCAATTGTATCATCTAGTTTCAACTCACATTTAGGATAAGGAGGCAGCCCTCAAGGATGCATATAACTTTGGAGAGCTTATAGCAGGCACCATGCAGAGGTAAACTCTTTCCTGCATCATACGTAGGCCTAACCTTGATCATTTCTCCTAGCGAGGTTAAGGGCGGGAGGGGTGGGGGGAGACTCTGATCTGTGGAAGTGGTGTGTGTGCAGGTGCAGCCCACAAGTATTAAACCAAAGATTGTATTTACTGTAACACTACCTTCTCCAACCACTGGCTCTGTGATCCTGTTCAAGTTCATCGTAAATTCCTGTTTTCAGGAGCACTTCTGACATTTTTTATTTAGTCCTCTTCTTTTTTTGCCTTTCTTTCCAAGTGCATTAGTTGCCATGGAAATAATGATGCTAATTCTAAGGGTGGAGTCCAGAGAGATCTACAGACACAGAGGAAATGTAATTTCCTCTCAGATTTGAAATACAGGCCTTAAATTGGAAAAATGCAGGATTTTAATTACACGCGATTTCAACTTCATAAGCACATTCAGCTTGGATCAGTTCACTCTCAGGCACCAGCTAATAAATAAAATCCTAACAATAAAAATCATCAAGCACAGGCTGTTTCATTGGTGTATTTTTACATAAACTAATTTATCAAGCAAAATTATTTTGATTTAAAAAAAATGTTTTACTGAAGGACTTAGGATTTTTTTTTTTTAAATCACTGGTGCCAACTAGAATCAAACCCTATAAACCCTTAAATTGGCCTGCTTTCCAGGGCTCCCAAGGTGATAGCTTACCTTCTGATAAATGGCACCTCTAAGTTCCCAAGCCTTCCAAATTTTCTCATTGAATCAAACACTGCCTGACCACTGCACTTTTCAGGCCAGTGCGACTGTGGTTGAACTAATGCTGAAGCCAGTGTGCTCATCTATCTCATTGTAGGTTTCTCTCCTTTTCTCTGACCTTCCAACCATCTGTTTCTCCAACAATTGGTTCTTTTGATATGCCTGAAGTGAGTGAGACAGACTCACCATGCTCATGTCCGGGAAGCATTCTAGATGTGCTTCCTCCAGGACAGAGCTGCTAGCTCATCTAACACTACAATTCCAATGCACCGATTATCCCTTCATTCTTTGTTTTTTCTTGTCTAGCTTCCTCATCTGAAACAAGAAAAAGGCCATGGCTCAGGTTGGCTGCACCTTTGCCTTAAAGTAACATCTTTGCTTTTTGATGCAGTGTTGTCCTGAGATGACATCAAGTTAACTCAGCTTCATAGTAGCCCTGTGTTTGTAGTTCACATAAAGACCTTCAAGATACTGTAAATACTTGAGTGTAAGCTGACCCGAATATCAGTCGAGGCACCTAATTTTACCTCAAAAACTGCATTAAAAATGTGCTGAAAAAACTCAGCTTGCGTGATGCATACCTTCCCAACACGGTTGCTGAAGAAAAATGTGTTCATAAGCACATGTGGTGTAAAAGCTGACGGTGCCCAGCTATCCAAAGATATAGCGTCTGGGATCTTAAAGGCTTTAAGATAAGCCAGCGGCCATCTAGCTCAAAAGCAACAAAGCCCACATGGAAGAAGCACACCAGCCTGAGTGACCACGAGGTGTAGAAGGGATCAGGTATCAGGCATCAAAAAATAAAAAATCATATCAGTGGGTGCCTACCTGCCCGATATGATCACTGAAGACAAATATGTGCATAAGCAAATGTAGTGAAAAAAGCTGATGGTGCCCGACTATCAAAAGATACAGTGTCTGGAGTCTTAAAGGCTTGAAGGTAAACAAGTGGCCATTTAGTTCAGAAGCAACAAAGCTCACATGAAAGAAGCACACCAGCCTGTGTGACCACGAGGTGTCAAAGGGATCAGGTATCAGGCATCAAAAAAAATAAAAAATCATATCATTGTAAATGAGGGTGAGTGCAGAGTGGAGACCCAAAGCCCATCTGTAGGCAACTGGACACCCCTTACATAAGGGTCATGGGGAGGACACGAGCCAGTCAGGGTACAGGGTATCAACAATGAAACATACCACTTTTCTCTAGTTCTTAAATGTTTCTTCCCCCCACTATCGTGATCCCAATTCTACCTAACAAATCTGGTTAGACCAGAGGATGGACATTGGTACAGATAGCAACTGAAAACACAGGGAACCCAGGAAAGATGATCCCTTCAGGACCAGTGGTGAGAGTGGCGATGCCACGAGGGTAGAGGGAAGGTGGGGTAGAAAGGGGAAACCGATTACAAGGATCTACATATAACCTCCTCCTTGGGGGATGGACAACAGAAAATTGGGTGAAGGGAGACATCAGACAATGTAAAATATGACAAAATAATAATAATTTATAAATTATTGAGGGTTCATGAGGGAGGGGGAGCAGGGAGGGAAGGGAAAAAATGAGGAGCTCATATCGAGGGCTCAAGTAGAAAGAAAACGTTTTAAGAATGATGATGGCAACAAATGTACAAATGTGCTTGACATGGTGGATGGATGTATGGATTGTGATAAGAATTGTATGAGGCCCCAATAAAATGATTTTTAAAACTCGACTTATACAGGAGTATATATGGTATTTGAAATTCTTCCTTTGTCCATGGCTCAAAAAGGTAGGCAAGCCAGGTAAAGAGCAGCCAGGCTATATATTGTTCTTATGTTGTCTCCAGACAGACCAACACTGTCACATTCTGTCATCTTCTCTGCCTCTCTGGGCAAGGTCCTCCTTTGAAGCACAAATGAATTACTTGGCAGGCAAAGGAGTCCTCCATGAACTCTTTCTTCAAGGTTCAGTTTCCACATCTACTGATTCCTGGCCAGCTCATTCTAGACTTTTCCAGATCTCACTCAACTCATCATTCACGTGCCACCTCGTGCCACCTCTTCCAGCTTTGCTTTATGTTGCTGCCTCTGTATGTAACAGTCCATAAGCCTCTTGAGTGTAGGTGCATGGCATTCTTTTTAGGAATATCACTAATGTCTTCTCATAGTCAGTGCAAAGTAAAAATGTATGCATTTGTTATGGTTTAACTACATGGAGCGGAAGAATGAAGGACTAGTAAAACAGTGCTATCTAGCTATCTACATACTTACATATATTTCCCCAGCCTAGTGGTCCCCACTTCCTTCTGCAGAAAAAAAAAATACTGCTTTCTTGCCAGAGGTGCTTTGTGTTGAGTGAACCAATTGTCTGCTCAGGTATATAAAAAAACCTCATTATTTCAGCTCTTTGCCTAAAGCGCCAGGCAAACTTGTTTGAATCATTATGTAAAAGAATCCCTCAGACAGAAGACATTATTCCGGAAACCCATTTACTAATCCTTCGGTCATTAAATCCGGTTTGGCCATCCCAGATTAGCGAGGGCTCATGCTCATCCAGAAGACGGTGTTGGGCAATATATTTTTCACAATGCACAAAAGCTTATCAGTGATCGATAGCTTTACCTAACAAACACTGAAATTAGTGTGATTGCCCAGTCTAATCAGACACTTTCCATGGTCATAACTCTTTCAGGATTCTGTAAACCACCTGAAACCTCCAGAACAATAACTCAAGCACAGTTTAGGATGGCCTACTTTCAGGGACAAATATAGACATACTAATGAGACTATCTAATAGTGATAACATTGATAGGCCAACAATATGTTATCCAAGTTCTCAGCCTCTAGATAGACTTGAAATAATTCATTTTTCCACTATAAGCCTGTGAAAAAAGACCCACGAGCAAGCAGACGGTAACAAAGAACAGGAAGAAGCCAGCATGGTACCAAACTGAGAAAATGGAAACAGCTCCTTACACAGTAGAGTGTCCCCAAGGGAGAAGGTGAGATTGAGTAGCATTCTGCACTAAGGAGGGGAATCATGGAGGGAATGCGATACCAAGGAAATGGCAAAATGTGTGTCGGTTTTGCTGCTGCTGTTAACCTTATGTGGGAAATACTCCAAGGTTGTATTTAGACTCCTGTGAACTTGTTCTAATTTTCTTCCCCTTCAACCTGAAGGTCCGTAACAGCAGTTGTTTCAACTTGAACTTGAATCTGAGCAGTGGATGATATATCCTACAGCTGGCATGTGGCCTGGTTTTAGTTGCTAAATATTGAGCTGGTCCATCATCTGTTCCTAAAGATATAGTGGATTTAGTTTCTGTGCATTCTATCTGGAGAAGTTCATATGTACAGTTGCCCTTTGTGTTGTTGGGAAAAAAAGCATTTTCTATGAATAAGTCATTGGTCTTGCAAAATTCTGTCATGCAATCTCGGGCTGCATTTTAGCACCAAGGCCATATTTTTGATTACTATTTCTTCCTCTTTGTTTCCAATTTTTGCATTCCAATCACCAATACTTGTCAATGCATCTTTGTTTCATGTTTGATATATTTCAAACTGAAGATGCTGGTAGAATTCTAAAATTAGGTTTATTAATATTGAAGGCAGAAAGCTTCATCATTTTGTCTTGATTTACTGTCTTTTAGAAAACACAATCTCTCTGGTTAAGTGGGGAAATCACTACTATATTTAGAAGATAGATCTTTGAGGGTGAAATTGCGTTTGCAGAAGGCCCTTTCTGGCAAATTAAATATCCAAATTTAGGTTTTTCTTGCAAAGCCTGAAAGGGCAGCGTAGTTAATATCACAGCACAAAATCACGGGCAAAGAGGATTTCTCTCTTTAGGGCAATAGCTGCTCCAAAAGTCAATGCTAATTAAGTGCCCACCCACCTTGACCTACTCCTCGGCCAGGTCCAAGTTCTGATTCAACATCTTGTACCATGTAAATTTTGTTGGAAGCTGGAATCTATTTTTTTTAACGATATAGCAAAGATTTTCTAGATGATCAGCAATTATAGCTCTTGTGTATTTTGCTTCTACTAACTAGCAATTGCTGCTAATGAGAGAATTCTTTTGAACCAATTCAGACACTTAAGAGGTAACTGAATTCCCACACTACTTAGTTTAGCAAGTTCCCCACAATCAGTGCTCCCTGAGGCTTGCACGCTCCCTTCCACACCTGAGCAACTTGATGGATCAGCCCTGCAGAAGCAGGTGACCCACCTTTTTTGAGTTTTATGTTTGATTTGGGGTGGGGATATTTTAGGCTTTATGGGTTTTATTTGCCTGGTTGTTTCTCTTACCGCTGGGCTCCTAACTCATCGGTTGGTAGTTCAAACTCACCAGTGGTTCTGTAGGAGAAAAGACCTGGCGACGTGCTCCAGTGAAAAATTAAGCCTAGGAAACCCTGTGGGGCAACTTTACTCGATGGGTAGGCATTGACTTGATGGCAAACGGCACACGACAGTCATCATGATGGCGTACTGTGAACATGGCCTTCTCTACGTTTATGAACGAGAAGGAAATCAGCTAACTGGGCTCCAGAGGAATCAAGCACGTGATTCCTGTCCCCAAAGCCAACCAGCCAGTCAGTAAGAGGCAAGGAAACACAGAGCCCTTTGCAAATGCATCTCTTTGGAAACCACCGGCTCTTATTCCAAGAGTAACAAAAGGAAGCCTCGGAGCCCAGAGTCCTCGGCAAGTAGGAGACTAGCGCTGACATAAAGTGGACCGCTGAGGCCAACGCCTACATTCTGACTCTTTAGTTTAGAACTCTCTTTTCTTTAGCTTAATTATTAATTATAGAAGGAATGAAGGACTGAAGGCATTCATGAAAAATTAACATATCATAAACATAAAGCCCCTATTCGATGCACACATATACAGGGAAAAAATAATAATCATACCTTTCATTCCATTTAGTCTTTCTGTGCTATCAACTTTGACAATACTCAGACGCACACCTATGTTCATTGCAGCACTAATCACGATAGCATGGAGACACTTTCAATGCCCATCATCAGATGAATCAATAAACAAAACTTGGCATATACGTACCCACGGTGGAATGCCACTCAATTCTAAAGAACATTGACGAGTACTCGAAACGTCACTAGAAGGAGTTAGAGGACATCATGCCGAATGTCATGAGGTAATCACAAGAGGGAAATTATTGTAGGTTTCACTGTTACTTTTGGTAATGGGAAAAGCAATACTGAATATGGGGTGGAGTCTGCACATCTTGAAGAAAAACAATGACACTGAAAATGTACACCTGAATAAGGAATGATTTTGGTAAGTACTATAACATGCATAATTTCACAACAGCAATAGAAAACATGTTTGTGCTTATATAGGTAGATTGTGTGTATATGTGTACAAGCAGGTTGTTGTTAGGTGCCATTGAGTTCATTCTGACTCATAGACGTATAGTGACCATAAGTATGGCAGAACAAAACAATGCCTGATCCTATGCCACTCTCACAATTGCTCTGGTGTTGGAGCCCATTGGTGCAGTCACTGCTAGTCCAATGTGTTGAAGGCCCTCCTCTTTTAACTGTCTCTCCAGTTTACCAAGCAGGATGTCCTTTTCCAGGACTGGTCTCTCCTGACATGTCCAAAAAATGTGCAGTGAAGTTTCATCATCCTTGCCTCTAGGGAGCACTCTACTCTCTCTTGTTGCACTTCTTCCAAGACAAATTTGTTTGCGATTTTGACAGGCTATAGTACTTTCAATATTCTCACCAGCATCAAAATTCAAATACATTGATCCTTCTTTGATCTTCCTTATTCAATGTCCAACTTTCGCATCATATGATCGAAAATACCATGAATTTCACACCAGAAGGATTTGATGTGGAAACCCCACATAAGTGCACTGGGATTTACCTCAAACTCACAGCAGATTTAAGGAACCAACATACTGCCTTGGAGTTCAGGCTAAAATGCACTCCTGGGAGAAGTGTGGGGTAGGAACCAGATGGTGCCCAGCAATGCGTCTGGGGTCTTAAGTTCTTGTCTTCAAACAAGCAGCCATCTAAGGGAGGTTTCAATAAAGTCTACATGGGAGAAGCACACCAACCTGTGTGATCCAAGGATTGTAAATAATAATATCCAAATCTGAAGGAGGAAATAATATCAGGCTTTAATTCTGAACACTCAGTTTTCAGAAGCCTATGGGTGACAGTGGAAGCTCCAAATCTATTTGTCCATTCCCCACTAGGATTACACCTCTGGGGAATGCCCTCTGACCAGGGTTATGAGTAGCCTTCCTATCACTCAGAGAGAATTTTAAAATTGATGATGGCAGATGTAGCTAGGTTACTCAGCTTTTAATATTTTCTGCTTTCTTTTCAATTGCTCTGCTTTGTTTCATCAGGGATATTTGTTTGCTTGTTTCCTTTCTGTTTCTGTGTTGTATGAATTTCTGTGTATGAAATCCAGGAAAGGTAAATCCATAGAGATTAGTAGTTATTAATTAATAATTAATTGATGATTATCTAGGGACACAGCAGGGGAGTTGGTGGGGAAATGGGGAGTTAACAACAATGAGTATTAGAAACAAGAAAATTTTCTGAAATTGTCATGATTATTTCAGAACTCTTCTTAACATGACTGAACTATTAAATCATATGTGATTTATATCCCAATAAAAGTATTAAACAGAAAAGAAAATACTATGACTTGTGTCAGGTGCACCTTAGTGCTCAAAGTATCATCCTTGCTTTTCAAAATCTTAAAGAAGTCTTGTGCATCAGATTTACCCAATGCAATGCATCATTTGACCTATTGACTGCTGCTTCCATAAGTACTGATTGTGGAGCCAAACAATACAAAATCCTGACACATTCAATCTCCTGTTTATCATGCTACTTAATGGTGCAGTTGTGAGGATGGTGGTCTTCTTTACAATGAGCTGGACTCCATATCAAAGGTTGCAATCCCTAATATTCTTCAGAAAGTGTGTCAAGTCCCTCTCACTTTCAACAGGCAAGGTTATGTGAACAGAACAGGAGACTACGCAGTGGTTTAAAATCAGGGAAGATGTGTGTCGAGGTTGTATACTCTCTCTATCCTTATTCAATCAGTATGCTGAGCAAGTAATTAAGGAAACTGGATTATATGCAGAACAATGTTACATCAGGATTCTAGGAAGACTTATTAATAACCTACAATATGCAGATAACACAGCCTTGCCTGCTGAAAGTACAAGAATATATACATGAGCCTATATATGTAAGTGCATGTATAACTGTGTCTGTGGGCATATGTATATGTTTATGCATATATTATATGTACATATTCACATATGCATGCAATGACAATTTTAAAAGCCCATCATCATCAAGTCAATTTTTACTCATAGCAGCTATATATAGAATTACTAAGGCTGTATTTTTTAATGTAAACTTTAATACATGTATCATATCATTCCAGAGTTCAATTACACAAGATAGTATTATAAAATTGCCACCACAATCAACTTTCAAACGTTCTTTTCCTTCCTGGATCCTTGACACTGTCTCCCTGTTACTTCCACCCCCACCCCCACCCCACCATTCTACCCACCCACCCACCCCCATCTCCTACCAAAACACTTATTCTACTTGCTATCCCAATGTGCTCTTCAATCCTGGGCTTCATATACCAAAAATACAGAAAATGTGTAACACAAATTTAAGAGAATGACCTCCAATGACAGAACACATCTGAGATAAACCCTAATATGAACAAAAAACAAGCAAAATTATACACACACATACAGAGAGAGAGAGAGAGAGAGAGAGAGAGAGAGAGAGAGAGAGAGAGAGAGAGAGAGAGAGAGAGAAATGTGAAAACTGGATCAGGTCCAGCATGCATCGGATCAACTGACAAAGTTTTAATCATCCAAGTCAGGTTTGTCCCTTTGGTCTTCTACAGTCCTCTCTCCAGTGCACTCTGTTTAGTGAACGCTTTCCTCCCGTCCCTCTATTATAGAGGGAGATCACTGGAGGCTTATTTCCTATGTAGTTCCCCCATATGTATCCTGGGCTCCCACTGTCACCCAGAGCCTTCTGCAAACCAGATCCTCACAATTTAGGCTCTGATACGATTCCCTCCTTCGACTTCGGATTATATGATTTACAATCCTTTGGTGACTAATTATGGTGTGCTTCTTCCGTGTGGAGTTAGTTGGCATCTCACATAGATGGCTGCGTGTTTTGAGACAAAGGCCTTTAAAACCCCATATGGTACTTTACCTGACAGACAGGTACCGTCTAATTTCTTCACCACATTTTTCTATAGCACCCATCTCGTCTGTGTTCCCTTCCTGAGGGTGAGTGTGGAGCAGAGCCATGGTGTAGGAACTAATTGGTCTTCAGTTGGAGCTAGGATTGAGTATGAGCCCAAAATTCACTCCTGGACCTTTGTTAGTTTGATTTTTGTTTGTTTTATCTGTCTTTGCCTCCATTTCATAATCTCCTTCTTAATTTATGGTAGAGTGTCTTATTGATCATCCCCAGGAGAAAAATGATCTTCTGTTAATATTGGCTTTGATTTTCACCTGGGACTAATTTTTTAAAGTCCTGATGAGAGAGGGTATTGGGCCAATGTAGACTAACTCCATGAGGTAGTTAGCTTATTGTGCCAAGCTGGCCAATAAACACGTGGGTTAATTGAAGGGAGGAGGGATAGATGGCTCGGTGAGCCTCGCCTTTGGAGTTCTCACGTTTCTTGCTTTCTCATGGTCAGACAAGAGTGCAGCTGCCTTAACCAGTCCCATGCTTTAGCTGGCAAGGTTCACTTCCTGCAAGACATCCCTGAGGAGAAGCCACATGGACCTACCCCGATGCAGCCCTGGGTGCTGGAGCACCCGTGTGGAGACCCCTGCCAGCACTGAGATGCTTACACATTCACTGACTCGGCTTTCCTCATGCTGTTGGAATCATTGATCTGTCTTGTGAGATGGAGGAAGACTTGTGGATTGGTGTCTAACATATGGGCTAATGTCAGACTTGTGTGCTTGGGCAGCACTGGGTTGGGATGTTTTCTTGATGCACACTTAACCTTTATATAAAACTCTCTCTTATACATGAATTTCTGTGGATTTGTTTCTCTAGAGTACCCGCACTCACACACTCCATATCACAGTAGTTGAATTACTCACTTGCACAGAATCCATCCTTGTGTACCTGCATGCTACAATGGGGGTTGTCAGGGAAATTTTCAATACTAATAACTAAGAATGTCAGTCACAGGTTTGCCAAGATAGTAGAAATCCTAACACACCATATAAGGTATTGATGTAGCAAGACCATGTTTGTCCACCTACCGCCAGGTCAACAATCTTGGTACAGCCATCTTTCTTTATGGCTGTAAATCTTTATAGGAACAGACAGCGTCATCTTCCCCCGCAGAGCAATGGGGGGTGTTGAACCACTGACCTTATCCTTAGCAGCCCCAATGCCCAGCCCATAGCACTACCAGGCTTCTAAACATGCATCGAAAACTTCTCTTATCTTTCCATGTTATCTTTTACGAACTTGTGGAGGCCCCTTCAGAGCATAAATCACACGGAAGCACTGTTGCAGGCACTCCTTTGATTCAACTCAATACATCACGCAATTAGTTTACGGGACTCGAAGGCTTGGATCATAGACATAGAACAACTCAGTCAACAGGAACAACACCATTCGGAGAGTCCATGCACTACATCTCAGTTTGATGAGCAGCGTCTGGGGTCTTGAAAGTTCATGAGGCCCCATCTAGGATACCAGTAAGATCGTGACTCATTTGAAGCACAAAAGCGAATCACTAACCTCAGGTAGACACGGATTAATGTGGCTGAAGGGACAGGCAAAAGTTGGGAAGGAGAAAAGGTGGTAAGAAAAGATTCTGCTTCCATGTAGTTATTGCTTATAAATTGCAATTAAGTCTGTGGCTTCTTAGACTTAAGAAATGTCTTTGTGGTCAGCTGTTACAGCAATTAACAAGTGAGAAATGAAAAAATTAACTAAATTTTGATAACAGATCTGGTGGGTGGTTTTCCCTTTACTTTTGCCATTTCTTGCTTTATCTCTTTCCAAAAAACACAGGCTTCGGTAGCTAAATTGATTCCGAAGTTCTGCATGGTGGAAAGGTCAATAATGTCTTTGCTGAGAGTAATGATACAAGCTAGTGTTTACTCTCAGGTTAGCATTTGTAAAGCACGATGCTCCTTAGCTTTTCTTTTCAATAGTTTTATTGGCATGTCATTCACATATCATACAATCTAATAGGTCAATGGGCATTGCTAACCTAGCTTTAGAAAAGAGAACACTGGGTGACTTATTTGTATTTATGCCACGAATCAGTAAGAGTCTGAACTCAGATCACCAGTCATCTTCAAAATCAAAACACTCACACTCACCACCGTCAGATTAATTCACCTCAAAGCGACCCCATAGGACAGAGTAGAACTCCCTTGGCCAGTAGTTCTCTTTTTGAGTAGTTTCCAAGACTGTAAATCTTTACAGACGTAGAAAACCTCATCTTTCTCTTGAAGAGTAGGAAGTGGTTTCAAACTGCCAACCTCGAGGTTAGCAGTCTAACACATACCCCATCACGACACCAGGGTTACCTTCTTAATCATGCTGCTGCTTAGAAGCATATTATTAAACATTACGACTGGGTTTACTTATATTCATGAAGCTAGCTCAAGTTCCTGTCAAAGATCTATGACCTGTTCTAGTAATCCACCTTCCTCTCCAAAACACACACACACACACACACACGTACACGTACACACATGTCTCCAGGGCTGATTCTCCACTTACCAGAGAAGTGCACAGAGTAGGCTCCTGGCATTTCTGCTTACCTTCCAGTTTTAAAAGAACCTTTGACTAAAAGCTACTTGTTGGCTAAAATTCTTCCACGAGAGAGAGCACACTCCTTTAGGTTTGAAGTGCAGATATCTAAAGAGTCTTTGGAAAAGAAAGGGGAACTTGGCAGACAGGGTAAGGATTGGGCAAAAGTACCACCCCCTCCATCATTTTGCCACAAACAATTCTAGTCTGGGAGCATGGGGGGGGGGGGCGGGAGGGGGGGAAAGAGGGAGGAAGAGTTTCCCCAAACTCAAATGAGCTTCCAGCCCCTATCCACTCAGGAATCTCCTTGCTAACTGTAATTCTCCTCAGCCACCTCTCAAGACCTAGCCAGCCCTCCAGGAAGCTCCCATACGTTCTTCTGACTCTGTCTTCATACACAGATAACCTAGCTGGAGATCCGAGGCCACACGAAGCCACCCAAACCAGAGCCTTTTTGATGCTTTAAGGGGGTGGGACGTTATAAGCGAACTCGCTGGACATCAAACACAAAACCGACTACCCTAGGCCTTCTGATTTTTTATTAGTGTACAATCGCTCCCGGAAACTTCTCTGCAAGGCGAGCTTTCAGTGGGTAGTTGAAAGAGCCGCCCCCCCTACAGAAAGAGCGTGCGCTCCAAAGGGGCTCTGGCTACGGGTTCTTCTCGTGGTGGGTTCCCAGGTTGCCTCTTTCCGCGCACCTGGAACGACTGGTAACGCTCATGGGCTCATTTACTTCAAGCTGACTTCCTCCTATTGAAGTCTTTTCCTTTTGTCTTGAACAGTTGTTAGTGGGTAGGTAGGTGGATTTTATAGTAAACCAGATCCAAAAGGCATCAGATGACTTTGAAAGGACCCTTGTGAGTAGAAACTTTGGTGGCACACCTGTGACCTGACTGTTGCTGCCAGGTGCCCAGGAGTCTGTTCTGGCTCACAGGGACCCACAGCACAGCCCAGGGCAATGGCCTGCACCATCCTCACAATTGTTGCAGCAGCGACATCCATCTCTTCACATTGAAACACATCCTCTTTCTCGCTGACCTTCCACTTGACCAAGCATCGTGTCTTTTGCCAGAGCCTTGTCTCTGCTGGTCACACATCTAAAGTATGTGACTCGGGCTGTCACCATCCTAGCTTTGAAGGAGCATCCTAGCCCTCCATCCTCCCAGACAGGCTGGCCCTGAGATGAGCAAAAGTAAAGGTTTACTGCCCTCTGCTGGGGATCATGGGGCATCTTCGCCCACAAGCTCACATCCTCAGTTGGGCTCCTGGATGTCTGCTGGAACCATCACCACCCCCACCAAATTTCACTCAGGTGAAGTCAGTCTGTTTTTGACTCGAGTGTCCCTGTAGAACAGAATAGACGTGTCCCAGAGAGTGCGCAGGGCTTGAATCTTTACAGAGCAGCGCATCACACATTCCTCCTGCTGGGCAGCTGTTGTATTCAAGCCATGGGCTTTGCAGTCAGCAGCCGGGCTCCTTGGGGTGTGTTCAGTCCTCTCCCCTTTCTACTGGAGCCAAATCTAGACTGGCATCTCCAGCGCCGGGCAACAAGCATTTCCTGTGCACCTGGAGTAACCTCGAGCTAGGGAGTTACGGCTGGGAAAGAACAGATTGATAGGATGAGACTTCTGCCAGGCGGGGAGCTTGTCGAGTCCATCTTTGTGTCTTCCCCAAAAAGAGAGCTAAGCCCTGGGAGAGCTAAGCCCTGGGAGAGGTTGACATGCTTGGGAGGATGGCCAGGAAGATGCATGCTGCGGTGAGCGCTGTCTCCGTTTGTCTTGGTGTAAGGACTGTGAAGGTGACCCCTGAGAGCGGACAAGGAGAAGGGCTGGCAGGAGGGCTTATCATGGGTTCAACATGGGACTTACATATGTTCTTTGTGGCACTATAGCTAGGCACCCAGCGTTTATAGAATTATAAGAGGGCAATTGGTCTTATAAAGTTATTCTAGGTGATCATTGTATGCCTTTCCAAGGGTATGGGTTTCAAAGGACTTTAACAAGGACTGAGGACAGCAGAGGGAGCAGTGAAGAGCGAACAGCCCTTAGGACAGGGGAAAGAGCCAAAGGCCACAGAGCATCCATCATCTTTTCTCAAGCTCACCCGCTGATGTTGGGAAGGGTGCAGCGCCTTTATAGCTGGGGTTCTTAAATCCAATGTTACAGCTGATGGGTGAAGTCGTTAAACTAGGGACTTGAACTGGACTGCCTGAGGTCCACCTCTGACTTCAACTTTTAGTAATTATGTAATTAAGCACATGATGTAATGACTCTGTGTCTCCGTTTCCTCCATTACAAACAATGGCAATAAAATTATCTACCTCAGAATGTTACAGGACAACGACAGGAACTAAAACAGGTAACGTGGCTAGAACAGTGGGTTACAAACAAAGAAAGCACTCCATACATTGTGCTTGTCTATGCGTGTGTTCTTCAATGTGAAGTACTTAAACAAGCCCATTCCTATTGGGGTATATGATGTGTTGGATTTACTGTCTTTGTTGTCCCAAATGCAATTTTTATCAGGTTAGCAGACTGATAAGTAGGAGTGACCCTGTAAGAAAGACTCTGAGTCATGGAAGGCTGTAGAAGCCGGGCGTCCGAGTGATGTCAAAAGGAAGGGGAGTGGGGAGGGACATTGCCCCAAATCAACTCCAGAGCGACTGACACAATCTTAAAGATTGGCAATTAGTCCAGACCCTCTTTCTGTACAGCTATGGGAATATGCCACTGGCTGGCTCACCTTGAGAACAATTACAAGCAAGCACAAGTTGTTCATGACCAGTTTTATCAACCTTTCCTACATAATAGTTGTCAAAGAGTCACCTACCCCTTTTCATTTCGGAGATGTGTGTGTGTGTGTGTGTGTGTGTGTGTGTGTGTGTGGACAGGGAGATATTCCTGCTTTTCAAGGCCCCAGCAATCTCTCTAATGAAGCTGGTTATCAGAAATGGGGGAAAATGCCAGGTACCGAGTTCCCATTTTTGTGAAGACAGAAAATCCTACTTCCTGTTCATTTAAAAGAGTATCAGCAAAGAAACAAATTGTGTCCATTGAGGTTGGGGAAGAATTTCCAGTTTGAGCGAGTCAGGTCAAACATGTCCACTAATGAATTGTTCAATCACACTTGCTTGGTGAATACTCTTGACCCATGGCAGTACCACGAAAACCTCAGCTCCTGTAGCCTTAGCCAGACCCACATAGCATCTGGCTCATCCGCTCAGTCACGATGCTGCACATCACAGGTGAATTCCTCTGAAACTGCCCTTCAGCACCTACCCGGCAGCACTCAGAGCTGCATATCTCACTGGGGTAGTTAGCGGTTCCGGTGAAAGGAGACATGCAGTCCCGGATCCAGCATTGATACTTTCAAGGAGGAGAGGTGCCTGGGCAAAAAGTATTTAAATGTGAGAGACAGGAAGAAAAACTTTATTAACTTTCCTTTCCATGTCAGTAATGAGCACAACCACCAGCTCATACCTCCTGGCAGGACTGATTGCGAAGGGAAGGTGAGTCTGTTCTGTGCCTTGAGAGTTCTGATTCCAGATGAATCCACTTTTTAAAATCTTTCTGATGTCCTGCTCTGTTGCCTTTCATAAAAGAGATTGAATTAAGGGGGGGGGTCTATATTCGTTTTCTTTGCAACCCACCCACAATTTAAGAATCTGAGCATCAGTATAAACCACTCCTTCTCATAATAGACATGTGTGATGAGAGGAGAGAGGAAAAAGCACAAGTCTACCAATGTTGCAAAGGCTCGAAGGGACAGCGTTGTTCACTCATAGCCGAAGAAGTTACATTGGAATGGACGGGCACATTTACAATGTGAGTGAGACAGAACCAGAACAGAGGGGATTATGGGTTGAAAGCCTACTAACTAGTTAATATCCTTCTTAGAAAACAAAGGCTGCCTGCCCATTGCAGTGAAAACAAATCCAATGCCCACAGAAATTGGGGGCAAAGACAAACAGACAAAACCATGCCCAATTCAAAGATGGCAGCCAACCCTGCTGCTTGGAATGCATCTCTTTCCACAGACCTGGTGATAGCTCGATCATCTATCTGCATTCAACTCCTGAACCTATTTCAAGTCTCCCATTCCAGGTCTTGGACTCTTAATTTTCTCCATTCCAGTTAGCATTCTGAATCACCCAAATTTTGAAGATTCGGGTCCATTCTGGCTTCATTCCCCAGCAATGACTGACTGACTCAAACTGGTTGGGAGCCCTAGAGAGATACTCAAAAAGGAAATACGTATTTAAAGGGGGACCCGAACACAGCAAGCAATGCCCACTCTGTCCTTAACAGTTGGCAGACAGTGAAAAATGCTTCACTGAGTTGGTACACATATATCACAGTGACATTTGGTTTAATCAACCAACAGTCACAGATTGAATTGCATCCCATAGAAAGGCATGCTCAAGTCTCCATCCCGTAGGTTTGTGTTTGTCCGGAGAACTCACCCACCAAGCAAAAAGGCTGTGTTTTGAACCCACCAACCACACAGGGGGGAAAGGTGTAGCGATGTCCAGCCTCTACTCTGGCTTAGAAGGTTGTTATGTGTCAGAGTCAACTGGAGGGCAATGGGTTGCGGGGGGGGGGGGGGGGGGGGGGGGAGGGGGAGCGGTTGTTTCTTTTGATTTAACCAGGAATGTGACCTTAGTAGGAAATTGAATCTTGGAAAGTAGAGAGCAGGTAAGGTAATATGAAGTCATTCCCAAGAAGGATGAATTCTAATTCAATCTCAGTGGTGTCCTCCCAAAGAGAAGAGCCAGAGAAAGGAGAAGGCCCTGTGACGGCAGAGTTACGTGCAGCTACAAGCAAAGACAGGCCTTTCTTTGACTACCGGAAACTGAGCCAAGCCTGCTGACCCACTCCCACTAAGTCCATCCTGACCCAAGGAGACCCTGTGGGACAAAACAGAACTGTTCGTGCTTTACAGGGGCAGACAGTCCTGCTCGCCCAAATGGTCAAGTGTTTGCTGCTGCCCAAAAGGTTGGCTGTTCAACAACAACCCCTAGTCACTCTGCGGGAGAAAGCCCTGGTGATCTAATTGTGCAAAAATTACATGGCGCAATTCTCTGTTCCATGGAGTCACTCCACGTCCAAAGTGACGAGGCACCGCCCGACCACACCAGCCACTGGAAACGAATACACCAAGGGATGAGACACTTGACAGGGAAGACTCACTCTATCGATGAGGTCATTGGTAATAGTCAAACTAGTGCTTTGAAGCCTTGCAGATGGCAACTATGAGCACCTCACGAAAGAAGGCTGTCTAACAACCCAGAGGAGAAATCATAAGGCTTTCAGCAGGAATGAGAGTCCTTCCTGGGAGGCATGTCAGGACTGTGTTCGCACGTCACTGAGCCGCACAACCTATGTTGGAATCCCCAGATGGCGGTTTCTTCGTAATGCCTCGTTCAGGTCTCGGTTCACTACGCTCCTCTCTACTCTTACCTTGGGTCAACACGCAATTGTGCAAAATGCAGGTGACTCAAGGATCAAAAGGCCCAGAATACCCCCTTAAGTGTCTTATTACCTCGTTGGCAGCTATCCATACAAATAATTTCATGTTAGGGAAAAACATACTCTTCTAATGGAGCAGCATGTAAGCTTACTGAGCCTCTGTGAGTGCTTCAGGCTGCAAAACACTAAGGAAGAACTCTCCTCTCCGACAGTGTCACAATGGGGCACAATCAGTGCGGGCAACAGGTTTGGGTTCATTCACTGTTAACATTGCCGTCCCCTTTGGATCTAGGGGGTTCACAAGGCATCACAGATATAGGACAGAATGTTGGATCAGAACCTTGAAGTTAATCAGGTCATCAAAATTCTGTAGGGCAGCAGGAACATTGAGAAGACAGCAAATTCTATGATTACTCTGAATGATTTTCTTGGCTGAACTTTGGTGAACATAATCGATATCATAGACGGAGCCAAATAAACTCACAATATGTGGAAAAAGTAAAAGCCTGAACTTCGCAGACTTTTTCATGGCCATTATCAAATGCAACTCAGCAGAATTTTTCTCAGTGAAGAACAGCAGGCCTCCAGACTGGGAAGGGTGCCCTTGGGAGAGGTCAGGAGGTAAGGGAATACTGCCTGTGGAGTCAGGATGCCTTAGGGCATCATGTAATATAAGGACCCTCTGAGCACCTGGTACCAAAGGAGGACTTCATAAGTAACAATGCCAGTAATGTTATTGACAGTATTAAAATTATATTATTTGTAAGTTTACTCTGTACTCATATTGTGATATACAGATAATTTATAACTGAACAAGCATGTGAATGAACAAGAAGAGTAGTGTGAAATATTGAAATATTTAAAAGAAGTTAAATCTACACATCACCCCAGAAACATAAAATCAGACGTTAAAATCTATGCGTGTTGATTACAAAAGCACTCCCTATGAAATCCCATGTAAGTTAATCTGCTTCTCGGGTTAACCAGTCGGCAATGTTGCCCAAGACTGGGCAGGTGGTAGGGATTGAGAGGAAGCTTGTGATAGGAACTTTCTCTTTGCTCCGCCGCATCTGTTCTCCGTGCTTCCTCCTGCTCTGATCTTCCCAGCTCCTTTGTCCCTAGCTTTTCAGTTAGCCTAGGCCAGGGAACCACCAACCAGAGGCTGAAGCCTGAGAGAGAGGTTGAACGTGTATTCCCCTGGCTTCCTGGCCACAGGTTAGGATGTGTCCATATTTCTCTACTAGAGAACTTAGCTCCAGAGGGTCACCTGTGGTTCGTGTCACAGCTCTTTCCAGTACCCTATTCACTGGTGGTGCAATGGATTAAACACTCGGCTGCTAACCACATGGTCAGTGATTCAAACCTACAAGTCCCTCCGACGGAAATGTAAAGCTGCCTGCTCCCTTAAGATTTGCAGGCTCAGAAGCCCTGTGTAGGGATTGTTAGGAATCAACTTGAGGGCAGTGGGTTGGGTTTGGGCGACCCCTGGTGGCATAGTGGTTGATATGTTGGTCAGCTAAACGCAAGGTCAGCAGTTCAAGGCACTGGCCAACTCCCATAAAGACTTCTTGTCTTGGAAACGCTAAGGAACACTTCTGCCCTCTCCTGCGGTGTCACGGTGAGTCCGCATCCGATGGGGGCAGTGGGTTGGACCTAGCGAATAGAAGGCACTATGACTACCAGCCCTGAGAGCACCACTTACTAGTATCGGCCCCGCTTACCAACCTGCTCAGACCTTTAGAAACAGTCATTGTTTAAAGAAGAGCTCAAGCAAAAACAAGGGCCACCTGTTTTCTGTTTCCCACTCATTAGAAAAGAGAAACAACTTTCACACTCACCATGGAATAAAAGCTTCGTCCTTCCGTCTGATGGGGCCAGGAGAGTTCACATGTTTACCTCTGCAGGGGAACATCGCTGGGACACGGTGGTGCTCAGATTGGCCAAAGCCTAGATGCTGAGCCAGTCACTGTCAAGGAGGATGAGATGATCAGGATTCGCTTAGAGTAATTAAGATTCATTATTGGAGCCAAAGAGGAGATACCGGTCTCAAGTGTCATCATTGGCCTGACAGGTAGCTAACTTCTGAGTCAAGGGCTCAGGTGAATACCAGCAGGTATTTACTAAGTGCCCGGTGGACCTCAAAGGATCCTTGCTAGATCCATGGCTTATGTGTGTTGGCCTCCTTGCCACAAGGTTAGCGGTTCAAACCCACCTGTCACTCAAAGGGAAACCAATGAGACTGCCTGCTCCAGTAGACATTTAGTCTCAGAAACCCTAAGAAGGAGTACTACCCTGCCTTGTAGGGTCTCAATGAGTTGAAATTGACTTGATGGCAAAGGGTGAAAGTGGACCTCTAAGGACCTTTGGGGATGCAGGAGTTACTGTATCTATTCAAGTGTATGCCCACCAGAATATCAGCCGAGGCACCTAATTTTACCACCAAAACTGCATTAAAACTGTGCTGACATACCCGGCGCACGAGTATATCCGGTAGCTGCTTGGCTGCTAATGGAAAGATTGGACGTCTGAACCCACCAGTTGCTCCACAGGAGGTCAGATGAGGCCATCTGCTTCCATCCAGACTTCTGGTCGCAGGCATCCTGTGGGAGCCCTCCCCCTGAGTCCCAGGAGATGCCACTTGGAGTAGGGGCCACTCACAGGCAGAAGAGCCATCAAGTGCTACGGTCCCTGTTGTCTATCATCACATGAAGAGCGGGTGTAGGTGGACGCAGGTGGGTGTAGGTGGGTGCAGGTGGGTTCAGGTGGGTATAGGTGGGTGCAGGTGGGTATAGGTGGGCGCAGGGGGTGGCACGTAGAGCTGCACTCCTGGGGAAGGGCATCATTCCCGGTAGCCCTCCATTTTATGGGCAAAAACTTTCATTGGCCACTACTTGGCCTGAGTTGAGGCCTATACTTATGATTTCTATATTTTTATACGCATCCCAAATGCACTTCATGAGGTGAGAGGGACAACCCAGGGTCACATTCCCCATCACACTCCCCCCCCCCCCCCGCCATCTCTAGTTACCTTATCCCTGGCAAACTTGCTGATCATGTATCTCCAGCTCCCGCTCAGTGCATCACGCTCCTCAGGCTCATTGCTCCGCCAGTCCCTCAGCATCGCTCCGGCTGCAAACACCGGAGGCCTTCGTGGAGGCCTTCGTGTTGTTTGCCAATGAACTCATCCCTTCTCCGCAGACTTGACCTCCTCGGCCTTCTGATTGCATACAAGTTCTTCAATCACTGACCATTCCTTAGGCTCTCTTGTGTGTTCCTCCTCTTCTGCACAACATCTCAATGAGGGAGGATTTAGCACATCCTAATAGTGCTCAGACTTTAAGTGCGAATCAGAATTCTTGTGGAGGGTGGCATTTTAAAACAAATTGAGAGGTGCCCTTCCAGTTTCTGATTTGGAGTTTGTATTGGAGGCCCAAGGATTTGCATCCCTTACCAGTTCCCCCGAGAGGACTCGCTGAAGCCAGGCCACAAGATGTTGCCCTTGATCACTCACTCACTGCCTCTTATAATCAGCTCCTAATTACTGGCCTTTTCTCGCTTCTCACCCCGCTGACCTTTGAGCTGGCAGGTGGCCCTAACTTCCTCACTGGGCTCAAGGAGGCAGGGTCTCAGACAGACCAAAGTCTATCCCAAAACCACTCAGGATGTGGACGGGCCTTCCTAGCTTTACCTTGAGCAGTTCCCGGTGGGCTCCTTCCATCCTGGACCTACTGCCAGCCCCTCGGGTGTGCTCTCTCCCACCTGCACCCCATGCGCTGCCCCTCTCCTCATCGCCTGCCCTCACACGACTCCCTTCACCTGGATAACTCCTCACCTGCCTTCGTTTCCCAGATGAAACCAACCCACTGTCATCTGGGGGCCTCAGCGGGAAACAGAGAGCCCCATCGTAAGTGTAGACCTCGTGGTTACCAGGCCAGCACTTACCTGAGAATGCCAACGGGCGCCTTCCCAAACCAGAAACCCAAGCTCACTGGCACCAAGTCCATTCTGACGCACAGCAGCCATGGAGGGCCGGGTAGCCCGGCCCTGGGGGATTCTCAGGGGGGCAGAAAGTTTCTCTGGCTCTCCTCGGGCAGCGGGTGCTTTCCAACTACTGCCTCGTCACACCTTACCCTCTGTGCCAGCAGGGCGGCTTATAAATTCCATAGAGTCATTTCCGGTTCTTTAACAATATCGATTGCTAGTAATTAAATTACCGTTCATTTAATGCCAAGCAACGAAGGAGCCTTGAGGTGTTGTGGTTCCATGTTGGGCTGTGATCACCTGATCGCCAGCTCGAAACCACCAGCTGCTGCTCGGGAGCAAGACTGTGCACGGTGGCAGTCCCGGGAGCCCACAGGGGCTTACTGCCCTCGGGCTCCATGGCAGTGGGTTTGGTGCTTCTATTTTTAATGTTTTAATGAAAAGCAGAAATCATGTCTGTCTTGATCGAGGTACCCCCCAAGCATGGTTAAGCTCACTGCCTTTGAGTCTGTTTCCAACCCCTAGGGAACGTATAGGTCAGAATAACACTTCTCCCTAGGGTCTTCAAGGAGGCAGTCTGCCATCTTCTTCTGGCAGAGTGGCTGTGTGTTTGTGTCTGAACCCCTGAACTTTCGGTTAGCAGCCGATTGCTTTATCCATTGCGTTCCCAGGGCTCCTCAAACATGATTCGAATGAATGGGGTCACAAGGGATAGAACAACTCTCCTTGTCTAGGGGGCCTAAGAAGCTGCATAGAGGAGGAGGCATTTAAGGGGAACCCTAAGAGGTGGCAGGAATTTTCCTAGAGCGCCAGGACTACTACAATTTTACCAAAGTGGTCAAGCCCAAAGAAGGACAAGGTTCCGACCCACTGTCCTGGGTAAGCATTTCATGGACGGTAGGAAAGCTCTGGGCGGCCCTGGCGGGCGTGACCATCCATTAAAAACCTGCTCTTTCTAAGTTGTGGTTCTCTGTATCTGTGCAGGTTATGGAGGAGGCCCCAGGCGGAGAGTTGGCGGAGAGATTTGCAGAGCATCCCCCAGCCTGTCCTGGAGAAAGGAACATTCCCGAGTCTACAAGCCAGGAAGAGCCCAGCCATCCACCTTCCACTGCGGAGTCGTGGCTAGAGAGGACAAATGAGGTGGCTCAGCACCAATTCCCCTTGGGAAATAGAGGAGAAATGTGGTAGGGGAAGGGCTAAGACAGCAGGTTAGTAAGTGGGAGTTTTTTTTCCACTTTGGGGGATTGGCAGTGTTTGCAACCTGACTCAGCGGCCATTGAGTTAATTCTGACTCATGGGGACCCGACAACACAGGGTAGAACGGCCCCCCTTGGGTTTCTGAGACTATAACTCTTTATAGGAGTAGAAAGCCTCCTCTTTCTCCTGAGCAGCGGATGGCGGTTTCGATCTGTTCACCTTGCAGCCCAACAAGTAACCACGAGGCCACCAAGGAGCACTGTTTAGTGAACCTCGAAACAGTTTCCACTTTCCTCAGAGGCAAGCCGCGAAGAGATAGCACCGGAGGTTGAGTTTTAGTCTTTCAAAAATGTTTTCTGGACAAAAGTCCTGGGACACTTCCGCATTGCTGTCTTCTCAAGTTTCAACCGATTCACAAACAGTTGAGAACCACTTTGATGGTAGTGACTGAGCAGACTTCTAACACGAGGAAACACCGCCATCTAGAGGAGACGAGCTTGAGCTGCAGCGTCACCACTTAGGGTAGTGGCGCACAGAACCCCATTGCCATGGCACCTACCCTTCAGGAACTGAGACACACAAGCTTTATCAGGTGGAGCCAACTTTCATCTGACCATACCCCCTTTCAGGAGTTTATTCGAAGGGGCCTATTCTCAAACTAGCAGCCAGAAATCGTCAGAGACGCCGTGTGTGCCACCAAGCCGGCTGTGGCTATAGGTACCCTGTTGGACAGAGCAGACCCATCCCCCGCCGGGTTTCCTAGGCTTTGGTCTTTACAGGAGCACAGGGCTGGGCTTTTCTTCCTGCGGTGTAGCCGGTGGGGTCAAACAACTGATGGAGTCCTCAAAACTAATTAATGGCTGTGTCCGGTTCTTTTTTCAATCGTTTTATTGGGGGCTCATACAACTCTTATCACAATCCATACACACATCAATTGTGTAAAGCACATCTGTACATTCATTGCCCTCATCATTCTGAAAACATTTGCTCTCCACTTAAGCCCCTGGCATGAGCTCCTCATTTTTTCTTCTCCCTCCCCGCTACCCCTCCCTCATGAACCCTTGACAATTTATAAATTATTATTTTGTCATGTCTTACCCTATCTGACGTCTCCCTTCACCCACTTTTCTGTTGTCCATCCCCCAGGGAGGAGGTCACATGTAGATCCTTGTAATCGGTTCCCTCTTTCCAACCCACCCTCCCTCTACCCTCCCAGTATCGCCACTCACACCAATGGTCCTGATGGAATCATCCTCCCTGGATTCCCTATGTTTCCAGTTCATATCTGTACCAGTGTACATCCTCTGGTCTAGTCAGATTTTTAAGGTAGAATTAGGATCATGATAGTGGGTAGGGAGGAAGAATTTAGGCACGAGAGGAAAGGTGTATGTTTCATTGTTGCTACATCGCACCCTGACTGGCTCATCTCGTCCCTGAAACCCTTCTGTAAGGGGATGTCCAGTCTGTCCAGTTCTTACCAAAACAATGTTTATAATAGACACACACAGCCTGAATGAAGAAATGATGTGTGGCCACAAAGAATTTGTTGAGTCCAACATTTTATTTGGTTTGTGGAGTGTTTACCTTCCAATGCTTACAATAAAGTCTCTGCGCAATCTGAACATTTGGCTTGGCCGTCAACAATGCGTTTTCGGAAACCGTGACTGCACGGAGGAGGCTAGCGAGTCCGGGTGGTCAAGAAGATAAAACAAAGCGAACAAAGGCATCGAGAGCCGCCGGGCTCTGTTAGGATGTTGTGCATCCTCCAACCCAGGAGAAAACACAGCTATGGAGGGGGCTTTCCTGTCTGCACACGCAGCCAGCGGTGTGAGAGTTACACTAGAAGCTGCAGCAAAGATCCATCTGTGGCAATCTACCATGGGGGGGGGGGGCTTGACACCTTTTGATATACATGTGGAAGGTGTGGAGTTGGAGAGTGTGCTTCGCATATTTTGCCATAGTTAATACTTACACTAACAATTAGTACAATGAAGAAGAATGTATGCTGCCATTGATTGCTGTACAGCCCTTCTTGACGTGATTGAACTATTGAATTGTCTGCTATGTGGAAGAAGCAACAATCAAATGAAAATTTAAAAAACACTTTTTAAAGGCCTTTATACATTTAAGAAGAGCCCTGCTGGTGTGTGGGTTGTGCATTGGACTGCTAACTGCAGATCAGCAGTTCGAAACCACCAGCTGCTCCATGGGAGAAAGACTGGGCTTCCTACTCCCGGAAAGAGTTACAGCCTCAGAAACACAGGGACAGTTCTTCTTTGTGCTACAGAGTCACTGTGAAGCTGTTTGACTCAATGACAGTGAATTATATGTTTACACAATTTATAGAAATGTCTTAAAATCACAATTTCATAAGGGAGATGCCAGACAGTGTAAGACATGACAAAATAATATAAGGTATAAATTATCAAGGGTTTGTGAGGCTGGAAGGGAGGGGGGGAAATTATCTGATACCCAGGGCTCAAGCAGAAAGCAAATGTTTAGAGAATGATGATGGCAACAAATGTACAAATGTACTTGACACAATGAATGTATGTATGGAGTGTGTTAAGAGTTGTACGAGCCCCCAGTAAAATGATTGGAAAAAATAGCAAGAAATTAGATTGATAGGTATTAATGAACTGATCTTTTTCAGCCATTCAAAAATATTGACCTGCTAACTACAAGGTCAGAAATTTAAAACTACCAGCTGCTCCTTGGAAGAAAGATGGGCTTTCAACTCCTGTGAAAAGTTACAGTGTTGGAAACTAGAGTCGGTTCTCCCCTATCCTACATAGTCGGAATCATCTTGATGGCAATGAACCATACACAGGTATCTTGGGCTGCTAACAGCAAAACTGTGATTCAAACCCACCAAGCTTTCTACTTAACAAAGAGGAGGCTGTTCTCATGAGCATTTACGGACTCAGAAGGCCTAGGGAGCACTTCTATTCTATGTGGTCACCATGAGTCAAAACAACTTGATAGCAACAGGTTTGGTTTTAGTTTCTGAGTTGCTACACATAAAACTTGGTGCTAGACACTGGAGAGAAAAGACATTGTTCCTCTGATCTGGTACTTGGAATTCAATGGAGCAAGGTGAACTTGAGAATGCAGAACCCTAAGAAGAGATTTGATGGACCTAACTTCTAGACACACAACTCCTGTAATAGCCCTGATTTTTGTCTGGGCTCTAGTCCACTTCACTTGTAGTCACACTTAAAGGGTGGGTCATATGACCTTAAACTGACCCAAATCTGCCCATTTTCTCCCCTGTTTTTAGTGATGAGTCCTGGTAACATGATGGGTTAAGCCAGCAGTTGTCAACCTGTGGGTCGGGATCCCTCTGAGGGTCCAACGACCCTTTCCCAGGGGTCGTCTGATTCATAACAGTATCAAAATGACAGTGAAGAAGTAGTAATGAAAATAATTTCACGGTTGGGGGCTCACCACTACACGAGGAACTGTGTGAACGGGTTGCGGAGTTAGGAAGGTGGAGACCCTCTGGGTTAAGCGTTGGGCTGCTAACCACAAGTTCAATGGTTTAAACCTGCCAGCTGCCCCTCTGGAGAATGATGAGGTTGTCTGCTTCCATAAAGATTTCGTCTCAGAAATCTTCGATGGGTGACTGTGGGCCAGGATTAACTGGATAGTCCTGGTGTTTGTTTTCTTTTGTTGTTTTGTTTTAGTGGTGGAGCATTTGAGTGCTGGCTTCCTGATCCAGAGAAAGCAAACCCAAAGTAAAAAGACACAATTTCCAAGCTTTGGTTTGAGCTATTCAAGTTGAGACCTCTAGCCTTTGCCTTTGGGTAGAGTGAAGGGACATGTATGGGGGGCTGGGGCAGCCCTCTGGCCACCAGGAGGCAAAAGATGTTAGGGAACAGAAGCAGCGCCAAAGAAGGCAGGCAATAACCCTGAGAGATGTTGTCTGAGCCCCCAGCAGTAGTACAACTCACACCAGCTGTCACCCCAGAGCGTGTATGTCACCTGAGCCAACATTTTGGCTCTGTCAGTTTGGTTCTGTCAGTACCAATGTACAGGTCCAAATTGATAGGCAAAGCTCAGTCTGCCGTGGAAACTTACAGGTACCAGAAAAGGTTTCCCGGAGGAGATATGCGATATGGTTAGGCAGATATGTGGAGGCTCACCCCGCAGAGCAGCAGAGGGGACATGTCCTAGAGTTCAGCTGGTGTGGGCCATGTTGGGATTCCTGATGCCCAGTGAGGGATTAGCTGCTAAACCATCAGCTTTTGGAGATCGTGGGGGGCTGTAACTGGTGATATAATCAGGTATTAACCTCCGCACAATCACATGGGCCTACTGCTTAGTCTTTAGATCTGATATTCCCTTTTATTTTTTTTATTTTTAGTGTAGCTATGTAGGTTACCAAGAAACTACATGACTTATTCAACAAAACTATTTTTACAAAACTACATTACTTAGGCATACAAGTTTCAATAATTTCAGTGAACAAAGAATTTTCTTCCTTCCAGGACGGAAAAACCAAAAGTCATTTGGCAAATAGCCCGGCTATTTAAGCTACGCACAACCAACTCGACAGTTTACTGCCAAGAGAAGAAAACTGTTCCAGGATTTTAAACAAAACAAATAAATAGGAAAAACTGGACCCAGTGTTAGGTCAAATGTAAAATTAATGTGATGTCAAAGGGGAGCCCTTTGCTGGCGCCAGGTTAGCGCATTGCTCTGCTAAAGCACAGACGGAACAGGTGAGTGCACCGGAAAAAAAAGACCTGCTGATCGGCTTCCGGAAGTTCTCACAGTGGAAACTCTACAGAGCACGGTTCTACTCGGACCAGTGTAAGGACTCGGAGTCAGAATCGACTGCATGACGACGGAAATGTGCGTGGAGGCCTTGCTGATGTTGGTAATCGCTGTCAACTTGGTGCTAACACACAGCAACCTGGGGCTATGGTTGAGAAGCAGATGGATACGCCTACCTTCTGAGGTGCCTCCCGGTGGATTCAGACTGGCAGCACCACCCAGGGATGCCTACAAAGAGTTACTAAACCCAAGCACCAAAATCAAACCTTCACGTCTATGGGAGGAGTAGAACTGCCCTTTGAGTTTAAATCTTCATTAAGATTCGTTAAGGTGTAGCGTCTCCACTTACCTATAAGGCATTTCCATGTTTGTATCTCCCAGTCACGTCAAGTTCAGGGGCTCGGGGTCTGTGGGGTTGGACGTGGGCATTCTGCTCCACTCAGAAGGCAAACATGCGGAGAGAGAACCTCACGAGCGCATGCAGTGGCGGCACGGTGTGCTGGGGGTGAGCATGACTAGAGGACTCCCCCCAAGGAAGAATGTGAAGGGACCAGGCTCAGCAAATCTTTCTCCCCACGTCCGCCTACCCTGACGGGTTACTTGCCAGGTCACCCACCTGGGATGTACACGTGCTGCTGAACAGCACAAACGCTCTCCGCTGGTCACACAGACCCCACTGATAGGGGATTGTTGTGATGAGGTGCTAGCCAGTCGGTTCTGACCCATAGCGACTTGATAGCATGTAACAACTAGCAACTCTGAGGTCATTTGAGAGAACTTCTCTGGTGTAGCAGCACACATGTCCTAGCTTGGGGAATTGACAGGTACCCCGGAAGTATGCCTTCCACACTACAAAACAAACTGCCCCCTGGCCCTGGCTCACTGACATAGCCCCTCTCCTGAAAGGCCTTCGTCTTTCAACCCACCCCTCTGCGGGACTAAACACAACGTCCTTTCCCAGGGACTGGTCTCTCCTCACAACCTGTCCAAAGGATGTCAGACGAAGTCTTGCCACCTTGGCCTGTAAGAAGCACTCTGGCCATACTTCTGCCCAGACAGCTCTGTTTATCCTTTCTGTAGGCCATCACACTTTCTATATGCTTCTCCAGCACAAGTCAAGTGCATCGAATCTTCTCGGGCTTTCCTTCATCCATGTCCAACTTCACATGCTGAGGAGGTGATTAAAAATGCCGTGGCTTGGGCGTGGCACACCTTAGTCCTCAAAGCAGCACGCTTGCTTTTCAGTACTCTACAGCAGTGCTTCTCAACCTGTGGGTGTCAACCCCTTCGAGGGTCCAGTGACCCTTCCACAGGGGTTGCCTGATTCACAACAGTAGCAAAAGTGAAGAAGTAGCAACGAAAATAATTTTATGGTGAGGGGGCCACCACAACCCAAGGAACTGTAGTAAAGGGCCACGGCATGAGGAAGGTTGAGAACCCCTGCTCTAACCAGTTCTTGTGTTGGAGATTTACCTAAGGCCATCTGTCTTTTGGTCTTTTGACTGCTGATTCCATAAGCACTGCTTGTGAACCCAAGCAAGACAAAATCCCTGACAACCCCCACCCTTACTCCACTTCTCGTGATGTTCCCTCCTGGCTCCTGTTGCGAGGATTTGGGCCTTCTTTACTCTGAGCCATCATCCAGACAGCGGACTGGGAAGCCCACCTTTCTGTCTCCTGGTCTTGATGCTGCCGCCCCCACTGCCAACATGGCTTCTCTGAGCCCGCTCAGACACAAACACACCCTATTCATGATTCTTCTTTCTTGCTGGACATGAGATTCTTCACTCCTGCTTCCGAACTGGCTCCTGTTATGCCCGGTGACAAACTGATCAATCCGCCCATGATAGCCTCACACACCATATTTGTATGCTCCTGTCCAATCATTTGGGGAGAGTCGCAAAGACTTTGGAGAGAGCAGAGTCAGAACCAGTAGTCAGAACCAGCTGTACCACACTGCCCCATAGAAGGAGCTCGGCCATCATCATAATGAAATACATGCACCCACTTTCACCTACCCGATTCATTGTGGTGGTGGTTTTGTTGTTGTTTGGTGCCTTCGAGTCAATAACAACTCACAGGGACCCTAGGTGCAACCCTCTGTCCCAGCCCCACAGTTGTCCTTGTGTGAGCCCATTGTTGCAGACACGGTGTCAATCCCTCTTGTTGAGGGACTTGCTCTTTTTCATTGTTCCTGCACTTTAAGATTGATGTCCTTTCCTGGGGACTGGTCTCTCCTGATAATATGTCCAACTCATAGCAACGCTACATAAAGTTTCTAAAACTGAAAAACAGCCTCATCTTTCCCCCATGGAGTGGCTGATGGGTATAAACTGCTGGCCTTGGGTGATCAGCACACCACCTAATCCACAGTGCCACCAGGGCTCCTAAAAATGGACATAGAACTCACCTAGGGTTTCACATATACTCCTGTTAATTACTATATCAATGTGTTTATGGATATGTTCATTAACTACATCCCTCATGGCCATCTAGTTGATTCCAACTCATAAGAGACCCTTTAGGAGAGGCTAGAACTGCCGTGTAGTTTCCAAGAGTGTAAATCTTTATGGGAGTAGAAAGCCTCATCTTACTCCCATTAACTGTTTATTAAATATGTAATGAGCCAATTAATGTCGCTTATTTATATTGTAATTCACTTACGCCTCACAGGAAATCTACAAAGTCTATCCTTTTTACATCTAAGTAATTTACTAATTTCATCAATAATAAAGATTAGACCAGAGATTTAAACCCAGAGGTTCTTGAGCTTATATTGATGAATGAATAAACAATGGGAAAGAAAAATAAAGTCTATTAAGCAATCCTTCTGTGCCTCAATACCTGCCTTATAGCTAGTTTCTCTGTCACTTGTGACTTCCAAGACCTGAGCTGAGGTTCTAAATTCTGCCACCTCCTCTCCCTGTTGGTGAAGCAATTATCCTTCATAGAAACTTAGTATCTCTCTGCTCTCCCATCTGGGCCCATACCCCAGAGTTTATTTACACTTACATGATCAATCTGGGGGCTTCCTGTGAGTGTCTAGTATTATTTAAAATTTCCCTAGAATTTCTAGGTGTGTACAGGAAAAAATAGATAATATTATTTTCAGATGGTACATTGTCTTTTGACAAAACACAAGATAATTGCCTAAAAATAAAACTGTCAGCACAAACATACACAGGACATTGCTTCACCCCCTCTCTTTTGTCTCATTTGCTTTCTCCTTCAGCTACCATTTTTTGTGGTGTAATGGGTTATGCGTTGGTCTGCTAGCCACAAGGTCAGCAGTTCCAACCCACCAGTCACTGCTATGGAGAAAGATGAGGCTTTCTGCTTTCAGAATGCTTTACAGCCTTGGCAACCCAGAGGGGCAGTTCTACTCTGTCCCACACATTTACTATGAGTTGGAATTGCCTCAATGGCAATGAGTTTAGTTGTTTGCTTGTTTTCATGTTATAACTTTAATATGGTTTATTGAGTAACTCTTCCTTTGTAGAACTATTTATTACATATTTATAGTTATATATTAAAATATAGATATTGTCTACTTTCAATTACTATGGCTTTATAACATGTAGGCAGTCCCTGGGTGATGAAAACTATTAATCTATTGACCACTAACCAAAAGGCCGGTGGTTACAATTCACCCAGCATTCCCCGGGAAGAAAGGCCTGGTAATCTACTTGCAAAAAAACAGAGCCTGGAAATTGTGAGCTGCAATCTGACTCAGCAATACATGGGACCCCCTGAGTCAGAACTGACTCAACCACTACTGTCTGGCTGTGTTGTTTGCTCGTAATAATAACGTGGGAAGTCCCTTATTAAGCCTAGAATGGCATCCAGTCTGCTATGACAGGCGCTTTCCCTCATTCTCTATGTTCACGGTGCTATTGTCTATCCCCGGAGTTTTATTCATTCTGTGCGCTGTAGAATTATATTTCTGAAAGGTTTTCTTTTATTACATCTCATTAACTGTTTACACATTTGGGGAAAATGATGTGTTCATAATATGCAGGCACCCCATCCAGGGATATGGTTCTGTTTTCTCACAGGTCCTCTTACTATGGCACGTCTTCATTAAGACGGAGCTATCACAGGGCACACTTAAGAACGAGTATTATTATCCTATCAGTTATTTATACCTTAATTGTTATTCTAAGTAGTAGCTATATTCCATATGCCCCTAATTAGTAGCTACAAATTAATAGGAAAGCGAATATTTTTCACTGTTTTTTAAGCTCTCTGTATCCACGCCTTGTGCAGAATGCTTTCACAACCCTGTCCCCCGAGAGGCGGGGTCGATTGAACCATTCTTGTGAGTCACTGAGTGGGTGGGCTTGATGTGCGAATTCTCAGCTGGGTGGAACCCTAAAATGTCCTCTTGAATAAGCCAGAGGCAACATGCTAACTGATGAGACTAATTAACCTCACATGGTTGCTTCAACCGTCAGACAGAGGGTGAACCATCAGAAGTGTCAGCCAACCCATTAGCTATTGCAGATAAGTGAGTAAACCGACCTAAAATCGACGGAGCTGGGCCCAAGTCATTGAGCTGCCCAAGGGAGGGAGAGTTAGTAAGTAGTAAATGTCGAGGCACTAAACTTTAGGGGGGTGTGCTAAAGAGCAATCATTAACTGATGTAAAATAGAATACAGTGCCTTATTTCCTAAGCCATCACTCACCTAAGGGAGTCCTGGAGGCAGAGCAGGTGGCATAGGAAGTTACACATTGATCTGATCAACACAAGGTCAGGAGTTTGAAACCACAAGCTATTCCACAGGAGAAAGATGGGAGTTTCCACTTCCACAAAGAGCTACAGTCCTAGAAATCCACAGGGGCAGTTTAACCTGTCCCATAAGATCAATACAAGTCACAACTCAACTTGAGAGTCGGGAGTTAAGTTTTCTCACCTAACAATATTTGGGGGCCTCTTGGAACACTGGTGGCATAGTGCGTTACATGTTGGGCTGCTACCCACAAGATCAACAGTTCAGACTCGATGGGAGAAAGATGTGGCTTTCTCCTCCCGGAAAGAGCTGCCATCCCAGAAGCCCCTGGGCATAGCTCTATTCTGTCCTACAGGATTTCTGGGAGTCAGCATTGACTCCGTGGCAGTGGATTTGGTGTTTTGTTTGTTTGCTTTCTTGAGCATCATCTAGTGTAGGTGTAGATTCTTGCCTTTTAAAATTCTTTTCTCAAATGCTGTAAATGTTGCTCTACTTTGTCATTTTATGTTTGACTTGTGGTCCTTCCTGTGCCTTCACATTTTCTCTCTAAATCCTTAAAATATTTTTATTAATCTTCATAATAGAGAATTAAGTCCATCATTTCACATTTTGTCAGTGTCTCCTCCAATATAACGAGCCTTCTAACTTGTATGCTACCAAGTATCTTCTTCAGTGATAACTTTCATGATCAGTGATACCTTTCCAGTTGGTTTCCTCATAAAAACTCGAAAAGAGCCCAGCTCACTGCCCCCAAGTTGATTCCAACCTGGAGTGACCCTTTGGGGCAGAGTAGAGGGGCCCTTGATGGGACTAGAAAGCCTCATCTCTCTCCCTTGGGGTGGGTTGGAACAGCTGGTCTTGAGGTTAGCAACCCAACACGTACTGACTACACCACCAGGGCTCCTGGTTTTCTCATTGATATCCACTTTTTATCTTCTCTCCCTCTAGTCGTCTTCTAAAAGCACACCATTTTAAAATGCATGCACTTTTTTCCTCTACATTGCGAAAGAAGTCATTAAATTCTCCATCATCTTATTACTCCACAGCGTTGATTCTATGTGAACGTTTTGTCCTTCGTTGTCTCCAATTCACTGCTACAAAGGGAGACAGAAAAGAGTTTTCTGGGACACAAAAAGACAAACACTCGGGAAAGGTTTATGTAGTTTGTAATTTCTATTTTTAATTGCTATGCAATCTTTTCTCAACGTCCCCAGCTCCAGTTTCACTGTAGCAATTGAGTTCGGACCCTCTTTGCTCTGTAACTTATTTTATTGGGTTTTGGGGTTTTTTTAATAGCTATCACTCTTTCTTACAGCTCTCTGTCACCATCTCATCTCTGCCACACCTTTATGCTTGCTATTTCCCGGTTTCTTGGATAAATCATTTGAAGAAATTGCTTTTCCACTGGGTTTTAAGGCTTATGTAACATTTCTCTTATTCTAAAATTGTTTTATATGTTGAGCAACACCCCAGCTGTGGTTGAGGTCTGTTCTTGTTTTTCAGCTTACTCCTCTGGGAATGAGGAAACATGTATGTGGCGCCAGTGTTTGCCAATAGGCAAGGATTGTAGCTGAGCTTTAGTCCCGCTCACTGCTGATAGAAACAGCATCTGACCCAGTTTCCAGGATTTAGTTGTTCCTCTACTGGGTTTCCGTAAGAGCATTAATCACCCCCACGCAGGGCATTGGGTTCTCTGATAATCTGAACCATTCGTATATTACTGCTAGTCTTTTTTTCACTGCCCCACCAGTCTTTCTGGACCGAGACTGGGAGGTCACCGGCAGAAGGCAAAGCTGTGTGCTTCATCCCCCCTACTCATTTCTTGCATCATTGTTTTCTAGATTTATTTTTAATCTAAATGATTGTCAAAGAGACGTGCGAATGAGGGAGGTGGCGTTGGCAAGGGGAGAGGAAGGGTGTTCAGAAGAAGGCCCCTAATCAGAAGGTAGGCAGGGAAAGGGGGAGGCTAATCCACAGCAAAATAGATGCCAACAATCAGCATAGTTCCTTTTTCTTAAAAAAAATAAATCTCCTAGTGGTCTTACAGCACAGAACTGCCCCTGTGGGTCTGCGAAGCTCTAAATCTTTTTTCCCCCAATCATTTTATTGGGGGCTCTTACAACTCTTGTTACAAACCATACATCAATTGTATCTGACACATTCGTACATATATTCCATCATTCTTTTCTAGACATTTACTTTCCAATGAGCCATTGGGATCAGCTCCTTTTTCCCCTTCCCTCCTCCCTGCCCCCCGCCCAACCCTCGTGGCCTCCTGATAGATTGAGGATTGTTAATTATTTTCAAATCTCACTCTTACCCCTGTCTCCCTTCCCCTCTGGTTTCTGTTATTCTTCCCCCTGGCTGGAGGTGTGTGGTTATAAGCCATTCATTGCCATCAGTGCCCCGCTCCCTCCCCACCTCCCCTCCCCTGCTGGTACCTGGCACTCTTTATGGGAGCAGAAAGCCTCATCTTTCTCCCTTAGGGCAGCTGGTGGGTTCTCGTTGCTGACCTTGGGGTTCACAACCCCGCCGGTAACTTCCCGCATCACTAGGGCTCCTTTGCATTTGTCTTTGGAAATAGAAAACATTCCCCAGAGCTTCCGAGAGATGGCCTTCTGTTTAAATCTGAAGGTATTTTGAATTTGAGGTCTTTGTGTTTGGGGTGGGGGGCCCGTGGTAAGGAGAGGAGGTCTGGGTGTGTCAATATGTAGACCATGTATTGAAAAGTAAGAGCTAAGTCAAGGAATTCTTCATAGGTGCATCTCAACCAAGAAATCTCTAACCTACATTATTTCCTCAAAGTCGATGTTCTCATTCAATAACCTAGTCCCAACCAAACCCACTACCATAGAATTCCACAGCTAATTAGTCCGTAGAGTTAGGCACTGTTCTAACAATGTTCTGACATGAAGTCCAACTGCTCTGTTGGGTTTCCAAGACTGTAACCCTTCATGGGGGTAGACTACATCATCTCTCCCATGGAAAAGTAGGGGTGAGGGTGGGGGTGGGGTGAACTGCCAATCTTTCCATTAATGGACCAATGCTTAACCATTGCACCACCAGGGTTTCTTAGCATTCCTGGGTAAATCTAAGGAAATGCTGAGATTACTCATTGTAATGCTCCAAGAGAACAGTTGCTTGATCAGCCCCAAAGAAAATACACATGCATCCAGTCCCAAGTGGTATCGAATGAAAGAGGATGAAGAGAGAATGAATTAGTATGTTAAATGCATTACTATCTTATGTTCAAGTCATTGAAATTACTCACATTTATTAGTCACGCTAATTACTGCAAGTTGAGTATTCCCTTTCCGTGCGGACTTGTAAATGGAAGCAGAAGCCCAACCGAGTCTGTCATGGATCAGGGGAATACCATGATGTTTCCTGAAGTTCACCAGATGAATTTTACATTTTCAGAAGCACGTGTTCGCCACATGGTTTCCGGGACATCTACAGAGTGAGGGTCATGGAAGATGCCGCCGAGAACGACGGAGACATTGTCCAGCAAGGACTTTGAAAGGAAACGTCCTCCAAGAGCATAGTCGAGACCATGGATTTTGACTCCAGCGTCACACCCTGGAGCCAGAAATGTGCTCTCTGAACCTCACACTTTCCATTGGATAGCCCATTCAATATCCTTATCCTCGACTGCTGCCTTCTCCTTCCTGCACCGCTGGCGCTCTGTCACTTCTAGCAAATGAATTCTTTCCCATCGATCACGTTCTTAAATGCGCTCAGTCACCCTGCGCACCTATCAGAGTCTACTTATCAAAGAGGGGACGATGTCCTGGGCTGAAAGTGATGATATTTTTACAAGACTGACTTTAACTAGAAAGTGGAACAGTTCCTCTTTGAGCTGCTTCTGTGTTGGTGGATTTCACCTAAAGCCACTAAAATCTATACTCTGGAACCTTGGCAGGATAGACACAGGGTCGCAATCCTCCCACCTACTAATATGATCCCTTGCATTGTCATATTACTAAGACAAATGAACATAGAATACATCTACCGCTTTGACTAATTTCATCTGGTCTAGTGCTTCTTGTTTGAAGATTTGCTCCGTGTTTGTCTCCCACTGGAGCCAGCTGTTTCCCAGATGCTGCCTACAGAGATTTGGAATTAGGGTCTCCTGCACAGAAAGTACCCTCTGTAGCAGCCCTACCCCGACTGCCATGCCTCCACATTAACATCCACATTCATTTGGCAGGTCTTCTGCTTGATGATCTCCTTCGTCTGTTAACTATTGGTGTGCAATACTGAGTCTCCGCTACGATCGGCATTTGTTGCCGTGTGTGCCTTTGAGTTTCTGGCCGCTCATGGCCACCCATGTGCTACAGCACCGAACTGCTCCTGGGGATTTTCTGAGCCATAATCTTTGTGGAAACACCTTGCCAGGCCTTTTCTCTCACAGAGCTACTGGTTGGGTTCAAATTACACTTTCAGTGACCAACCAAGTGTAAATTATTTGCACCATTCAGGGACCTCTATAAGCAACAACCAAAAAAATCCTTCCCTTTGCCAATAGCTCACTTTTATAATTAAGTAGGGGCCAACCTGTGTTTTACTATATGAAAAAAAATTCAAACTCATTGCCATCAAGTCAATTATGACTCATGGAAACCCTAAAGCAGTGCAACCTTCCTCATGCTGCGACCCTTTCATACAGTTCCTCATGCTGTGGTGACCCCCAACCATAAAATTATTTTCGTTGTTGCTTCTTAACTGTCATTTTGCTACTGTTGTGAATCAGGCAACCCCTGTGAAAGGGTCGTTCGACCCACAGGTTGAGAACCGCTGCCTTAAAGGATGGGGGAGAACTGGCTATGTTGGATTTCTGAGACTTTTAAGGGAAATAGAAAGTCTTATCTTTTTCCTGAGGTGCAGCAGTAGCTAGTGATCTTGAACTGCTGACCTTGAAGTTCGAAACCTAATGTATAACCCACTACAACACCAGGCTCAAAGTCCTACAAATGAAATCTAACGTAAAGATTCATATCTATTCCTTTGTTGATTCAAAGAAACAAAGAGAACATTTAGTTCTTAAGAATTTAGGGAAGAACATCGATTATCTAACCTCTCATTGTGAAAGTGACAAAAATCAGTGATGCAACAATGAATTATAGGGCTATACAACTCACTGGTGGTGTTGTGGTTACACGTTAGATGGTTAACACCCAGGTCAGCAGTTCGAAACCACCAATTGCTCCACAAGAAAAAGGTGAGGCCTTCTACTCGTGGAAAGAGTTATAGTCTAGGAAACCCACAGAAGCACATTCTACCCTGTCCTACAGGGTAACTCTAAGTCCAAATCGCCTCCCTGGCAACGAGATTTTTTGAATTTTGGAAAATGTGCTTAAAATAATTCTGAAGCTGAACCTCGAAATTTCAATTTGTTGCTAATGGTGATGTTATAAGCCTACTGAGATAACTGTGAAATAATGTATTATTATCTTACAATGTTAAAGTCTAGCAAGGAATTCAATGTCTGGTTTACAATTTGAATTTCAGCCTTAAGTCACTTCTTGGGATATGTTCTCTTTATAAAATGAGCTAAGCAAGATAGTGACCAACTTTCTGATGGCTTTTGCTGAATGCATTTGAGTGGATTCTTATCCACACAACCAGGAGTGACGGCGCAGCACTGCCTACAGTGTCCCAGGCGGTAATCTCTATGGCAGCCAATCATCAGGTCTCTCCTCCCATTAAGCTCCCAGTGAGGTCAAACTCTAGGGCCTTTGGTTAGAAGCCAAATGCTTAACCATTTCACTACCAAGACTCTCATCTGAGATTAACACACTCTTAATCCACTTTCACATACTGTATTACCCAAGTCGTGGTATTTTCAATGGCCTCGTCTGCATGTGAAAGTTGGAAGATGGAAGAAGAGCCAATGCATTTGGTGGTAAAGAAAATTGAAAGTACCACGGACGGCCAAAAGAGCAAACAAATCTTGTCGGAATCCCCCATATGAACACAGATGGCCAGACTCTGTCTCATGTGTTTTGGCCTGTTTTCAGGAGAGAGCGGCCCCTACAGAAGGACATTGTGCTTGGTAAAGTAGAGGGGCCGAGAAAAGGAGAAAGGCTCTAGACAAGATGGCCTGACACAGTGGTGCCACATGGGCTCAACCACACGAACAATGGTGACGACGGCACAGGACCGGGCAGTGTGTCGCTGTGGTGTCCGTGGGGTCACCATGGGTTGGAACTGACCCCTTGGCCCCTACCACCGACAACATGAATCCATGGTTCCAAGGCTGTTGAAGAAATTCTTTTCACAACTAGTCAAAGCTACAGCCTCTGGGTGTATTTTAAACACACAGCTTAAACGTGCTGATTCGCGGCCAGCTTACGTAACTATGCGGCTCTCCTCTCTGGATGAGCTGCCAGTGTGCAACCAAATGGCCGACTCCATCATTGGTGACCGCCCAAATTCCTGTGCCTCAGACTGAGAGCAATCTGAGTCTGGAGTGTGTTTGAAACCACTGCCACGCCTGAGCTAAGCAGCAGAGCCACGGGATGGAGTCAGATCTGAGTCCTTGGTCGGAAGGAAGTTGATGCTTGGAAAGAGTGCGGGTGGAAGTGTAGTTGTGGTCCTTGCTTAGCTAAAGGGGAAAAGGCCTGGGAAATGCACATGGGGGACACTCTGGTTCGTCTTGACTGCTCTCCAACAACAGCAGCAGCAACATTAGCTGCTCCCAGTTCGTTTATGAATGATGTACGTGAACTGCATTCCTGGGAAAGGCTATGGAAAGGACCATGGACTGACAGAAGAGCCAACCCACCTGTCGTGGAAGATGTGTGGCCAGAGTGCTCCTTGGCCACAACAATGGCAAGAGTTCGTTTTACATACTGTGGACATGTTGTCAGGAGAGCCCGGCGACTGCAGAAGGCACCATGCTTGGTGAAGTGGAGGGGCAGCGAAAGAGAGGGAGCCCCTGAAGGCTGGACACGTGGCTGCCACACAGGGGGCATGCTCAGGGACAACCGCGAGGCTGGCGCAGGGCAAGAGAGTGTTTTCTTCGGTTGTGCATACGTTGCTATGAATCGGAACTGACCGGATGACACCTAGCAATCACAACAGGCACTATGCGTGCAGGCAATCCTACTTACGAAAGGGGGCCAAAGGGAGGAAAACGATAATGAAATGAATCCGAAAGCAAAAGGGAGGTGGAGACACACTCTCCACATATCGCTCGCAAAGGAACGTGGAGGGCAGAGAAGACCACTTATCGATAGGCGAGATGAAGATAGTGATGTTCTCTACTCCGACAATGGCTGGATTGGGACGGGGCTCTGGCCCTGGCACGGGCTCCGCATGAACTGGCAGTGCATACACCTGGAAAGGGAGGTACACTGCACAGAGCCAGCCAAGAGCAGGCCTGCCATTAGTAAAACGAAACCTTCGGTCTAAATTCTCCTGGGTCTTGGATTAACTGGGGGGACTTTGGCGCTCCACTTCAAGTACCCCCTTCAGTAAATTCACGTGTTTACTTGTTCCATTCAAACCTTTTCTCTGACTGTGGACTGAATGCTGTCCCTCCCTTGACTGCTTTCTTCTGAGCGGCTCAAGAGACAAGTGAGGACACTGAGAACCTTGAGTCCCCTCCAGTGGCACTCGACAACCCCTGCTGGCCCTTCAGTGCTAGGTGAACCTGCCCTCCCTTTGAAAGGACGAACCAGCTCCTCCTCACAAAAAATTCTTCACCACGATCACCTTCATGACAGCGTGTTCGGTTTCCAATCACTGAAAGGGGGTTACCTTACACGACACCGCACGACAGGTGATTTGATCCCAACTCAGAGCCGGCCCCCTGGAACAGAGAGAAACTGCTTCTTTGGGTTTCCAAGCCGGTCCGTCTTGACCAAAGCAGATGCCTCATCTTTCTCCTACGCAGCTGCTTGTGGAAACCGCCCGCCAACCTGGTGGTTAGCAGCTCAAGGCTTAACCCACTCTGCTTCCGGGACTCCTTTATAAACCCACAGCCATCAAGCTGAATCCTACTCCTAGGGATGCTACGTGGGATTCCCGAGACTGAGCGTCTGTATGGGAGTAGACAGCTTCATCTTTCTCGGGTGCATTAGCTGGCGGGTTTAAATTGCCCCACATGCACCTAACCCACAGCTCCACCAACACACCTTCCTACACAATGGAAGGTAAACTAAGAACTGTATGCACCTGGTCGGACTTAGCTACAGGCTTTTAAAGGTGCACTTAGGAATAGACCTTTTCATAATCCAGGGATTGACTGCACATAGCTTGGGTTTTTCAGCTTCTTGGAAGAAAAATGACCTTTTATTTTGAAGTATGTCTCCCTCCCCAAAGCGAATTAAAAACCTGCACGTTTGCTTAGGGCAATAGGACTGCCGGCTTTTGGACGTCTCCAAGAAGCCTCACAAGGGCTCAATTGGAACTATTTTGTACTGGTCTGTTAGTGGCGAGTGAGGAAGAGCCAGGATCATTGAAAAACTGAAGATTACTCATTAATTTTGAATTATTCTCAGAAACGCACTAAACTGGGCTAATGTATGGGCACTCGGCTTGTGTTCCTATTGGTTTCACATAGCTAACCATTTGTGATCACGGACTTTAGACAGGACATGTTTACACACGGATTTGTGTGATTCCCCCACAATAAACCTAAGCATTAGGTGAAACAGGTTTCTTAGTTGAGAGATGAGAGAAAGACCTGGCAGAGGCCCAGAGGAGCACTCCCCCCAAGGGTCCACAGCTGGTGGCGGTGGAGCAAAGATTTGAACTGGAGTCTTTTGGACCCTGGAAACCATTTCTCCTAAGCACTAACATAACACTGCCGCTCTGAAAACGCTGCAGCCAGACCGCACCACACAGGTTCAAATGATGAGTCTTGTACTAGCTGAATGGCACTGGACAAGTGTCTTCTGTGTTCTCATTCCCACTCTGTTTCCTCTTCTATGTGTTTGGAAATAATTGATGAAGCACTGGAAGCTCTCGCCAGTCTACTCCAAGAAATTTGGAAGGCCAGGCCAGCCACAGGAAGAGATCCACAGGTGTGTCTCCTCCAAACAAAAGTGACCCAGCAGAATTCAGAAATCACTTCATTATTACTATCACATGCAAGTGAAATCTTGCTGAAGATAATTCAAAAATCGACGCCACAGTACATTGCCAGGGAGCCGCTGGAAAATTCAAGCCAGATTAAGAAGGGAGTGGAAAAAGCGAGGGATATATTTGCTATTGCTATTGTTAGATAGACCTTGGTTGAAAGCAAAGAACATCAGAAAGAGTTTTGCTTGCATTTTAGTGATGATGCAATGGAATTTGGCTCTGCGGTGCATAACTTCTTGTGGCTAACTGTGAGTTATCCACTGTGGATAACAAGCCATGGTGGCTAGCTGGGAAATCTAGAGCCCTTAATTACATTATGTGGAACCTGTACCCAGACCAAGAGGCAGCGTTTTGAACAGAACAAGGGGACACTATGTGGTTTAAAATCAAGAAAGATGTAGGACATGATTTTATCTTTTCACCATGTCTATTCAATGTGCACATTGAACAAGGATCCCAGAAACTGTAAGCCATTTCATTCTGCTGTGAAAAGCCCTTCAGAAAATGTCACTGACTTATTTTATAGCCTCATTTCATCCCTCCCTACAAATAATTTGAACTTTTGGTAAACCAAAACAAGTTTTATTTCCCCATCTTACTCCCTACGGTCTCAACCCTGTCCATTCACCACTGATGTCCTTGTGGACTATAAAAAATTCTACTTGTTCTTCAAAGTTGTTGAAACTCTCTTTTTTATTACTTCTTGCCTGTTATTCCCAGCTATATAGGATGTCTGCTCTTTCTCAGCACAACCTACTGTTTCTCATGTACAGCATGGACAAATCTATTTTGATTAGAGACACATAGATTTTTCTCTTTTCTAAATATTAGCCTTGGATGGGTTGAGAGGGTCTCATAAAAGTCTTAGTATCACAGGCAGCAACCCAACCAGTTCCAGGAATCTACAAATGAAGCTGTTTAGAGGCACACATCTCTGAGACGCATTAGTGAAGATAACAAAAGTGTGGAAAAACAAATTTTGAAATGGATTTACATTAGCCCAGAAACAAGAATTATCCAGGAAGGCAAGTAGGTCTCATGTGATAAGTTTTCCCCATAAATCTGAGCTCTGAAGTTTGAGGTGAAAGTCAACACGCCCTGCAGGCGTTCTTTCTAGACTGACATCAAACATAGGGGAAGAGTTGCTTCAGAAAGTGCTAGCTAGGAAAGAAAGGGCTGAATCCATGACTGAAGTCCATCATGTTATAATTCAGATATAAAATCACAAACATTCTCACTGTCTCGGGGAGCATTGCTGCATTGTCCCAATACTATAATTTTGCTTGGGCTGAAGATAACATTTAAATTCTCCTGAGTGTTATCTAACTTTATATCCAGAGCCATTGCTGGAACTTACCACAAGATAACAGAACACAAATTGATACAGCAGTAGAGCACTGGTATATGAAGAAGTGTACAGATTTCTTCAGATGAAATGAAGCCAATGAAAGTACATTGTGCAAGATGCAAAGGAGGGTGGCCATTATTTCAGCCTTCTGACGGAAGGCACTCTGGAGCAAATTCACAGAAGGACGGTAACAGCATTGTCTAAGTTTTAAACGAGTGCTCAGGGTCCATTCCTTCCGAAGATTAAAGTCCTATTTAAGTCATATTTGCACCTGCTGTCCACACCGCCTCCATCCAGCATGTCTGCTTTGTAACTCCAGAGACAAGGACTCTCTCCATCCATGCTGACCGCATCAGTTTGACGCCATTCAATTATGCAGGGATTCAGGAAAGTAGGTATAATACATATCACAGTGAATTACTTAACTGTTTCAGATTGTTTCCCCCAGTTCCTAATGGCCTATCACCTACATCAAAGAGCAGAGGTTTTGCAGTTGGCTCATTTTGAAAGCTAAACAAAAGCAACAGTTGTTGGCTGATTTATGCCTCCTAATTATTTCATATCAAGCAAAGATATTTCCTTGGGAAATTCTACATGAAAAGAGAGGTTAACCCAAATGTGTTCTATAGAAACAGAGCAATCAAGGTAAGCTTCCATTGTGTACGAAAGGAGACCCGTTTCCCTAGCCACAGAAACTTAGTCACCCTTGTTTCCATGGTTACACTCAGCAAAATGCTCGTGGCACTGCAGTTTCTATTGCCACTGGAGCAAACCAAGGCTAGCCTCTTCCAGGGGTCATACTCCCTCTGACATTCTAGCTGGCTCGTGGCCAGTGAAAAGGGCTACGGAGGATGTTGGAGAAGACTTTCCCAGGAGGAGCAAGGTCAGTGAGGGCAAGTGAGAATGAAATCATTTGACTTTGGTTATTAAAGGACCGCAGCCTGTTTTAGTGCATGGACTGAAGGAAGAGGCCATTGGAGAACTGTTGTTAAATTTTTGGTGTTTGGCTTTTTCATAAAGTATAGAAAGGCTAGGGTCATACTTGTGTAAAATGGCACATTCTGCATGTACCTAGGAACTAGTAATTGTTCATCTGATAGATCTTCTTTTACGTTGAAAGAGTTTCATGTAACTGATGTTTACCCAAGGAGCCCTGGTGGTGTAGTGGTTGCACATTGTGTGACTCAAAAGTAGGGCACAAAGGAGGGGGGGAAAGTATATATGTGTAATTTTTCATATATATATGAAAAACTAAGAGTCAGTATTTGTTACCCCAAATGCATACCAGGCAGTGACTAAGGAGGGACCTACACAGCATTTGTGATATCCTTACTTCTGAAAAAGACCACGTTGACTCTTTGTATGACCATCTTAGATGTGTTCATCCATAAGTGTTTACATTTCTGCTGCCTCATATATACAAGTTTCTGTCATTTATATGGATAATTTGTTCCAGGTTTGCTCAAATAATTGTACACATAAGCAAGCCCTTTTTTCTTGCTGGATCTACACAGAAAATTATGTTGTTCCCTTGGAAACACCTTACACTTGGGCACTGGTGACCCAGATTGGTTAATGGTTTATAGGAAGCTGCACAATTGAGAAACACTAGCTCCTGCTAGTGACAGAGGGGTGCTATCTCCTAGGGCATTCACCTGCCACCCTCACCTACAAAGGTCATAGAGGAGTAGGGGGCATGCCTGCTGGCTACTGTGCTGCTCTTAACTATGAGATGTAGCAGTAAGGTGTTTGGATAAGGCCTAGGGAGCCAGACTGTTGCCTCATGTTGTCATCACTCATGCTGCCCAGCACACATTTTCAGAGTCCATTTCAGTGAAGAACCATTTCTAGGACATAGGAAGCATCTTCCAAATGTATAGTGAAAACAAACTGCTGATGGGTTATAACCATATGCTCATCAAATGAGACCTCTGGAACTAAAGGTCCACTAACCCATTTTGCCAACTCACACCAAAAAAAGTGCCTATATTTCACCAGGGGTAAAAATGTATTCGGGTCATATCAAATGTGTTCTAAAATTCAAAGTCCTTTCTTCTTCCCTCCATTTAAAAATCAATCCCATAGAAACTCTAAACCACGATCCAGAGACTGTTGGGTAGAAAAAGACATATTTCACGTTACATAACAGATACACATTTCCCCCAAAGAAGTGTGGTAGAACCCCATCTGATTGATGTTTAGGCACATGGCCACAGAAGTATATGTCTCCTTTTCTTCATTCATTAATGATTGGGGCAAATTTATGACTCTATATTTCACAATATCTGCACAAACAATTTATGGTCGAAAAGGAGCCTGATAAATATCCGTTGGCAGGCTCAGGCGGGACAGTTCATGCAGCTTCTCCTTTGCAAGACGCCTCCTCCAACCTGGCTCAGACCCGGGCACACAGGGCCAGGCCGGAGAGCCAGAGCAGAGGCGGCAGCGCTCAGAAAACAGAGCTCAGGGAAGAGTTCACAACAAGGAGCTCAAGGTCTTGGTGCGCCTTTTAGCTCCAAACCAAACTCACTGCCCTGTGGTCAATTCTGACTCACAGCAAGAGCTGTGGGCAGAGAACTGCCCCTGGTTTCCAAGACTGCAACGCTTCATGACAGTAGAAAGTCTCATTTTTCTCCCACTTTTTAGCTCAGGTCATAGATCTAAATTTAATATAGAATGGCTTGAAGTAATATTCTCAGGTCTGACCAAGCAACAAATCTCCAAACTCTTGTGAACTACGAACAAAATCTCATCTTTATGTTAGGGCTTCCAAATAGAATTCCTTTATCTGGCTCTAATCAAGAGTAAACTTCAAGAAATATGTTTATTGCCTATCATCTCTTGACCAACAAGAATGGTACATGACTGTAAAATTTCTTTTCTGAACTTGGCATAGATGCAATTCACACTAGAAGTAATTATCTATGTATTTTACTATCTTTATTATTTGAGACCAATTTGGGAAGCCGGGTTCCTGGCTACATGATATTTAAGTTTCCTTTTGCCTTCATTCCCTCTGGGGGGAGGGTTGGTTTGTTAGAGAAATCCATTGTATATATTTACACAGCCCACCTCAAGAAACCATGTTTAATGACCATCTCGCAGTTTGAGGAAGAGAGTTGCAGGTGCTGTGATCAACAGAGAGCTCAGCCTTTGTACCCCCAAACCGAGCGGGCTCTGTGCTCTTTCCTCTCTTTTAAGTTTCTCGGGCAAAGGGAAAGTGCATCGCTCACCTCTGTGTTACCAGCACGGGCGTGTTCTTGGCTCGCAATAAATGGTGTTGAACTCTATTTATCTCCGAGTCTTCTAGCACTGGATTTGTAAGTCTTGAGAGTACTGCTGGAATCGGATATTGCTTTGGAATGTGCCCACGTGTACACATTCTCACCCCAGCACCTCTCTCCTTTGCTTCATCACTTTCCATTGTCCATGGCAAGTCCAGTTCAGGGATAGTTTCACATAATACTCATTTCTCTTAGTGCCAGGGCTGAGTGGGATGTAGTCTTGGTGTGCATGGGGGTTGTTCTTGGTGAATGAAAGAGAGGATGTATTGAGGAAAGGATGAATTGAAGCAGAAAAAATCCAGCAAGTTAATGAGTTGCATTAGGCAAATCTCCTTCACCTCTTTAGCATATTGAAAAGTCAGGATGTTACTTTGAGGACTAGGGTGGCATGCCTGATCCAAGCCATGGTGTTTTCCATTGCCTCTTATGCCTGTGGAAGTGGGGCAGGGAAGAAAGAAGAAGGGAGAAGTATGGATGTTTTTGAATTGTGGTGCTGGAGAAGACTGAAAGTCCCATGAACAGCTTAAAGAACAAACCGATGGGTCCCTGAAGAAGTATGACCAGCATGCTCCTTAGAGGCAAGGATGGCGAAACTGAGTCTGACATACTTTGGACATGTCGTCGTCAGGAGAGACCAGTCCTTGGAGAAGGACATGATATCTGATAGAGGGACAGTAGAAGGGGGAAGGCCCTCCAGGAGATGGATTGACACCCTGGCTGCAGCCATGAGCTAAGCACAGGATGAAGTGTGAGGATGGTGTAGGACTGGGTAGGGTTTCACTCTGTCGTGGAGAAGATGGCTATGGGTCAGAGCTGACTCAATGGTACCTAACAAACAATAATCCCCCTCATAGGAAACAACCTTCTCTTTCCATTACCAATCCTGTTCTTAATTCTCTGCCCCATTTTTCCTCCTATTGTCTTCATTTTTCCTATTCTCCTTGCCACCACCCCCCAACACACACTCCAAAATTGTTTATTCATTTCTTTCTTAAGTCTTTAAAGTAGTTGGGTACCCAGAGGTGGAGTGGTCAGCATTACCAAAGGCACTTGTATTTCCCGTTCCTCCATGCTTAGCCTACAGGTGGCTTATGCCATCTGACAGAGAATCTTCAGGTTCAAAAGCATTCCGACGGGGTCCCTGCCCTTTGTACCTCCCATAATGAAGTCTGTGAGGGGGTAGGGATGTCAGAAGAGCAGACGTGTACACAGTGACCCGATATATCACTTCTTCATGGTAAAAATGACGATAATCACATTGCCCAGGTAAGATATGTCTAATTGTTTAAAATAAATGATTGTTTTTCAAACAATTATCATAACACCAGGCAATTCCTTATCTAACAGCTGTTTATTGGGGAGGAAATTAAGTGCTAAGAAGATGGGTTTTTTTAAGGTTACTATTTCAAAATCAAGAAGCCCTGATGGAACAATAATTAAAGGGCTCAGTCACTAACTGAAAAGGCGGGGATTTGAACCCAGGAGTCACTCTGAGAGAGGGAGATAGATATGACAGTGCGCTTCCTTAGAGATCTATAACCTTTGAACGCCTGTGGGCTCTGTTCCGTGGGGTCACTGTGAGTCAGAATCACTCAAGCACACCAGGAGTTTGTTTTGAAATCACATTTTAAAAGCAAATTCACAAATACCACTGATTTCTAAGACAGTTGTTTCTCTCCAGACAAATGCATGAATAAGCGAGCTCAGTTCATGATGCCATCACACAAAGCAGACTTTGACATCTGCTGCTGGTTTATTTCCCAAGCGCTGTTGCTTTGCTTAAGATTTCTTACATACAATAAACACAATTTCAAACTGTCTTGGCAATTTCCTTTCTCGACCTCTCTTTTCTATTCAAAGGTATGCGTAGCTTTATCCTCCAGCATTTTTAATATATGGCTTTTTTGGTGAGGCCTATCTTCTAGTACTTGTGTGTTTTTCCTCATAGACACTATCACAAACCAGGCCAAATGATCCTCTCAGAAAAGAAAAACCTGAGACTCTTAAGGTGATGATTCTACTTAAGAAATTATGTTATAATTTCTCCTGTGATATTTGGAACATATGCAACTAATATCCCATTTTAAAAATCTATGTCTTTTTAAAGTGTTCTGAGAAATTAGATATTTTTTAGATGTGAAATAAACTCTTTGAAAGCAATGCCAAATTTTGCTCTTAAATTAATGTTTAAAATCTTATACTTGTATTTCAAAGCTCTCTTCCCAGTTGTACGTCAGTTAAATCACCTTAAAAATGACTATCACTTACAATGTTTCCTTTTGTTCTAACATTCTCCCTAATTTTGAGCAATTAAATATAAAGTATAATTAAACATATATCTGATACTTCTACCAATTATACATCTACAGTTTTCAACAATACATGCCAATTAGGGCACCAACATTCCTGTACCAGACATATCTACGTTAATCACAGCAGTGGTTCATTAGAGAGAGTAAGTAATGAATCAAAATTTTAAAAAGAAAAATCTCTCTCAAAAAAAGGAAAGAAATAAAGACCCTCTTAGTTACAAGTTGGCTTTAAATGAAGAGGCTATTTAATAAATCACCGTATATAAATTTGCAAAGGCATATGATTACTGAAGACCTATACATCTTCATATAAAGCAGTATCCTTGATTATCATCATTATCTATAAAGTGCCCTGAAACACATTAGTAATCAAGTCGTTCTGAAACCCTTTCATAAAGTTCTTCTCTGCTGGGCGAGCCCTCCTTTCACCTGTTATTTTCATTGCCACGGTCTCCCGCACACTCATCTTTAGGTCTTTGGTATTGGGGGGGGGGGCGGGGAAATACACCTTTGGCACCTAGTTTTCCCAATCTGTTTGTTCAGTCAACAACATTTCTTTAAATGATGTGCTCCCGTAGGACAGACCTCCAGACACTGAAATCAGACACCTCACTCAAACCTCAAAGAACATCAGGTACCACTTCCAACAATTTCACAAGTCTATCTAACTTGTCAAGTGAACATCTTTCAAATTGCACAATCCAGAGAGTTCTCTAAGCATCACCACCAAGGCCTTCGTAAGCATGTCCAACGGTGACTGGCCAGCTCTCCTCTGACAATCCGTGCAAAGCGTCCACGGGGCAATCCCGACTGCACTCGCGGCTGGAGGAGGAAGTCCTGTCGCAATCATCCATTTCTGCAGATTAGCTTTCAAAAAAAATACCGACCTATAAAACAAATTTGACTTGCCTACCCCTGTCCTGAGCTTCACAGCCTATTTTTAAAATGACATCATGAATAAAATTTAAACTCTTAACTAATGGCCGACTACAAATACTAATAAACCCCTAGAATGTAAAAGATAATTCCATCTATCCGGCTATTTTATTAAATTTCACTTTGAAAGAGAAAAGCCTACCAAGCCAAAAAGACAAAAAGAAAATAGTAAAAGGAATCGATTTAGAATAGTCCAGTTGCTTTCATTCAGCAGTTAAATAGCAATATATGTTTACCCCACGATGAATGGCTGCTAATGGTAAAAGGAGAGTGCCATTACACCCTTAGTTGGCACGATGCAGTGGGTTTCGTGGATCTGGGCTGATAAGACAAAGCATTTCAGAAAGAGCCTACCCTTCCCAGATGGTTTACAAATCATTACACTCGTTTTAACCTCAATTCTCGGGGCCATAACACGATCAATTTTGTTACTCTTTTTTACTTTCCACTCAGAGTAGCCACATTTGGAAACAGGTGTCTTGGAATATTCAAATGAGTGTAACAACTTGATATAGGTTCTTCCAACAGGCCTTATCTAAAAAAAGGAATCCCCGGGGGGGGGGGGGGGCAACAACTCTGCTTCTAAAGGACTCAGTCGCCAGCTTTGTAACATGTACGCAGACTTGGTGATACTCCGAATTGCTGAATAATTACCAAGATTCCTCTCCAATCAGATCAGCATGCATCGCTTCTTGGATGTCAGGTGCATTGGCAAGTAGCGCCTTAAATTAACATCATCATTATAAACAGTACAGGCATTTAGAAACAAAGTATCAATGGACTTAACAATTACTTTAATTCATTTTATAAATCAGCAACTGGGAATTTTGCCCCAGGTGGTGGCTAGTGTAGCCCATTCCGTAAATGGCATTCCCCGCAGCATAAGGCACGATATGATACGAATGTAGCTCTTCAAAGTAGAGAGGCTGAGGACAGCATCCCTGTACCATCAACTTCAGCCGTTTTCTTGAATCAGAATAAGAAGTCTTATAACAGGGGGCTTCTTTGAAGTATTCATAGCTCTCTCTCTCTGTCTCCAGATGTATCTTCCGCAGCAGATTGTTAATTAACACAGACCTTCTCAGGTAGGTTTCTGGGTCTTCAAGAAACCTAAGCTTCTCCAGAGAAAGCTTGAGGATGCAAGTTCGGTCCTCAGGCAGTATCAGGTGCTGGAAAGCAGAGACAGCCATTAAATCCACATGGAGGGGAAAGGGAAGCCCACCGCTTAGTGCCTGTGACCGGATTCATAAAAATGGAAAAGAAGAAGGAAGAGGGCCTTACTTTTGGAAAATACCCTTGGTAACTTTGATGTAAATCTTCCTCTTCTGCATATTTTCTCTTAAAGTACGCTACTTTCGACGTTGTTAATGTTCAGGGGAAGTACTTTTTGGGATAAGCTAGAGAAATAAGACAATTGAGAAAAAAAATCAGATGTTATTGTGGCAGCGAGTAGTTTATGTTTACGAGTTTATGAAAGTGAAGGCAAACAGTCAAGTCGCTGATAGTCTCTCTGCATTCACTCAACAACATGAGACAGAAAGGACTCTCCAGGGACTGGGAAACCCGGAAGCAAGCACATGCCACCCTGCAGACCCCAAACACATGTTCTAGTGGGAGATGTGTGCTTATTTCCTGACTCAGCCTCCGGGAAACTAAATATGCCCACACTCCAGTTCCTATCAGGCCCAATTCATGTCACAAAATTCATTATTCACACAACATAATGAAAGAAGAACAGTGTGGTTTTTTTCCCCCACCCTCCTTTTAATTTACCTGGCTGATTTACAGAGGGACCTTAGTGTGGCTTAGTCAACCAACCAGCCATCAGTTTAAAGATCAAACAGTACGTCGATGGACAGAACCCTATGACCAGGTTACAAGCTCTCCATCACACGTGGCTTAACTGAAATGAACCATAAGAAATTTTAGGGAGCCCTGGCGGTGCCGTGGTTCCACATTGGGCCGTGATCACGTGTTGGCAGTTGGAAATCACCAGGGAGAAAGGCCGGACTGTCTACTCTGTAAACTGGAACAGCCTCAGAAACCACCAGGGTCCGCTGTGAGTCAGCACTGACTTTATGGCAGTGAGTTCTAAAATAAGATGTAAGCAATGCTCCCAGGAGCGAGAGAGAGCATGCTGCGATGCCCAGGGGTCCAGAACTTTGTTTCCATAGTTAAAGCACTGTTGTTAGGGAAGGTTCAGACTTGTTTAGTAAGGACAGTGATTCTCAGATGCTTGCCGTGAAAGCAGTGTACACTAGGTGGTGCTCACGCCACAAGAGAGGAGGCAAGCCACGCCAATCCCTGTGTAGCGCATTCAAAATTCATGAACTTCACATGCAGATTGAATCCAGTTCAGTCCTCATTCAACCTCGAGGGCAAGACCAGAGGTAATGTTCAAACATCAGCTATATTTGCCCTCAATGCATACTCTCCCATAGGTTGATGTGTTGAAACTATTTGATTGGTAAAGCTATCTGTAGTTTATTAAGGCATTGATTTCGTGAATTTCTCTCGAAGCATTCAGTGATTGCCCTCTAAAATATTTTCCTCTAAAATATTAGTTGCTTGTGTTTTAAATATTAACAATCTGCTCCTTAAAATATAACTTGTTTAGTGTGCTTTGGTTTTGTTTTTTACTCCGGTATGGTGTAGAACTGCCCCCACAGCACTCACTGTGCTCTCAGGGAACAGAGTCTGCCTTGCTGATCAATTCCAGGTCAGGTGACACTGCGGGGCACTCTGAAAGCACCAGGCAGGTGTAGCAGGAGAACAGCAGCGGAAGCAAATTGAAAAGCAAAACGTTCAATCAACTGATTGCCTTCCCATCCAAATGCCAAGTAATTTGGCTTGATTGATTTGGTGGTGGTTGCTATTGTTTCCCTATCTTGGCTTGGATGCTTTCGCATCACGATCAAAGCCAGCAGACTGCACTGTAACTAAAAGCGAAGAAAGAATGAGGTCAATTTTCAACATGAATTCCATTAATTTCGGTTAAGAAGCGTCCCAGGCTAGTACTAGCACCCGAGTGGACAGGCCACTCTTTCTTTCCTTCTTCTTCAGGGCCCGGTGAATTGCTACGTGGCAGAAGAGGGTGAGGGGGGACTTGGAAATGAGCAGAGCAGCGCCCCCATAAGCAAACACCATTTCTTTCTATGTATCTTTTTAAAAATGTCCGTTCGATTTATTTTTCAAAGTAATGCAATGTCTGCAGCCTTTATGACCAATTAAAAACCTTTTAATGCATGACACAAAGGAGGGCAGGTGACAGCTTCGGGAAACAAATGTCAAATAAACTTATTCCGAGTCCCAGTGCACCTTCGGGGAAGATAGTTTGATTTAACAGATCAAGGGCATAACATTTATACCACTGTCTCCGAGATAGGCAAAGATTCTGTCTGGCTATTCAAGCAGGAAGCTTAAGCTATAGAATGTATTAGACACGGAAAACGTTAAGCGTGTGTTCTCAGGAGATGCGGAGTGGCGTCTCGGCTCCACGGGCAACATACTTAGCCACTTAGTTTATTGCTCTCCAAAAGACACCCCCGGGGTTGCTGCAAGGCTGAAAAGCTTTCGCAGCTGGTGTTGGTTTGACAATTACCTCTTTACAGGCTATTTAGCTATTTAGAATGTTTCGAGTCAAATTTTGGAGGAGGCTTTTAAACATTTTTAGGCTAAAACACATAGCAAACGTAAGCGCCTACACTTGTTTTCTTGGCTGGGTTCAGGGCTGGAAAGGATTGATTCGCTGGATCGACCCCCTCCATTTACGGATGAGGAAACTGCAGCTCAGAATGATTCCTTGGTTCAGTCTGGTGTGTGGCTGTGGGTTTGGGCTGTGAAGTCAAAAGGAAATCGGTCTGAACTCCGGCTCTACCACTTCCTCGTTCTGTGACCTTGAGCCAATTACATCAGCACTCGTAAGTCTGAGTGATCTCATTTTAAAGTGGAAAGAGAAATAAGGCTGGCTCCTGGGATTGCTGACATAATTCATGGAAAGTTGTTGGCCCAGTGCCCAGCCCCTAGTAAGGACCCAATCAAAGATTAGCTCACATTTGTAACATAGATCTATCTCCAGCGTAAAGCTCAGCCCTGCCTCTGGGCCCTGACTCGATGACGCTCCGAGCACCAGCCTCCTAGGGGTACGGGACTCTGATGATACAGTTGAAGGGCTGCACGGATGATTTCAGATGGCCAAGTTGAAAACGGCAGACAGATAGTGTAACAGCTTCAAGAAAATGTTTTGGGCAAAGGGAACAGACACTACTTTTTGAAAACCCAGATAATCTTTTGAGAATTAACATTAACCTGACATTGGAATTTGCCTGCTATAGTCCACTAAACAGGTGTAATTCCCTTTATCATTCATTCTCCGAGACGTGTATCTCAAGCCAGCCTGTCATTTAAATCAAGCTGATGAAATAGACCAAAAAAATCATTTTGTCTTCATCCTTAGTGTCCTGAGCCCTGAGAACAGCATATAAATTAATGAAAATGAATTAAAGTGAGGCTAAATTTATCTCTGAAAGTGAAATGGCTTATGCTGGCTTGAATATTCAAATTGTTTTAATACTGTCACCTTGGGGCACATTTTTAAAAGTATCTGTCCCAGGCAACAAGCATTTCATAGGAAACTTCACGAAGCATCGCAAGAAAAGCCAGAGAAGCGTGACCACCTCTGTCGTTTGGAGTTCTGGCAGCACAAATTATAGATATTTCTTTAAATAAATGTTTCAAATGCAATTACAAACGATTGCTCAACTGCTTTTCCTTATTGTTCAGCCTCCAGACAACAAAAATCCTATTATTGTACAAGTGATTTCATTTGGTCCCTGGCCCAGGGGCAGTACATTAAGGAAAGATCATCAGCAAATTAATTTACAAACACTTTGCGAGAACAGACAATGCCGAAAAAGAATAACTCCTCTCAGAGTAATCCATTCTTTGTGAAACCCCAGGTGAGGGGAAAGCCAGGAGGAGTGGAACATTTCCTGATGTCAGGAATGGTTTTCAGGTTCTCCCTGCAGTGCGCAACAAAACCTGAGTTGACACTTCCTTCTGAGCTGTGTGTCTTGATAAACACCAGCTGGAGTGAGAGGGGACTGACAGAATCAGGAGGAAAAAAGATGGGTTCTAGGTACAGAACTGACTGTGTGCCTCAGTTTCCCACTCTCTGATTAGTTGTCCTTTCGATGCTGCATGCCCGGCCTAAGTCTGTAAATAGCTCACCTGTCCCTAACCATCTAAGCCACATTTTGCTGAGGGTAACTGTTACCAGGTGTGGCTCCTTAAGAGCCATGACCACTTCCGTTTGGAAAGAGCCGTGTCATCTGCCCCGGCTCTGTTCCCCCAACCCGGAGCCTTGCATCGTAAGTACATCGGCGTGCCTTCTAGTGCTACGCCACCACACTCGCTCATGTCCCTGCTCTCCAACTGGTGTGCTTAGTGATGTGTGGGGCAGGGCATTTCTTCTCACGGACTGGGCTTGGGTTTCCCCAACTGTTAAATGATGGTAACAATATCAAGTTCATTGAGTTTTGTGCAAATTAAACGTGATACTCTGTTTTACAGCCCTTACTCAGTGCCCATCAAATGTTCCTACATCCTGCTCAATAAAAGTCAGGTATTCTGGGTCTTTTGTCCTCTCTGCAGTGGCAAGCATGGGTAACATGAAATGTTAATGAGTGTGTTCAAGGAGGTAGAGAAATGTACTGTTCACAGGTGTGATGCTGTATTGACCTGGAGCCTCTTGGTTTTGTTTGTCTGTAGCAGTATTCTGCCCGCCATCTTTCCTGTCCCGCACAACCCCTTGCCTAGATCCTTTCTGGACAGGATGCTTGACAGGAGCAGAACGCAGTGCCAGCTTGTAGCTCTGCATCGATAAACCAGTCTGTTTCTTCAGCTTTACCATTTACGCAGAGCACAAAGCAGGTTAGGCTTAGCAACAAGTTGAAGTTCATGGAAGTCATTCTTAGGGATGCACGGGGACACTGGGACGTTAGAAGGATTTCTCGTGAGGGCAACTGTGTTGCTGGTACTGGATTTCCTGTCACTTAGGACAGCTCCAAGAGTGACAGGGGACATTAACTAACACCCCACAAGTTTCACGGGCGATGGTCACCAAATCAAGACCACCACCATTAAATGAGTCAGGGTCAGTCCTGGGATCGTGAAGGACATGCGTTACCTGGGATGCTGCACCAACATCCAAGATCTGCTGGTCTTATTTTAAATACTGCCGAATGCCTTCAGTGCTGCTGAGTTTCTGAGGGGTTCTGAGGTATGTTTCGTGAGGTATTGCCCTCCCCTGCCCCCCTTCACCTGCCTTTCCCCTGGAAAAGTGCAATGAATAAGAACAAAAAATTAGTCGTGTTACCAGACTGAACCACATTGGTAAGAAATACCTTACCAATAACACCTGAGGAGATGCAGTCACTTCCCTGGACCGACTGGTGCTCAGAGAGGTGGGTTTTAAAAGCTCACACATGGACAGCAGTGGCCTTTCAGAAAAGCACGTGATCTAGGTCGCCCACGCCATCTTCCACTTGAAGATCACCAACCCCCCTTCAGGGGGGTATGTCACCAGCAATAGCTATCCAGTCTCTTTTGACATCCCAGACAGGTTGCAATAGAACACCAACTAGAAGTAACCATTCCCTTTTCTAGTAAAAAAGGTCAGCACTTTTCTGATCTTTGGCTGACTCTTTGCCCAGGCTCATCTGGTGTCTTGTGTGTGTGTCACCAGGAGTCGCTTCCTTCACAGGGCACCTTCCCTCTAAAGAAAAAAAGGTGCTTCAGGAGAGGACACTGAGCTCCAGCTCAGCCATAGGCTCCCGCGTGGGAGATGGGGAAACTGAGGCATGAAATGGTTAAAGGCACGTAAAGACAAACCTGAAGTTCCTGGCTCTTGAGTCCTCATTCCAATAGCAATATCCACACTTTTCTGGGCATTGTTAAGCCCGTGTTCCCTTCTGATAAACATTTAAGAACTAATTACCTCTCAGATACATTCCTGCAGAGGATGTTTCCCAAAGTCAAGTCTTTCCCCCTGTCCCTTTTTAAGAATCACTGAGATTTGGAAGTATTAAGTGTGAACTTCCCCCAAACACTGTTTGGTGTGCTTTACTTTCTGTAGTTTACAATACAAAATAATGATGTATGTGGGCGGGGGGGGGGGGGGAGGGGATGAAACCCTTCACTGCCATCAATTCTGCAATCCTATAAGATGGCGTACAACTGTCCCTTTGGGTTTCCGAGGCTTTAACTCTTTATGGAAGCAGAAAGCCTCATCTTTCTCTGTGGCTGTTGGTTTAAACTACTGACCTTGGGGTTAGCAGCCCCCCATGTAATTCACTGTACCCCCAGGGCCACTGAGTTGACAATAGGCATGACTTTACTTTCTACGTTTAAATTTATAGTCTAAGATTGAACATAACACTCTCAATCCTTTAGTGATCTTCATTGATCTCTCCCTGCCACTCTGCTAAGAAGTACGACAGCGCATTTGATGTCTGCTGTTACCCCTTGGTATAAATTGAAGCACAAACATATCAAAGAATGTTTACATTAAAATTACACCTAATGATCTAAAACCAAGCTAACCTACTGTGATGAAGTCAATTCCAGATGTCTCTTAGGATTTCCAAGGCTGTCACATTTGTGGAACAAGTCCTAGTGGTGCAATGATTCAGTGTTGGCCTGCTAACCTACCGGCGAGTGAGTCACCCAACACCCTCCCTCTCCATCCCCCCACCTCAGCTGCTTGATAGGAGAATCTGGTCCCATAAAGAATTCAGTCTAGGAAATCCTACGGGGCCATTGTATTCTGTCCTACAAGGTAACTGTGACTTGAAATAAATTAAATAGCACACAACAGCGACAACAATCACAACAAGCTTTACAGAAACCAACAACCACACCTTTCTCCAGCACAGCAGCGAGTGGATTCAAACTGCGAATCCTTTGGTTAGCAGTCCAGTGCTTAACCACTATGCTACCAGAGCATCTCAATCAAGATAATCAATTATTAACACATTTTCTTTTTTTAAGATAAGAAGTGACAACTGGCAAGACAACTCCTTAAAACCTGAAGGTGTGTGTCTGCCTTAGATTTAGTGATGAATGGTTATGCTAATTGCCTCCCACCTCTGAGCTTCGGGGTGGTTATTTTAGTTTAGTGTTTTTGAGGATTTTGCAGCATATTACTTTGACAGAGAGATCTGAATTGGTTATTTTATGATGATGATGATGATGATGATGATGATGATTTTATTATTATTTTGGCTCCAGAGCTGTTGTTGGGATGTGTTTTGATGGCTAAAACCAGCTGTCATGAGTCATCAGTGAAGTGTGAAGGTGTGGGGGGAAAGGACATCCACATCTTGATGCGGTTCTTCAGCATGTCTGTGAGTCTCAAAGGAGCGCCCAAGCCTCATGAAGCTAACATGGCACAACATTAAGCCTGGAGGGTTCGAACTGACCTGACAACTCCCAAAGAGAGTGCAGGAGTAAAGAAGACTGAAATCCGAACTCGGCTTCACTTTCAATGTGCTGGATGTTGGTTTTATCTAAGCTTTCTTACCCCAAGTATATTCCCTCCTTAGAACTGAGGCCATGCAGGAGCACAACTGCATGCACAACGGTGAGGGGGCCTACACCCTTAGTGTAAATTGGAGAAATTATTTTTTTCATAATTTAACATTGAATCTTCTTACATCTCTCGGATTAACTGTCTCTATCATCAGCACACCATTTGACTTATTTCTCTTTATCCAAACCTGCATGGCATTATGACGTTTTCTGTGGAAGGATTTGAAGCATCTGTTCATCAGAATTGCACATATATATGCTGCAAATTATGCATTCCTGATGGAATCCAAATTTAAATTTAAGAACCACTCTCATTTGGCCTTTTTGATTTGACAGTGGTCTCAAAGAAAGAGCAGGCTCAGTCATGTACATTAAAGGGCACTGAATGATTTTTTTTTGCTTCTATGCATATTACATAAGAGATGTGTATACATTACTAATGCACAAGACTCCGGCATATAAATGAACCAATCATCATGGTTGCTTTACTCGAACTTCCTGCAGATTGAGAGCATGAATAGAACTCTGTACACAGATCATAGCAGATGGCAGTAAATCTTATTGGTCTCCTTGGATTTCCTCCTTACCATAAAATATGATCATGATCACGACAGAAAGAATACTGGGCAGCAAGGCAGCTAAGGAAACCAGCCGGTGTCAACAGCCCATCATATTTAAAATGGCAATCTTTAGTGTTTATGATTGCTAAACTAGATACATCATTACATGACTACAAAGACAGAGATATTTTTTTAAATCTCATGATATCCATCCAAACAATCCTACGCCAATATACATTTTCCAATAGGTATCTCAACTTAAGCAATTTATATTTTTAAAATAAAGGTAGGGAAGAAAAGGGGGGGTGCAACATGATGTATGTTCATGAATTTGCAATTTCACTGTAACTGGCTGGGCTGGTTACTTACAGGAGCTGCACATGGATAATTCAGGGCATGTGAAGATCATACAAGTGGGAGGGCCCATTGCTAACGAGAAGAGAGGACAGAGTAGAACTGCCCCTAGAGGTTTCCAAAGCTGAAACCTCAGGCTGCCACAGCTTTCTCAAGTGAAGTGACAGGGCTGGTGGGTTCAAACTGCCAGACTTTGGGTTCACAGGCAAGGGCTTAGCCTCTGAGCTGTCCACACATTAAAAGCCTACAGTTAGTCTTCAAAAAAACTGGTTCTAACCTGGGTTTCTAGCATCATGGCCCTAAAGCAACATGAATTTAAAACAACATCACAATTTCTCGTCCCTGGGAGAGAGCCCCGCGTTCCTTTACTTTCTTTCCTTCAGACATGCAGCAGTGTGCTCACAGGGCACCCACCGGACAGGTGCCCGGAGCCAGCCCATCTCATTTGGCCCACTGGATTCTCTTGGGTCTTAGAGAAAAGTCTGCCAACCCACACATGTCCTTTCTATAGAAAACTTGTATACACTCCCATGCCACATGAACACTGATTTTGCGGAATACAGGTGCAAATAGCAGTATCTTTTAAAGCTAGTGGTTACCTGGCAGCGCCGAGTCAGTCTGAGGAGCGTGTCTCGCAGAGAGCTGCAGAAAACCTGATGAGAGCCGCTCTCTGCTCAGGGAGCATTTCTCAGTCTCGGGCGAAAATGAAAGCTGCAGGCATTCGTCTTGTGCATTAGTCAATGGTTACCTACAAGAATGGGACAGGGAAGATCAGGACTGGACTGCCAAGCACTGGTTATCAAGGCAGGAGAGACATGTGACATAGGAGGACACTCGCTAAGGTGTTGGGGGTGGGGCAAACCCCGATTCGATGGATGGAGAGATGGCTAGAAATAGAGACCCTCAAACACACAGTTATTTCCATCGACTCCCGGCTTCATTCTAAACACCAGAGGAATCTCAGGTACCTTGAGCAATGTGGTAAGAACTAATCTCACCAGATAATTTACTGGGAAATTATCTTTAGGGGATTACCAGTGGGTTGATTTTGTTTTTAAATCGGAGGCAGATAGCTTTAGTTTGTTTTTTAAATACCAGGTTTTGTATAATGTCCCGGAGTATTTCCCTTAAAGTACCAATTCAGCAGCTTACTCGAAGCAAAAGAAGTCAGTCTTTCTCCCGAAAACACCATTTCCGACAAGATCTGAAATTGCTAAATACCATTTCTCAATTTGATGGCAGTATCTATTTTCTCTCCCCTTCCTTTCTTTCTTTTTTTTGTCTCCCCGTGAAGGGCCATGCTTAACGGCGGCGTTTTACATCGATGGATGCTTACAGATCTCATCATCGTCTATATTTAGAGAGAATGGCTTTCCAAAGGAGGATGGGCAGCCAATAAGGAGGATCCCACCAAAAGAGAGGTGAGTTACTATGGTTACTTTTCAGGAGGCTGAGTAGCAGGGAATGCCGGTTCGGGGCCAAATGGACCCTTTCCAGAGCAGGACCCCAAAATGCAGGCTGCTCCCCAATGGGTGTTGATTCCATTCGATGAGACTATCCACACTGCCATCTCAGCCTTAGACACCTGCCGTCAGCGAGCGCGTGTGTGCTCCTGGCCCCACTCGCCGCACACAGGCAGCAAAGTCCAAGGGAAAGCAAGCCGGCGGCAAAAAGAATGACATAAAAACTTCCGAACACAAACCGAACAGCGATGGGCAAAGGAATCCTGCAGGACCCATCCCAAGGTGGTGCTGGGTCGTGTCTGTCTGGAATCAAACCAGGTGACGCAGGTGGCCCCTTCCCCGCGGTTGAAGTGGGGCTGACAGCCCGCCTGGGCTGTTCTCAATGAATGGAGTCCTGCCTGGCTTCCGAGATAGGGATAGGCACCTGACGGGTGGGTCTGGACGTACCTGGGGCGCGGGGTCCACTCACCCCGATCGGAGCGGGCACCAGTGTCGCCCAGGCGAGGGGCTCCCTGCTCGCTCCGGCTCTGGCGGCGCGGACCCTCTTCAGGCTGGAGCCCGCAGCGACGCAACTGCAGCCTGGCGGGCAGCGCCAGCTCCCGCAGCTCCGTCCTCGGCTCGGACGCGCCGCTCGCTCGGCTCGGGCTGGCAACGCCAGGCAGGCGCTCAGCTGTTCTCCGCTCGCATTGGACCAGAGGGAGCAGATGTTACTCGGTTGCTAGGAGCGTTGCTAGGAGGCGCTGACGCCCCTCCACCGCTCTGGAGCAACTTTCCCCGCAGGTCGGGGAGTCTGGCGGGGGCTGCCAGGTGGAGCGCAGGAACGCCAAGGGGTCTGAGCAAAGGAGAGCGGGAGGCCGAGAAGGGGATGGGGGTGCTGTCGCTCTCCGCAGTACGCCAGGGCTTCCCTTTCCTCCCCAGGGTCTGGGATGGCCACGGGGCCAGCACTTCCCTTCCCGAGGAGGGGTTGTTCCGGTAAGCCTTAGCTGGGAGAGCTTTATGGGAGATGGGTTTGGGGGCTGCAGGCGAGGGGCGGGAAGGGTCTCATTCTCAAAGCCTCCCAGATGTCCCTAAGGATGAGTGCTATTCCTCATCTTGTAACAGGAATCTGGCAAGGGGGTGGGGGAGACCTGAGTGAGTGTGACCAGGGGTTCAGCTGGGTGGGGTGAGCGGTGTGAGGGCCTCTGTCTTCCAAGACTGGTCCTCCCGTGTGTGTGCGCGCGCGCACGCGCACATCTGTGCCTGTGCCTTTGAACCAGTGATACGTTTCATAGAGGAGACTACGAACTAAGCCACAGAATCAGTCCCCGAGTAGAAGTCATTTTGGCGCTAGTTGTGGCTGCCTCCTGGCATGGTGCCAGACAGTTGAAGCAAGACCCCATGATCTAAAAGACTTCATTGACACTGTTTAAAAGTCTACATATTGATCGAAAGGCTAATTAAAACCTCAGGCGAATGTGCAGACGTCTTTAAAATAAGAATGTACCCCAAGCAGGGTGCTTTGTTTCAAAATGATACTGGAAAAGTCATGCATGTTTCTGTCTTTGACTCTTTAGTAGTTTCACCAAAAGGATTGCATATCTCTGAGAGTTCAGTTAACATGTGCTTTCTTTCTTTTTAACTATGGCACTTGGTTATTGTTGTTCAGTTGGGTTGGTTGCCTTTCAAGGGAGGGGATCATGGGGAGATGAGGTTAAGGCCACAAAGAGGTAGCCAGTGAACTAAACTAAACAAGGGAAGGTCACGGAGCTAGCAAAGATGGTTGGCCCTGAGCTAGAACCACACAGAGGGGCTCTCCCTGAAGGAGGCAGTACATCTTTTCCCTGCTGCCTCCCTATAGGGTCAGGCCTGGGCCTGGAAGGAAGGGAACACCACTGGGAATCAATTAAAAGGAAAAGCTGCAGTCCTTGGGGCCACAGTATGTTGACTACTGTGGCAGGCTACCCAAGTGCAAGGCGAAGGAGATGCCACAAGGTGACCCTAAAACTCTCAGGTACCCTGTTCCTTCAGACCTTGACACCTTAACAAAATGCATTGTGATGGCTTCAATTTTGACTCCTAAAATCCTTCAAGTGACAGCATAGAACTGCCTCCTGGAGTCCTCTCGGTTGCCATCTTTACAGAAGATTGCCAGGCTTTTCCCCTGGGGGTGACTGGGTGGGTTCACACCCCTAACCTCTGGCTTAGCAGCTACAGACCTCACCATTGAGCCACCAGGGCTCCTTCCCCAAGTTAATTTGTTAGCCCTCGATCTTAAATGGCTCTATGTTAACATCTAACTCTTTGGGAAGACGACATGAAAGGGCAATGTTAGTCGGACATCTGATCATGTTTAACCCTCTGAGTCTAGTGCACCTCTAGTCTAGCAGACAGCCACAGGCAGAATTACGCCCCTTTCTTACGCATCATGAAAGAAGGAACTCCATTGCTCCCTCCTTGCCCTCCAGCTCAACTCGGGAGATTGTTCACCTGACAGTTGAAAGTCGTCACTCTGGACTATTTTCAGATTCCTCAAATGGGAAATGGTTCCCACTTGCCTCACATATTTTGTCCTTGCCGCCCTCACTTCCTTAATGTGCCCCCTTACACCTGGCGGACTCCTATTCACCCTTGAGGTCTCAGTTAAAATACTACTTTCCTCACGGCAGCTTCGCCTGTGCTCTCAGTTCCTATGGACTAGATTAGCCCCGTAATTACATTTCCAAATCTTTCTGTTGCTCCTATTCCACATCACCATCCCACAGGATTTTAAGCTGTGTGTCCAGGATCTACAAGTACCTGGAACCTCAAAGGTAATCAAGAGCACTTGTGAGTGGTGGAGCCAACCTGCCTAGTCTGAGGTCCCTATTCCCCGTTAACCCTGCAGCTATCAATTAACTGACGTGAACAAAAGATGAACACAGCCACTAGTGGCTGTCCAGTTTAGTTATTCGAGAAGAAGAGGAAGCGTATTAAAGCAGAGGGGAGGAGGAGGGGGTTACTCATAAAATGGTTTGCTAGCCATTAATGAGATATTGTGTTTATATAGCAACTTTTTTTTTCCTTCTCAACGCATTTTATAAAGGTTACAGCCCCAGTATTAATGGCATTAGAAAGTAACCTAGTTGTCATTTATGTTTTTCCAAATCCTGTTCAATCCATGGCCTCCAAAATGGTGTGAGTCCTCTGAGGTGAAGCACCCGCTTCCTTAAAATACTCTTCTATAGCAGGGAACCAACAGAGAGGTCTGAGGGGCCCCAATCCCAACAATGATGACAGCCTCCCCTCCTCCCAGAAGAATTCACTTCAGAGGACAGCACCTAAGCTCAGCTCAAGGAGGTGGGCAGGTCTGATCAGAACACATCACACGGGAGCAATGAAGAGGGAGGAAGAGAGAGTGGAGCATATCCTGGCCCACCAAGACCCGAGGACAATATTCCCACTCAGAGCAGCCAATGCACAGAGAGGACCATAGGGCCAGTCCCACTATGAGACACGATGTCCCTCACTACTGGAGACAGTGCAGGAATTGCACCCCATCTGACCCCACCACACCGAGGAGAAACACTAAGGGCATACAACAGAACAGCAAGGGGAGCAGAGTGGGAAGTCCCCAGGGAATACCAAAAATAGACTTTGGGTCATCAGAAAACATTCCTAAAGGTCAACAAACAGACCTTGAACTATTTGTAGCCTTTTAAATATTTTTCCTGTTGGGTTTTTTTGTTGTTGTTTTGTTTGTTTTTTTGTTGCTTTGTTTTGCTCTATGTAGATAAGATAGGCGGGATAAACAATCTGGAGGAGAAAACAACAGGACTGATGGTTCTAGAGGACATGGGAGAGGTGAAAGGAAGTGGGTGTTAAAAAACCCAGGGACAGGGGAACAACAAGTGATCTAAAATTGATGAGGAGGAGGGAGTAGGAGGCCTGGTAGGGCTTGATCAAGGGCAATGTAACCGAGAAGAATTACTGTAACCCAAATGAAGGCTGAACAAGATAGTGGGACAAGAGGAAAGAAAAAGGAAATAGAGGAAAGAACTTGAAGGCAAAGGGCATTTATAGAGGTCTAAATATAGGCATGTACATATGTAAATATATTTATATATGACAATGAGGAAATAGATCTATGTGCATATATTTATAGGTTTAGTATTAAGGTAGCTGAAGGATATCAGGCCGCAACTCAAGTCCTCCCTCAACAGAGTAATATTGTATTCTATTAACCTGGCATTCCATGACGCTGACCTTCCCAACACAATCATTGAAGACAAAATGTGTGCATAAGCAAAAGTGGTGAAGAAAGTTGATGGTGCCTGGCTATCAAAAGATATAGTATCTGGGGTCTTAAAGGCTTGAAGAGGATAAACAAGTGGCCATCTAGCCAAGAAGCAACAAAGCCCACATGGAAAAAGCACATCATCCTGTGTGATCACGAGGTGTCAATGGGATCAGGTATTAGGCATCAAAGAACAAAAAAAAATCATATAATTGTGAATGAGACAGAGTGCAGAGTGGAGACCCAAAGCCCATCTGTAGACAACTGGACATCCCCTTACAGAAGGGTCATGGGGAGAAGAGAGGCCGCCGGTCATGGTGCAGTATAGCACCGATGAAACATAGAACTTTCCTCTAGTTCTTTAATGCTTCCTCACTGCCACTATTAAGATCCCAATTCTATCTTACAAATCTGGCAAGACCAAAGCATGTACACTGGTACAGATAAGAACTGGAAACACAGGGAACCCAGGACAGATAAACTCCTCAGGATCAATATTGAGAGTAGTCATATCAGGAGGGGAAGGGGAAGGTGGGGGAGATAGAGGGAACCAATCACAATGATCTACATATAACCCCCTCCCAGAGGGATAGACAAAAGAAGAGTGGGTGAAGGGAGACATTGGTCAGTGTAAGATATGAAATAATGATAATAATTTATAAATGATCAGGGGTTCCTGAGGGAGGGAGGGGAAAATAATGAGAAACTGATACCAAGGGCTCAAGTAGAAAGAACATGTTTTGAATTTGATGGTGGCAACAAATGTACCAATGTGCTTGCCACAATGGATGGATGGATGGATGGGTGGATGGATTGTGATAAGAGTTGTACGAGCCCCCAATAAAATTATTTTTTTAATATTCTCTTCATCACATGCACAATAGAAAGAGGGCCTTTGTTGGTGAGGAGGTGTTGGCTAACTGAAGTAATATGGACAGCATTTCTAGGATACTTTATAAAAATAATTGAGAAACCTTTATTTCTGTTGCCAATATAATGCACTAAATATTGACCAAATCCCCTGTTCATCAGGGACTACCTCAAGAGACACAGAATATGTTGAAGGGAAATCTAACCTTCAGGTACTGAAGATCACAGGGCTGCTAGAGATAGAACAAGGGTAGGAATTTGACCTTCATTGGGTTATTGTCTATAGATGCAATTGTATAGATTACTCATTTGGAGAAATAACATTTGTGAAGTAATTAGAACAAAAGATTTACTAGAAAATGTTGGATTTTAAGATTAAACATCCAAAATGACATACAATTCACATTACAATTCAATCCAATTCTAACCCTCTCACAGTTCAGTCATGGCCCTCCCGGTAAAGATCACAGGTGTGATGTTAATCCTGTCTCCTACCTCCTGCCCCTTCCTTCTCTGTTGACTGAAAAGGATGAGGTGCTTTATTATAGAACAGGATACATATTGACATTCACCAATGCTCTGACATGGTATCCACATTTCTTCTGAGAGAATCTCTGGATCTTGCTGGGGGAGCCCCCGAGGATATAAGGACTCCATGAAGCCTATAAGACATGGGATTTAATTTTGTTCATCAATAAAATACAACTGAAGGTGATGAAGTCTGCTTTTTTGTCTGCTTTAATGACCTCAAAAGATTTTAAGGGCCAGAGTCATGGATGGCTTGGCTCAATTATTTTACCATTTTAGCATAGGCGTGTGGCTGTTCAAACCATGTAAAAAGGTCGCGCTCACTGATCAGGTGTTAAACAATGCCAACGATAAACTCCAAGATTAATAAACTGAAAAATTATCTGTACAATATGTGCTTTCATTCATAGTGTTATATATACCTTTACTTTGGTGTTTTCATATATATATTTCATAGACATACACACACTGTGTGTGCATTTGCTACTGCACATAGACACATAAAAGCATTCAATCTTATCCAGGCTACTGGAACAAAGTCCTTTGCCCTGGGGTTTCAGAAATGTGAACTCAAATGGTCTGGATTCGCAGCAGTGCCCACCACCCTTAGCTGTTGAAATCCTCGAAGATGTCTGAACGTGAACAAGTAAACTCCTTCATCGGCCCATAATGCTCTAGAGCCACCATTGGTGAGGAAGAACTCAAGCAACACATGAGTTCAAAGCATCACATCCAAAATGAGTCTCCTCATCTAATCACAGCACCACAGCATTTCAAATAGGAAAGAATTTAAGAGTGCTGTTACTGTCTAGATGATTCTCACCAAGCTGTTTCATGTCTCTGCGCACCCAAATCAACTACAAGTCCGGGCTTTCTTCAGTGTAGATGAGGCCAATACCTAGTTCAGGTCAATGAAGTTTGGACAGAGGTGAAGATGGCCGCGTCAAGGCCTCAGCCCTTCAACCATCCACTTGATTTGTGTCCTTTCTTCTTCCCCTATGTGCAGTCTAATATGTCCCGCAAGAGTCCCCGCAGACTCCGAGCTGGCCAAGTCACAGAAGGAGCTTGATCAGAGATAGTGTTGTAAAGAGAAGTACTAGGCAAAAGCATTGGCCTTGAATTTAAGACCGGGGGAAATGAACCTTCCTTAGGCGAATCCATGGACATCCGGAGTTACCGCGGCAGCAGGCGAGAAGCTCTGTAGCACAGGGTGAAGCGCTGAGCGGCTCACAGGAGGGTTAGTGGTTTCAACCACCAGCTACTCTGGGACAAAGATGTGATCTGACACTGGCTCCTGTAAAGACTACAGCATTGTCTTGAAAAGCCTTCGAAGTCTTTTCTACTCTATCCTTCAGGGTCCAAATGAGCTAAAATCCAGTTAACAGCAGTGAGTTTGTTTGTTTTAATTAAACTGGGTAGCCATCATTATGTCAACTAATACAATAAGCAACAAAAATGAGACTAAATTTTCCATGAGATACTTCAAGAACTTTTCTGTTTTCTTGTTTTGGGGGTGTCATCCAGGTTTTTTTACTGTTCTAGAGTAAATCTGGTTACAGTCAATCTGTTCCTTCCACTTTGAGTTTGCTCCGTCTTGCAAGGGCTCTGAACAAGAACCTCTCTCATGAATCATTACCTCAACCTTTGTTTCTGTATCTTTTTGTTTTCTGTCTCGTCAGATGCCATTCAGTTATTTCAGCGGCTGTGTCAACATTTATGCTATCATTTTTATATTGTTGTGTGCGAGGTTCTGACTCGTGACACCCCTGTGTGTTTCAGCGTGGAGCCCACCCAGAGGGTTTTCAACGTTGGCACCGTTAGGAGACGACTCCCAGGACTTTCTCCTGCAGCACCGGAAGGAAGACTCACACTTCCATCTGGCCTTGCGGTTCATAGCGGAGCGCTTAACTGTGCACCACCCTGGAGGTGCTAAATAGCTGCTTACTTATTCACTATTTTTACTTTTTTGAATCCAATACTTTAAACTAGCGTTTAAATGGATCATTATCAGTCGCTTGTTTTCTGATAAAAGCCTATGCTAAATTCAGCCCTCTGTAAAATATACATGGCAGGGGATCGTAAACGCAGTACTTAGTTGTAATGTGTGTGTGTGTGTGTGTGTGTGTGTGTGTGTGTGTGTGGTTTTGTTGGTATGGTTTTGCAGGTAATAATTTTTATATATACTAAACTAAGCATGATCATTCAGGCCCATCACATTTGCATGTTGATGCTGCAAAACTGAATCTTTTTTCACATAAAACATTTTTTCACACGTACATATAGAAGCCATCTGCTTACATTTTATTGATAAAATCGGTAGCAGCAGTTTTACAAAATTGGAATGACTTTCGGTTTCAAACCATGTTCTGCAGCAGACTCTTTGTACAAACTGGGGCTAACGTTTCTGCTGTGTTTCTGTTGTAAACGAAAAGCAATTAGGATTTATTCTCATGCATTTAAATATCTAATACAGAAGTAGTGGTTGGGCTGCATTAAGTAGGCTTTCCAACATCACCGTGAGACCGAGTCTGCCATAAGCCTGATTTATACAAGGAGGGAAGAGGTATCATTCATCTAAGCATGAATTTATTCTTCACTGGCGTTAAACAACTGTACATTTTCTAACATCTTCAAAGGTATTTGTAACACAAAAGTATTCCCAGTAAAGATTTCACTGACTTTCCCAGTTGAAACATGAGAAATAACAGTCATGAGACCACTGTGAGGAAACATCAAACATTACAAGATGTAGAAAGGCATTCTAGTGTTGTTGTTTTTTTTTAACAGTTGGAAAAGTTTCCAAGCCTTTCCCTGTACACTAATTATTCGCTGATAGAGGACATCCAGGAATGGGGGGTCATCACCTTCTGTAGCTGTTCGTTCCAGTAACAGCTGGGGGAGGTCCATTCATGCTTCATAAACAGAGGCCACGAGAAGTCACATTGTGAGGATCCAAAGTCCACCTACATGGAATGTTCTGAAGATTTTTAGAAGTCCCAAAAAAAGACCAACCCTGGTGAGGAGAGTATACCTGCCCTCCACCTCCATCTCCTGGACCATCCAGAGAGGGTCTGCTGCGACACTCTGGAGGAGAGAGTACAACCACAGCCTGGGAACCATCGTGGACAACGCAGAGGCTGGGCGCAGCCCCGACTTACAACTCGTAATTCTGGCCCTGACAATCACATTACCGATGAATATCTTCTAGTGCCTTCAAATCAAAAGGCAGGTCAGATGGTATACTAAACCTCTTTAAAATAAACTATCCCTCCCCTGCCACCACCACCCCCAAGATAAATCCATAAACACACTGCTCGCCATTCACAACTGTCAAAAACTACGGACGGTCTAGTCTGTAGAAGGAATGCAGTTAAGGAATTGCGCAGGTCGTCCAGGTTCCTTATCTCAGCATCTAGCTGTGAGTGGAACAGCGAGAGAAAGACCATGCACTCGACGTCTGGGACTTTGTGCTCCCTGCAGGGTACGTTTCGCCTCCTGGAAATAGTGACCTGTGTTCACGATGAATGACTCATTCCCATTTCCTTCTTTTTCCCTGCAAGTTCTTCAAGGACACCCGTCAAAAGTTGAGAAATAAAGGAAAACCAATAAAATATTTTAAAACAACAGAGTTGACACCGGATGCATATGGTGAAACATAAATGTGTGAATGTGAGCAACTGCTTCAGATGCTATATGAAAAATCACAAGAAAAAAATCACAGAACCCCGAGAGTCGGATTTGTCATGCTGTGAACATAAATGAAAATATGAAATCTTGGATGGACCTTGAAATAATATACCTATATTTGTTCAAATCCCTACCTTATTTGGGAGGTGCGAAAGGGATTGAGCGGGAGCAAAAATACTTGGGAGGGGAAAGATGGGGAAGTCTGAAAGACAGTAATGTGGACTGAAAAACACGTTTTGGTAGGGGAAAGATATTTTTCTTTTTTAGGTACTGTTTTCAAGTTTATTTTTATGGGGGCTACAAAGCACTGTTCAACGGAGTGCATTCTTTGTACTCCAAGTTGGTTCTAAAGAGGAAAGGTCTGGGTTCAGCTCAAAGATTGGCAAACAACAAAAACCAGAGCATTGCTCCCTAGCCAATTCATAGTGGCTTTACTGGACAGTCTCGCACTGTGCCAGAGGGTTTCCTAGGGTACACACCTTCACAGAAGCAGATAGCTACAATTTCTCCCACAGGGCTTCTAAAAGCCTGGCAAGCTCACTGACAAGAGCAACTTGTGATTTCTTGGTGCAAACGAATGAAAACTGGACTGTTTGGGGTTTTGTGTTTTGCATCTTCTCAAAGGCAGCAAATCTGAAGACCATTCCAGCTGTATTTTCCGTCGACCAATACCCGACCTTCCATGAGGATCGTCAGTGACCGGACGAGATCTGAAAGGGTCCATTTCTTGATTACTGGCATCAAGGGTTGATCCAATTTTAATATAACAATAATAAGATACACCTATCTTTAAGAACTCATAACTGAATGTTTTCAATCTATTACAACATACCGATGGTGCTAATGCATTGTGGGGATTCAATGGATCTGTTACATTCATGAAGATTCAAATGGATGGATCCTATTCTTACAACAACCTGGTGAAAATAGGTAAAATTAGTACTAATATTTCCATCTGATAGATGTAAAATTATAGTGTTGAGAAACTTGGGATTGCCATTCATTTTTTATTTCATTATAGGAAACATGATACTTTTAAAAATAGGTCTCATTAATTTTCATCCAATATTCTTTCCAGAACCACACCTTCATCTCTGTAATAATGCCGGATCACAAATGGTTGAGGCTACAAGCAAAGGACAGTAAGTACACTGGAAATAATGTCAAAATGTTCGTCAGATACTGATTATCTAGCAATCCTCTCCAATTACACATCGTAATTATTATGGTATCTTTCCTGCATCCATCTACTTCCCTCATTCAGCCTATGCAGTGGTGCGGGTCATCCTTCTATCAGACTCCTAAGCTGCTCTCTGATCCAGATGTTTCTGTACCACTTCTAGTTAATTTGCAAAACGGTCCGTGGGGCATGATCACAAAGTTTCCTCTCTTGGCAGGAGTGGTAAATGTAGGCATATAAACTAACAGCAGAAGGTGGTTTTCTATCATGAATCAGTAATAGCATAATTAACACCTTTGATCAATGCATATGTCAATCTTTGCTCAACAAAAGAAAACAGTACAGAGCTGCTGCATTTGACGATCGGTCATATCCTGACACCTGGAAGTCCCTGGGCAGTGCTGGGTAGTAATGGAAAGTTTGGCAGCTCAAACCCACCCTAAGGCACATTAATGTTAAGACTTGATGACCTGCTTCTGAAAGGTGTCAGCCTTGAAAATATGGACCAGTGGGCCGCACCCGTGGGGCCACCATGAGTCGGAATCAGCTTGATTCCCACGGAGAATAACGAGACTGGCAGACTTCACAGCATTGGAGTTAGATTTCAGTAGAGGGAAGCAGGCTTAGATCTCAGTGGAGGGAAAAAGATTAATCAAAGAATCCCTGGTGGCACAGTGAGTGATGAGTGGGCTGCTAATTGCAAGCCCAGTAGTTCAAATCCACCAGTTGCTTCTTGGGAGAAAGGGGAGACTTTCTGCTCCCATTAAGATTTACAACCGCGGAAACCCACAAGGACAGTTCTGCTCTGCTCTATACAGTCACTGTGAGCCTGAATCACCTTGCTCGCAGTGAGTTTGGTTTCTGAGGTTTTGAAATTAATTTAAATTATAAAATAATGTGATTCTTTTCATAAAACTTCCCCCATATATAAGGTCAACCTACTACACACAGGTGAAATTGATTCCAGGTTGGAATTAGCTACATTGTGTTTGATGGAGCACAGGATTAGATCTATTTATTGTTCCTGAGAACATGCACATTGACAAAATTTATCATAGCAATTTGAACTAAAAATAAAAGTAAATAGAACACAAAGACCATCATAAGTCTTCCTGAAGACGATAGCCTCTTATTCCCAACTATATTATCACAAGTGTTGACAATTCACAATAAAGTATACAAACCCTGATTTATAATAAACAAGTAAACAAAGCAAGCATTATCTTTTGAATAATGAACTCTACAGGAAAGTTAAACCCCAGAGTTTGGAAACAAAAACTGGTCATAGTTAAACAACATACTAAATGTTAATTGCTGTCATTAAATTGTACATTTGGAGAAAATTGAAAGGCTAGCTGTCTTGTTACAACTATTTATCTATCACAATAGAAGTAAAAACCTAATTCTGGAAATATTAGGGGTTATACAATATTTATGTAGACTACAGTAGCATGGTGGCATAAGAAAATATGCTAATGTCATTTGGTGGAGCTATGAATTAATAAGATTATCATGGTCCACAGGAAAATAGAGCAAAACTAGTAAACTAAGTGCAAGGGGCCACCTAGAAAGAACTTGCCTAATCAGAGCTTTCACTGGCAGTGTGCTCATATTTTTTTTTCCTAAACAAAAACTCTTTTATTTTATCAAATAATGAATAAAATCATCTTATTTTATAAAATAAGAAAAGCACACTTTTGTATTATGGACCATCACTGGGCAGCACTACAAGAAAAAAAAAATCTGCAGTAAGTGTTTAGGCCACCAGAGATTCTGGTTTAATTTACATAGGATTGAGACATGTTTATTTCCTATTTAATATGAATTTTGAAGTGTTAATAATTACAAGCAATAAACCCACTGAGCGGAAAGTTTCCATTTTTTCCCTCATGTGAGAAAATTGAAAGCATCAAGAATTAGATTTATACTGACTTAAAAGTCTATTTTGAAACAAAAGAACAATTATGGGTCTCTCTGCTAAGGTGGGGACACTCTCGGGGTTGACCTTTACCAATTTCAGAAGAATGCCAAAATGTGTCTACTTTTTCATATCGCTGACAAGCTTTAATCAAAAAGAATCAGAGAAGTAAGGCAGGACTCTGTTCATATTGTCATACCTTTATCTAGAAACTACCGTCCTAAGTTCACTTTTCAAAAAATAAAAGGCAGAAATGCCCTTTACTATTAAAGCACTGAGCTTTTAAGATTGGTGTTACATTAGTTTTTAAAACCTTATCATTTCAGCATCTAATTTACTTCTCTATAAAGGGCTTTCAACATTCAATTACAAAGGTTTAAAAAAACCCAACAACTAAATCTCCACCCTCACTTTTATGCTCTCAGAGATTTGATGGAAGGAAATGTTACACTATTCCCTCAAATACAAAGCATATTCATTTATTCTGAAGTAGAGACTGACAAATATATTTATGTCCTAACTAAAGGTACAATAAGAACTTTGACTTTCCCTAAGTCCTTTTCCTTCATAAGGGGAAAGAGACTCTATTACAGAACTACATTGAACTGAAAATTAAAAAGATAATAAAGGATTGTATTGTTTATGTAGAACTTTTATCAGAATCAATTTTTCTAAAGGAATATGTATTTGGAAAGAAAGACAATTGCTGACGAAGACCCCAGGGAATAGCAAAAATAGACTTTGGGGCCAGGGCATGGCACCCCATCAGACTTAACCAGAAAATACTCCTAAGGGTCAACAAACAGACATTGAACTATTTACAGGTTTTTCTTGTCATTGGTTTTGTTGGTTTTTTTTTTGTTTTCTTTTGTTGCTTTGCTTTTCACTGTCTGGTTTTTTGTGTGTGTGCATATTATTATCTCTGCAGGTCTATATAGATAGGATAGGAAAGATAAACGATCCAGAGGAGAAAACAACAGAACCAACGTTTCAGGGGAGAGGTGGGGGGACATGGGAGAGGGAAGGCAGGGGAAAGGAAGTGTGTGTTAACAAACCCAGGGACAAGGGAACAACAAGTGATCTAAAATTGATGATGAGGAGAGTGTAGGAGGCCTGGTAGGGCTTGATCAAGGACAATGTAACCGAGAATTACTGTAACCCAAGTGAAGGCTGAACAAGATAGTGGGACAAGAGGAAAGTAAAAGGAAATAGAGGAAAGAACTAGGAGGCAAAGGGCATTTATAGAGGTCTAAATACAGGCATGTACATATGTAAATATATTTATATATGATGAGGAGGAAATAGATCTACATACATATATTTATAGGTTTAGTATTAAGGTAGCAAATGGATAATGGGCCTCTACTCAAGTACTCCCTCAATGCAAGAACATTTTATTCTATTAACCTGGCATTCCATGATGCTGACCTTTCCGACACAATTGTTGAAGACAAAATGGGTGCATAAGCAAATGTGGTAAAGAAAGCTGATGGTGCCCAGCTATCAAAAGATATGGTGTCTTGGGTCTTAAGAGCTTAAAGAACAAGTAGCCATCTAGCTGGGAAGTAATAAAGGCCACATGGAAGAAGCACACCAGCTGGTGTGACCACGAGGTGTCGATGGGATCAGCTAACAGGCATCAAAAAAAAAATCGTATCAATGTGAATGAGGGGGAGCACGAAGTGGACCCAAAGCCCATCTGTAGACAATTGGACATCCCCTTACAGATGGGTCATGGGGAGGAGATGAGCCAGCCAGGGTGCAGTATAGCACCAATGAAATATATACAACTTTCCTTTAGGTCTTTAATGCTTCCTCCCCACCACAATCATGACCCCAATTCTATCTTACAAATCTGGCTAGACCAGAGTATGTACATGGGTACAAATAAGAGCTGGAAACACAGGGAATCCAGGACAAAACCCTCAGGACCAACATTGGGAGTAGTCATACCAGGAGGGGATGAGGAAGGTGCGGGGGAGATCGGGGGAACTGATCACAACGATCTATATAGAACCCCTCCCAGGGGCGATGGACAACAGAAAAGTGGGTGAAGGGAGCCATCAGTCAGTGTAAGACTTGAAAAATAATAATTTATAAATTATCAAGGGTTCATGAGTGAGAGAAGGAAAAAAATGAGGAGCTGACCGAAGGGCTCAAGTACAAAGAAAATGTTTTGAAAATGATGATGGCAACAAATATACAAATGGATGGATCATGATAAGAGTTGTACAAGCCCCTAATAAAGTGATTTTTAAAAAGAAAGAAAAACAATTTCTGAACGCAAGTCCTTTTCCTCATTTGCTAATCTCAGATCCAGCCCAGAGTCCAGGGTATAGGCTCAATAAGCATGTTGTGAATGAATAGTTTGTCTAGATTGAGACGATGGAACGAAAAAAAAAGACCAACAGATAATCTAAGAGGAAATTAAAGTAAACAAAAATAATGTACAACTATGACAATGGCAATGGAGAGTCAAGGAGCCCAGGTGGCATGGTGGTTAAGCACACGGCTGCAGCCACAAGGTTAGCGGGTCAAACCCACCAGTCAATCAGTGGGAGAAAGATAGGGCAGTCTGCTTCATAAACAGGTGATTTACAATCTTGGAAACCCTGTCAGGCAGCTCTGCTCTGACCCATGGGGGGTCTCTATGACTCAGAATTACCTCAATGGAAGTGGGTTAAGGACCAGTCAGCCTTCACATCATCCCCAAAGTACATCGGTCACCCGGGAACTCCAAAGCATCAAGTAAAATCCCCATTGAGACTCCTGAAGGGAGCATTAATGAGCAGTGTCGAGCAGCCCGCCAGCTCCGCTGGTTTTATTCTCAGACTTCCCACAAGCCTCCATGACGATGAGTTTGTTTTTTAAAGCCTCAAGCTGTTCCACAGGTACCACGGCGGCGATAAATATAGCTAATGATTATCTGTGTGTCTAGGAGACTGCTTTGTGACCCAAGAGAAACAAAGGCAGTCAAAGCGCCATAGGAGAGGAAACTCATCCGGAGCCTCCAGGCATCCTCAAAGTCACCTACACAAAGTCCCCACAGCCACTCTCCAGGGAAAACCTTCTGCGATGCAGAGAGAAATCAATGAGGGGGAACAAAAGTCCAGTGGGGTGAGAACAGGCCTACAGGGTTGTTGTTCCTGATTCTGCTGCGAGGTTATATATAGAATAGCAGACTTGGAAGGAATTTCATAAAAGCTAGCCTCCTGGATGCTCCCACTCTCCTATGGATAGAGCCAACACCTCATGTAATTGTTTGTTTTGGTGGGGTTTTTGGGGGGAGTGTTTTGTTTTCTTTTTAAGAGCCTTACACAGATCATGGTTCTGTGGCCTCCTTTGGCAATTGCTTCACCAATAAGCCCCAGTCCCACTCAAGACCTGAGCTTCCTAGAAATTTTTTCAGTAACATCAGCTATACATGTCTCCCCCTCCCAATGACCCACAACAAGAAACTCTTTTTATGGAATACGATTAAGCCAATTTAACAAGCATACACACCAGTACACATTGTTTTAATTATGATGACTAATGGCTTCTATTCGGAGTCCCAGCACTCCAAAAAGATTTTAAATTCTACTCTGCCACACACAAGGAAACCCAACACATTTATATTGGATTAATGATAATCATCAGTCATATAGCCCTCCTTATATCTAAGCTAAACCTCTCCTGAACTAATTTTGGTAGATGCTCTGATTCTGTCTACATGACTGAGAAGAGAAGCTGTGTTTCATCCGCTTGCTGAGAGCGCTTTATGGTCTTGATAGAAGTCATCCTAAGCTCACTCACCAATCATTGAGCTCCCTTAAATGGCCTACCCCCCACCCCCAAATAATCAAACCCACTGTCTGACTGGATTCTAACTCATGAAATACCATAAGACAATCTTGTCTTATTTCTCCCTATTTGGGAAATCCAAAACTTGAGCCAGTGCTTTGTTAAGGATATGTTGGGAGGGGAGCTTCATGATTCTGTATCCCAGAATCATGTCAACTCCAGGACCCAAGAGTATGTCACTAACTCAGGGTGCTTAGTTACAGCGCACTTGTGGAAGCTTATTCTGATCCCCTCTCCAGACTAACTACATAGAAAGGTACTTCTCAATTCTCAGGGAGCTCTTCTCTTCACTCAAGGGTTGAAGCACTTAAGTCACCTGGCTTTTTCCTCTATCAACAAGTTATGCTAGAAAAATGTTTTGATCAGTTATTGTTAATTTTGATGGGTTCCTTTTTATTATGATCTCTTAGGGGAAACAGTGATAACCAACTGGTTCTCAGTCCATCACTCAGATAAGTTCTGATAACTTATTAAAAACCATTACCTATAAAGATATACTATTGATACATAGATCATAAGGGAATTTTCTATATAAGTGTCATGATACTGTCATATCAGTTGCTTTAATTGCCAGATAGAGATAGAAAATGTACTCATGGTGCCACCTTTGTCAGTTCTTTGATCAGGACAAGAGGTGCCCTGCCCCCATATAAATTGTAGGGCTGAGGTGGGGGCAAGAGACGCATGACAAGAAAGGCGCAGGGAAGCCTCGTGTATCATGTATCAGAAGGTGTTCATAAGCACCACGGTTTTGCACACCCTCAGAAGGAAGAATATCCCTTGCCTAAAGCAAACTGAGACAAATACCAACCTAAAAACTCAGTTGGGATTTAATAAAATCCAATTATCTCTACATAGCACCCTTATCTCTGATTAGATTTTCCTAAAAGACCTGTCTATCTTCTTTACAAATCCAGGTGACTTCACGAGCCAATCTTTTTTTTTAATGTACCTGAAAATTGTTTTGAGGTTTTTCTCTAGTGTCACTATCGTTTTCACTAAAAATATAGAAAACCTATCATAATTTTTGGAAGCAGAATTGTGAGGGGGAATGATTGGCTGTTTGCTATATGCCAGGAGCTGTGCTGGGTACCACACGTTTGTTATTTTACTAATAGTTCTCCTTTAAAATCGTATTATTTGCATTTTCCACTTGGAAATATTAGGGCACAGGTTGATGAAGTAAGTTTCTTAAAGCCACAGAGTAAGCAGAATTCTATTCAAACTCAGGCTGTGTAACTCTCAGACTCATTAATTTAGCCAGTTCCATTTCCGCTCATCTTCAAATATTTTCCAGAATTTCACAAGTTGTCAAAAAATGATAGCAAGTCAACTTGAAAATCCTTTCGTCTGTTAGTTTGCTCTTCTGCTTATATGCCAATGGACACTGAAGGTGTCCAGCACATTGGTTTATTCTTTATAAAAAATCTCACCGCCATTGAATTGATACTGACTCATAGTGAATCTACAGAACAGGGTAGAACTGTACCAGGGGGTTTCCAAGACTGTAACTTTTCATGGGAGTACAAAGCTGTATCTTTTGAATGGCTGTTGGTTTCAAACTGCTGACTTTGTGGTTAGCAGCCCAACTCGTAACCACTATGCCACCAGGGTTCCTGGTTTATTCTTTAAATCTTCCATATATATACTTTATGGGGGTTTTTTGCCTTTTTTGCTAATTATTTGTTTTGCTGAGAATTTCCTTTGGGATAAACTCAGTGATTATATTTTAAGACAATTAAAATACTTTTAAAAGGATAAACAGGTGAAATATTCTTTGAGTCATAAGACTATTGTATACGACTCTGTAATGGTGTATATGACATCATAAGTTTGTCAAATCATAGGGAAGTACATAATACAAAAGGTGAACCTTACTGTGAACTATAGGCTTTATTTCATAAGAAAAGCTCTTAAATTTAAAATTACCTCTTAAAATGCTTTTGCCATTACAAGGTCCTCTCTCATTAGCTTTATGTCTTGCATCAAATAAAAGTTTCCTCAAACAATGTTTATGAAAGTTGGATGTTGACAAGGAAGACGAAAGAAGAATTTATGTATTTGAATTATGGTACTGGCAAAGAATATTGAAAGTAGCATGGACTACCGAAAGAACAGACAAATTGGAAGAAGTACAGCCTTAGAGACAAGGATGGAGAGACTTCATCTCATGTCCATTGGATGTGTTGTCAGGAGAGATAGATCCCTGGAGAAGGACACCATGTTTGGTCAAGTAGCAGGACAGCAAAAAGGAGGAAGACCCTCTGGGAGATGGACTGATGCCGAGGCAGCCCTGATGGTTCAGACCCAAGAAGTGTGAAGAGGCACAGGACCAGGCAGTGTGTCCATAGGGTCACGCTGAGCTGGAACTGGCTCAATGGCAACTGACAACAACAAGAGATGTATTACATGTTTTCTAATGGATCTGATTCTCAAGTCCCATAATCAAGGACAGTGATTAACTAAGAGGTAACTGTGATCTGTAAAGTATTGGGAGATCTGCAGGTTGAGAAGCAGAGGTTGTGCTCACTGTCGCACCTAGAGCTTGGGAAATGTCCCTGTTAGAGGTCCAGCCCTTTGGCTGGCATTGAAAGAGGATCAGGGTTAAGGTTAAAGTAAAACGTGGGTCCCTGGGTGATGGAGAGCATCAACTAACATGCTCAGATGTCAACCAAGAGGTGGGAGGTTCCAGTCCATCCACAGGTACCTCAGAAGAAAGGCCTGGCAAGCTAATTCTGGAAAAGTATCTACTGAAAACCCAATCATGTATTAGTCCACCCTTTACACATATGGGGTTGCTATAAATCCAAACTGACTCCCCAGCAATTGGGAAAAAAAGTGAGTGAAATGAGAGTCTACATTTTTTTCTTTTAATGGTATTCATGATTCTTTCTCCAGCATCTGCGCATGTGGAAATCCCAAGGATAATCCATCCGAAGGCACTACAGAGCCTGCTTCCACTAGGGAAGGCAGAGCCTCCCCTGACGGCAGTATCAGCAAAAACAGAGTCCAAAACAACTGCGCATTACACTGGAGCCAGTGAAGGGCAGGGGCCACGCGAGCAGGTGCTTGGCTGCCTGGTGAATGGCCCATTTAAAAACCCAACAATAGTCAGAGGAAACCAAGGAGCGCAGCCACCACCGCAGTGATGAGCGAAACCAGCTATTCCCCATGCAGGGTGAACATGTGCCCTGCGAAGGCACCCTAGATAGCAAATCTCCACGGACTCGGGCATCATGCCCTCCCCAACAATAGTATTTTAAAAGCCTGCTCTTCAGAAGGAAAAGGGGGAGGGGATCACTGAGAGAACTCATGTAAGAAAAATCACTGCTTCTTCCATTTCCAATGTCATCGGCTAGACAAGCAGGCAGGACTTCTATCACTGCAGAACCATCTAATTCTCTTTTATAATTCTTTTGAGAAGCAAATGTAGATGAAAAAGCTTGAGGCAAAAATACGTTAAAGTGTATTTGTGTCTAGATTTTTCCAAGAAAATAATCAGAGAGTTTGAGTGCACAAAATCAAACGAACCTACTAAACTAGAAATTCAAATCAATGTGAACAGAAAGAGCCAGGCTCCTGTTTGAATGAGCCCTGTAAACAGTATTTTCTATTTGCACAATCCGCTCTATGGTGAATATTGTTATGTCTTTAGGCACACATGCATCTGACATGGTAAATAGCACCGGCGAGGATCTTGGTAAAATGATACAAAGTAAAAGATGTCTCCCAGGCCAACGTGCCTGTCCTCCATGGATGCACGCTCCTGTGACTGTGGCTTAGGCAGCCCATGGAAAAGCAAAGCAAACATGCAAGGATGTATCTCCTTCCCCTGGAAAGAAGAAAGGAAAGGAGGGAGGGAGGGAGGGGAGGGGAGGAAAATACTTATAAATAGGTGGGTCAAGGCAGCCAAAATGAAGGACAGGTGATTAGTGGGCAGTGTGAAATGAAGCAAAATGTAGAGCAGAAAAATATGAAGAGGGGGCGGGAATCCAGGGCTGCCTCTACAATCGATGCAGATTTTTTTCAAATGTAAATTTTACAGTGAATGCTGCTTTTATGTCCCTGCATAAAGGAAAGCATAACTAGGCTGCCTCACTTCCCCTCAAGCACAAGGGCGTAGAGACAGAAAGGATGTGAAAAGCCGATTCTCTGGGCCACCACTTCATCGATTGCACTCAGTTGCTGATGTCACACAGCCAGGCTGTGGAGCGTCTATGCAATTCATGGATAGAATGTGGGGAAAGCGACCCGAAGCCTCCTCAGAGAAAGGTGGGCCAAACCCCAAAGGAGCAGGGCTTTTGACTTCTCAGCAACTGAGCAGCGTTACAGGTAAAACCCCGGTGGCCTGCAAAGAAAATGAAAAGCCTCATTTATTTTGCTAATTCTTCCATACAAACCCACAACTCTCGCGCATCGACCGAAGCCTGAAACCACAGTAAAGTTAACCAGTGCCCTGGTCTGGACTTGTCAGGATAGCCATCATGCACTGTAAGGCATAAATATGTTCTTCGAGTGGTACAGCCTACGCTTACAAGCTGTCAAAATGTGGAGCCGAGGCGGAGTTCTATGTTTTTAACTGTATACATCCGTCACTAGCTATCACTCTTCCCACAGACAGGAGAAAGTCAACAATGAAACATACAAGCTAAAAATAACTGACTGAGCACTTGCTGGAAGAGCTGCGGGTTGGGCACGACATGAAATGCACAAGCGCTCCTTCCCATTTCTGATTTCTGTCCATTCAAAGCCATTGAGATTAAGGGCTCACCTGGAAGAATAAAGAAATGCAAACATGCACTGTATAAATACATTAGAGTCACTCATAAGGAAAGCTCCATGCTAACAACCACACAATATCAGTGCTCTGGAGGGCATGTACCCAGGATGCCAGTCAGGACTAATAGCTGTTGCTGAAAATGCCATGAGAAAAGACAGTTGTAGGCACTTCAAATGCTCAAGGACAGATTTTGTTTCATTCCACAAACTCTGCATCCATGTCTTCACTCATTGTAACATACTCATGCCTAATAGCATGTTTAGTTGATACTGATTAAGGATCCATTGTGTGCAATTTATGAAGCTCTAAGGATTGAAAATCTTACACAAAAATAATCTGGTTTACATGCAAAAATACATTCAAAGTACCCATGTGACTATGTAGAATTGAATATTGAAAAAGCATAATCCACAAAGAGGACACTGGATTCAGAAAATTTTTTTCAATAAACCCATGACTTAGTATTTTTGGTTTTCTGCTTATTCAGTAAGAATTCATTAGGTGAAAAAGATAGCATAAAAACCATGGAAGCTACATGTTTGAAATTTCATATATCCCAAAGGAGAAGAATTGTCTCATAATAGTGGTTTTTGAAGTCTCTTTTAGCTTCAAAAAGATTCATCTAAATGCCATAGGAAAACCCCACATATACATGAAATAGAAGAGGTATTTGATGCAAATCTGTTTTCATAAGTGCAAGTTCAGAATGACTAAGTACTTATGAGGTAAATAAATGAGGATTTTTCTGATAAAGAGAACAATATTAAGTAGGGACTCGGGGATGCCAGCTGCATTCTCCTAGCAACCTCAGAGCCTAATTCATGTCTATTGTTTGATCTTTGCATCATATTGAGAAATCTCATGATTTACAGAAAGGAAGTGGTTGTAAAGAGTAACATTTGGCACTTCCCCAGCAATCTGGAGTTGCTCTTCAGCAGATAAGAGTAAGAGGAGCTTTGCTTCCTAATCTGAACTAAAACTGAAACATTCAGCACAAATTAACGCATCATCACTCACCTCAACTGGGGTAGCATTTCCCATATAGCACACTTGGCTGGATAGGTAGCTTTGTTTTGGATTCAGTATTTAAATCCAAACCAAACCTTTGAGAACCCTAACATAGTTGGCCACCTAGCACTCATAGGGAACCAGAATTCCTCTTGGAAAGCCTGTCTCTTAACAGCATGCTCGGGTGTGCTGACTTGGTGTCAGGAGTCAACAATTCAGGTGACCAATGAAGACGTCTGTCACAAAACTAGGACTCCAGCAGGGTGTGCCATCTGCTGACTTGCTGCCCTTTGGTCTTCTTCATTTCCTCCCAGTGGTCTTGCTCCTCTTCTCCACTGCTGTTTTGGCCCAGAGCAATCCAGCCGATCATCTCTTTACGTTTCATAGTCCGCCTGTTATAAACGGAAATCATCAACGTAACCTCAGAGAGCTGGAAGAGGGCCACCTGGAAAACCAAGGTCTCCTTGTAGACGGGATTGGGCTGGCCACGGCGAACGGACGTCTTGCAGCGGGACATCTCTTGGCCCACAGAATTGAGAAGAAGGAGCTTTCCATATGTATCTGAAAACATTCAAAAGACAAGAGGAGAAATATTAGTGCTTTCTGTTTTGCTAATTTTGTTGTAATATTGATGCCGGCTGCAAATCTCCAATTCTCCTTTGAACACACTGATCAGGGTCCTAAGGACTGGTACTTACTGTTGGACTAAGACATCTTACATGAATTAATAAGGAGAAGGATTATTACCTTGAATGCTTAATGTTGTATGTTGCCTCCTAGCCAGCACCTTACCGACACTCATGAGAACCCCACAAGTCAAGGGTTTGTGTATATATGCCTAAGCATGTATGTAGTAGTATTCACAGACATGCAAGTTTGCTGGTCCATGTTTTGTTCATGTAACACAGAAATATATACTTTTTGTTTTATGTTTGTTTCTCTTCTCACAGTCAAAATACTGATGAATGCCTGAATTTAAAAGTCTCTTCTCTCCTCATTCTCTCTTCACACTCCAGGTCACCTTCTCAATGCCCCCGGATTCACTGACAATTACCAAAGCTGTAGCTCCAGCCTAGACATCTGTCCCCAGCTCAAGACCCAGCTGAATCCCAAGAATCATCTCTTGAACTCCTCACCCTCAGAATAACACCGCCTACTCCAAAATTTGCTGCTTCAGCATTCATCATCTCTGTAAATGGTAGCACTGTCTCTAATTATGTAAGCAAGAAAGGAAAAATTCATTTTTTCGACAAATCTAGCTTCCTCATGCCTAATCCATGCAAAGTATCAAATTCTCCTAAATAGTTCCCTACTCTGCCTAATTCTTCCCACCCCCAAGGCCACTGAATGCTCATGGACGCACACGGGAAGTTCAGGGCACTGGTACCTTAGAAGCACATCACTGCATGTTTTCTAACTGATCTCCCAGGCACTAGATTGTCCCAACACAAATGTGATCGTGTCACGCTCGCTAGTAGACCAAGACCAAGCTTTCAATGACTTCCTACTAGTCTCAGGATAAAAGCCATGTGTAGTCTGTTCCCCTCTAGATCCATTGCTCGTGACTGTTGCTCTTACATAGTGCAAGCCTCTGATTGTCAACTACCTTGTGCCTCCCCTGACCTCTGCCCTTTCACTTCTGTACATGCTACTTCTTTACCTTAATACCTAGGTCCTGATGCCCCACCTTCACATAACTTCTATACATTAGTTGTGGAATGTCATTTTATCCAAAGGCCTTTGCCCAGCACCCCAGTTCTGTAATCCTCTACTAGGCAACGTCAAAACCCCACTATAACCTACCTGAGCATTTGTCATTCAGTTGCCTGTTGACTTGTTCCTAAACTCTCCAATGGCAGGGAGAGGGGCGGCCTTCTTTGCCACTGCATCTCCAATCCTGTACCTGGTGCCATGCCTGTGATTGTTGTGATTAGTTGCCATTCAGCTGGCTCTGACCCACAGCAACCTTCTGTATAACAGAACAAAATGTTGCCCGACCTCTATGGCTGCTGCTGTCGTAGTTATATACTCATTTGTCAATTTGAGAGGATTAAGAGTGAAGGGGTATAGTCTAGCCTGTCAATCAGGTCATAGCCCATGAGGCCTCCGTGTGGGCATGGCCTTCTCCTGAGGATTCTGGGAACTCCGGGATTCCTCCTTTAGGGTGGGAGACACACTCTCTCTCTGCTCACTCTCTGGGAGACACTGCAACTGACAAGACACATGGAATTACGCTAGTGCCCTGAGCTAGAGGAGCCACATGGAGACCCCTGCAAGTGCTGAGACGCTTCACTGTCACTGGATCCACAAGAATTTTCACCCACTTGCCTGTGATCTTCCTGCATTTGGCATCAATGCTTGTGTTTCATGAATCTGAAGAGGACTTTATAGATTGGACATATGGGCTAATATCGGACTTATGGGCTTGGACTGGACTGGCTGGGAAAGCATTCTTAATGTACAATTGCTCTTGTTTGTTTTTTAATCATTTTATTGGGGGCTCATACAGCTCCTTTCACCATCCAAACATACATCCATTGTGTCAAGCACAATTGTACATTTGTTGCCATCATCATTTTCAAAACATTTGCTCTCTACTTGAACCCTTGGCATCGGCTCCTCATTTTTCCCCTCCTTCCCACACCCTCCCTTCCTCATTCATGAATCCTTGATAATGTATAAATTATTTTTTTCATGTCTTACATTGACCAATGTCTCCTCCATTCACTTTTCTCTTGTCCATCCCCCAGGGAGGGGGTTCTATGTAGATCATTGTAATAGGTTTCCCCTTTCTCCCTCTATCTTACCCTTCCCTTCCTGGTATGGCTACTCTCATTATTGGTCCAGAGAGGTTTCTCTTTCCTGGATTCCCTGTGTTTCCAGCTCTATCTGTACCAGTGTACATGTTCTGGTCTAGCCGAATTTGTAAGGTAGAATTGGGATCATGATGGTGGAGGGGAGGGGGTCAAAAAGACTTTGGAGCCAGGGCATGGCACCCCATCACACTTGACTGGAAAACATGCCTAAAGGTCAACCAAACAGACCTGGATTTATAGGCTTTTCTTTTGCTGTTGGTGGTGGTAGTAGTTTTTTCTTGTTATTGTTTGGTTTTCTGGTTTGCTTTTGTTGTTTTGTTCTGCCTTGTTTTCATGCTTATTATTATCTCTGCATGTCTATCTAGATGAGGTTGGCAGGGTAAATAATCCAAAGGAGAAAACAGGGGGACCAATGTTTCTGGGGGGACATGGTAGAGGAGAGGCAGGGAAAGGAAGTGGAGGCCTAGGGACAAGGGAAGAACAAGTGATCTAAACTCAATGGCGAGGAGGGTGTAGGATGCCTGGTAGGGCTTGATCAAGGACAATGTAACTGGGAGGAATTACTGAAACCCTAATAGAGACTGAACATGATAGTGGGACAAGAGGAAATTAAAAGGAAATAGAGGTAAGAACTAGGAGGCAAAGGACATTTACAGAGATCTAAATACAGGCATGTACACATGTAAATATAGTTATATATAACGGTAGGAAAATAGATCTGCATACATATGTTTATATGTTAAGTATCAAAGTAGCAGATGGGTGTTGGGCCTCTACTCAAGTACTCCCACAGTACAAGAACACTTTGTTCTAATAACCTGGCATTCTGTGATGTGCAACTTCCCCACATGATCACTGAAGACAAAATGGGTACATAGCAAATGTGGTGAAGAAAGCTGATGGTGCCCAGCTATCAAAAGATTTAGCATCTGGTGTCTTAAAGGCTTGAAGACAAACAAGCATCCATCTAGCTCAGAAGCAACAAAGCCCACATGGAAGGAGCACACCAGCCTGTGTGATCATGAGGTGTCGATGGGACCAGGTATCAGACATCAAAGACCCAGAACAAAAAATCATATCAATGTGAATGATGTAGAGTGCAGAGCAGAGATCCAAAGCCCACCTGTAGACAATTGGACACCCCCATACAGAAGGGTCACAAGGAAGAGACGAGTCATAGTGCAGTATAACACTGATGAAACATACAACTGCTCTTGTATATAAAGCTCTTTCTTATACACATAAGATTTTCTATGAATCTGTTTCTCTAGTCTACCCAGACTAACACAGCTGCTATGTTGGCGTCCCTGGTTTCATCCACTGCATCAATCCATCTCACCAAGGGTGCCGCTCTCCTCTTCTGTCCTTTCATTTCATCAACCACGGCATCTGTCTCTAGCCAGCGTTCTTTTCCAGTGATAGGTCCAAAGCGAGTGAGCTGGAGACCTGTAACCATCACTGCCAAGGAGCACTCCGGTTATAACACATGTGAACTACCACGTGGTAGACCTCTATGAAACATGCCATAATGGATGTTGATGACTAGTGAAAGAGCTCAACTTCGTTTCTTTTAGCCTTCTGCTTTCAAATGTGCAAAGGAAGCTACACTCCTGGTTTTATAGCCTCTGCTCTAGACTGCTATAAAATAATGACTAAGATCAGAGCTATAGTCCTTAATGTATATTTAAAAAAATCACAACGCTGCCAACATATTTGACTATACTTACTAAAACTCCTGAATGAATGTTCACAAAGACAATCATTACAAATCATATTTATTATTTTTTTAACACTGATTTTAGTCAGGTCTTGACTATTCCCTCTGCAGTTTTCCTCACTAACTGATATGAGTACTAGACAGCAAACATCTACATGGAAGGGTGTTTCCTCAGTCCAATCATTCTGTACATTTGGTTCAATGCAGTCTGCAGGCTGATTAGTGTTTACTTTCCCACCTAACAAACAAGCAAACTTTTTTCAGCATAGACCCAGATCTCTGTAATTTACTGTTCTCTCCAAGAGCATTGTAAGATCGGAAACAAATTACAACCTGCCTTTTTCTTTCTATGTTGATCTTTTTTCTATTCCGGTTTGATGTGTTATTTTATGCACTTATCTGCTGAGAAACACAAGGTGTGAAATTACACTTCAGGTGTGAAAACACTTCTCTGTCTCAGAAGCAGGGCTCTCTACTCTTCAAACTGTGCTACAGAAAAAGCTGTCACAAAGCCGACAATGGGGGAGTGGGGTTTTGTTTCCACAGCTGCACAGCTACCTGATTCCCGCAGGAAAATTCCAGTCCAGTCACCAAACTGCTCTGGCCATTCTGCTGCCAGGACAGCAGCAGGAACTGAGTTCATCTTGCAAACAAACTCTTGCTCATTTCCTATTAGAACAATTTTGAGCTTTATCCTATCACAAGATCATTTTCTAATGATGAGAAAGGCCATTTACTATAAAACCATCCTCACTGAAGATGGCTTATACATACATGATAGAGATGAGCAATAATAGTGTTATAAACAGCCCCATCTCAGGATGCTGGGCTCGCGGAAGGGAAATATGTGTATAGTAGTTATATAATTTCATGTAACTTGAAGATATATAAAAGTGTAGGGATAGAGTCTAGCCTGTCAATCAGGTCACAGTCCGATGGTACCCCCTTGTGGGTGTGGCCTTCTTATAAGGAGGGCCCTAGGAAACTCCCTCTCTCTGCCTTCACCTTGCTGCTGGCAAGCTACTTTGAGACGCGCCAGAGCCCTGGGATGGAGTCACCGCTACTGGATCCACACAACGTTGCACCCACCAGCCTGTGCTCTTCCTGCATTCTGCATCATTGCTCTCCATTTCCACTTGATTATTATGGAGCTCTGGCTCCTCGTTCTGCTGCTGCTCCTCTGATAGCACACTTATCTTCTGGATGTGCAGGGCTTTGGGGGTCCAGAGGATAACCTCTACTTCTGGCTCTTGTTGATAAGAAGATCCCCTCTTCTGCTTCTCATGTTACACCCAGAAGCATGGCATCTCAGTGCATTGGCTCACAATCACTCCCAGGTGCATCCTATCAGTATCTTCCCCCGTGCAATATCTTACCAGACCCATGCAGGAAAAAGTCATTTGGGGGAGTTAAAGAATTTGGCTAGACAAGTCACATTCAATAATTCACAGCACCGGCAATTTTTATTTCCATAAGTAGTCACTTCTTTGACTACTGTCGCAGTTATTTATGTAATCTGTGCATATTTAGGTTTACCTACATGTTTATCAATTTCTTTGTTTATTATTTCACCTTGCATCTCACTATTCCCCCACTAATTTCAAAGTCAAATTTTTTTCATCCTTAAATATATCCTTTAGAGAAGTTCTGCTCGTGATGAACCCTTTTCAACTGTATGGAAATATCTTTACCCTTCACTCAAGCCACAGGATGCTAATTTGGGAATGTTTTTCCTCTGAGGAAAACCTTGACTGTGTTATCCCAAGATCCTCTGGATTATATACTTCCCAATAAGAAAGGTGTCCTCAGTCTTAACTGCCATTACTCTGTATCTAAAATTATCTCTACATTTTTGTTAAAGCAAGTCAATACTGACTCATAGTGACCCTAAAGGTCAGGGTAGAACTGCCTCTGGGCGTTTCCAAGGCTAACTGTTTACAAGGGTAGAAAGTCTCCTGATTAAAGCTTACATGAGATAAAATTCACAAGCCATGTGGTTTCCTATGTTCAGTCTGTCTTGGAATATTCCTGTGAGAAATAAATGAGTTCAAGTAGGTAAGGGATATCACATATGTACGCAATAAATCAGTACCATGTGTAAATTTTGAAAAGGATATAGAAGTCGGTCAAGATTCTTAGTAGCTGTTGTTAGTCAAGGCACTTCCAATTCACAGTGACCCCGCGCATCACAGAACAAAAGACTTCTCGTCCTGCACCGTCCTCACAACTGTTATCACAACTGAGCCCACTCTTGTCACTCCATCGTCTTCTAAATCCCTGCTCTTCTACCAAGCATGATGTCCTTTTCCAGGGACTGGACTCTTCCTAAGAGCCTGTCCCAACGACACGAGATGAATGGACTCTTTTTATCCTCACTTCTTAAAAAAGCTTCCTGGCTGTGCTTCTTCCAAGACAGATTTGTTTGTTCTTCTGGCAGTCCAAAGCACATTCAAGAGTCTTTGCCAGCACTGTAATCTAAATGCATCGGTCTTCTGCGGTCTTCATTATTCATTGCCCAACTTTCTCATGCATGTGAGTCGATTGAAAATAGTATGATTTCAGTCAGGCTCGTGTTAGTTCTTCATGCATGTGAGTCGATTGAAAATAGTATGATTTCAGTCAGGCTCGTGTCCAAGTGACATCTTTGTTAACACTTTTAAAAAGGTTTCATAAGTAGATTTGCCCAAAGCAATACACAGTTTGATTTCTTGACTGCTGCTTTCACGAGTACTAGTTGTATATCCAAGTAAAATGAAATTCTTAACAAATTCAATTTTTTCCCATTTCTCAAAATGTTGCTTATTAGTCTAGTTGGGAGAAAGTTTACTTCCTTGATCATGAGGCATAATCCATACTGAAGACTGTGTTATTTTATCTGTATTAGTGCTTCAAGTCCTCTTTGTTTTCGGCACTTAGTGTTCAATCACCTGCAGGTAGCAGGTGATTGTGAGTAAGCCTTTTTCCAATCCCGATGCCAAGTTCTTCTCCAGTCCAATTTATCAGATTGTTTGCTCTGCATACAGATTGGATAAGTGTCGTGAGAGGATGTCCAGACACACACCTTTCCTGATTTTAAACCTCACAGGATCCCCTTGTTCCATTCAAACAACCGCCTCTTTGTATAAGTACAGGTTATACACAAGCTCAATCATATGCTCTGGAATTTCAGTTCTTCACAATGAGATCCATAGGTTAGGCCTGAGTCATCAGCAGCATTAAAGTATCACTCATGGCTGTCAAGTCAATTACAACTCATAGCACACCTCTGGGGCAGAGTAAAATTGTTCTTATGTTGAAGCCCGTTGTGTCAGCCACGGTGTCAATCCATCTCGTTGATGGATCTTTTGCTTTTTTTAATTGATCCTCTACTTTACCAAGCATGATATTCTTCCCAAGAGAGTGGTCCTTCTTGATTAAATGTCTGTGGGCCAAAGTCTAGCCATCCTTGCTTTTAAGGAACCTTCTGGGTGTACTTCTTCCAAGAAGAATTTGTTTGTTCTTTGAGCAATTCAACTTATAGTCAACATTCACCAACACCATAATTCAAATTCATCTGTTCATCTCTCCTCCTCATTATTCATTGACCAGCTCCCACATGCTTATGGGAAATTGAAAATGCCATGGCTGAGGTCTTACACACCTGAGTCCCCCTAGTGACATCTTTTTATCTTAACATTTTAAAGAAGTCTTTTGCAGCATGTTTGCCTAACGTAGCATGCCATACGATTTGACCGCTCCTTCCATGAGCGGTGTCCTACACTCCATTTGTGAAATGCCTCCTTCTAAACTTGATAAGTGCTGTTTCCCTTCCCCTCTAGTAGCAGCCACTGTGGATGTCTAACAAGGTTAATACACGAATGCTCTAAGTATTGTCATTTGGGATGTAATTATGTGGGGCTAATCATGCGCATGCTGAGAGCTGGGGGACTTGTTTTAGCAAGAGGGGACATCTTAATGATAGTTTCTGGCAAGGACGATTATGTGTAAACAATGTAGTAACACACTGTGGACGTGGTTTAGGGCAAAGATGAAGATAGAGAGAACCTGCCAATAGAATAGCTAATATGGTTTCCTTTATGTTGTTTAACATAGCACTTCAATCCTTAATGCTAGCATGTTAACCTCATTTAATATAGAAGAAAATTAAATTCAGGGAGGTGAAATGAAATGTCAATGCCGTGCAGCAAAAGATATGCTAAGTGTTGGATAAATGACCTTTCCTGTGAGTCACACTAAAAAGATCATCATGCATTTCTAATTTTTAATGGCAACTCTTTCAAAGATATCAATAAATTCACACTGAAATTTTGGATGTACCTAGAAGTGCATCCCACAAGAAGATGGTTTTCACCTGGACAGCCAGCTGTGTACAGGCCTGGCGACTGCTCTTTGCCATTAGATTTCTAGACCAGCTGAGTTCGTTCTATCAGCAATAACGACAACTATATTATTAGACACTGACCACATGTACTAAACGAATATTACTTTGAAAGTCCCTAGAAGCATCCTTGAAACATTTTTACTTGGCTTTAGCTAAGACTAGTTTTATCCTCCTTTTTCATTATCCAACTTTATCGTCCCAAAAAAGAAAGACAAGAGGAATCAGTATGTTTGTATGTTGGCATTTTCAAAGAATATGCAAGAACCCATGGACTGCCAAATGAATGGGCAAATCAGCTTTAGAAGAAATTCAGCCATAAGGTTCCTTACAGGTGAGAATAGGGAAACATTGACTCTCTTAAGGGAGACATCACATTAAGAAAGAGCAAACACTGGAGAAAGACATCCTCTGACAAAGTGGAAGAGCGGGGAGAGAGGACATCAATGTAATGTATTGACTCAATGGCAACAATGGAGTCAAACATATCAAAGAGCGTGAAGGCAAAGCTTTCTCCTGTTCCACATAGAGAACCCAACCAAACTCACTGCCCATTCACATGTTACTTAGGGAGGATGCTGTAGAGGAGGCCCTACGGCTAGATGTTTGGCATCCCGTCTATCTGGCAAAACTGGAGCCAAAGGACCAGGGTGGGATCTTGAGCTGTCATTCTAATAAAGAGATGAACCATTAGCTGCAGATGCCCCTACCGATGACCAAGACCTTTATTTTACCCACTTCATACAGCTGACCTAGACCAGACCAGACAACATTTTCTCCTGTATTTTACAACTATTTTTTCAAATGTACAGAAAATTTGAAAAAGGCATACGGTAAGCTTCCATATGCCCACCTAAATTCTTCAATTATTACATTTGCCATCTGTGCTCTACCCTTCTTCATCGTAGCCATCAATGTCCTTTACCCATAAATATCTTCATATGCACATCATTAACTAGCACTCTATATTTTATTTTTTATTTAAAGCTACAATTTACACACCAAAAACTGCATAAAGCTTAGTGACATTTGAGGAATTGTCATCCTTAGGAAGATACAGGGCATTTCTATTACCCTGGAAGTTCCCTCATGCTCCTGTCAGTTCATCCTAACGCCCACCATCCCTGAGCTCAAAACTCTGCTCTCTGTCACTGTAGATGAGCTTTGCCACTTCCAGGCTGTCCTACAAACAGAATTGTGCAGCAGATTCCAGGCCGTCCTACAAACAGAATTGTGCAGCAGGTTCCAGGCTGTCCTACAAACAGAATTGTGCAGCAGGTTCCAGGCTGTCCTACAAACAGGATTGTGAAGCAGGTTCAGAGACTTGAGGTGCTGAAGGCCTCCATTAATTCTAACTTTTATTTCTGAATAATGTTCCAGTATAGAAGCAGATCTTAGCTTGTTTATTCCTTCATTTGTTGCTGAGTCTCCTTCCCTTTTGCCCCGATGGTAAAGCTGCGGTGAATTGTCTTGTCAACCTTTTGGGGTGGGGGCATATATTATTAATTTGGGGTAAATGACTAGGAATGGAGCTGGCGCATTCTTAGTGCATGTCTAGTTGAATTAAAAATGGGTGGGGGAGCCAAGCCTGTTCCCAAAGTGCTTGCTTCTTTTGACAATGTATAGTCCCGCTGCCCCCGCAATAATGTTTGTTCCCTATTGTTACGATGCTCGGGGAAATGAGTCTTGTTCATTTTACCCCTGAGTTGGGCATGTGGTAGCGCCACCCATTGTTAAGAGTGGCTGCACCATCCCGTGTGCATCAGATAAGTGTCTGTCTCACAGTGGGCTGTCCTCTCACAGAGCTCACCGCACAGGGCGGGGTCCAGGTGGGCTCGCATCTCAGTGGCTTCTCTCTGCCAAGACCTTTACCGAGCACCCAGGGATGATGACTCAAACGTTTGACATATCACAACGATCATGTGCCAGAGCCAAGTTGGTGAATTCCAAGCTTCGAGATAACTTTAGAAGCAAAGCACTAGATCACAAATGGTGTCCGGGTTTCCAGCAGCATTCAGAACGTCCCTATTATTCGGGAGAAGAAACACTGCTAACACTCAGGTTCTGTCTCTTCTCTCCAGAAACTTTCCGTGAGCTTCACCTCTACGGCAGGATACTTTCACAAAGAAGGTCAGTGAACCGGAGCTGAGGCTCAAGTCCAGGATTTATGGCCCTGCTCCTCCTAAAATGCTCCCCACACATTTCAGAAATGCTTGACCCTCACAGGCAGCTTTCTCACAGGGACATAGGGGTGTGGGACTCCGGCAGCCACCTCCTGTCCTGCCATGACTCCACTGTGATTTCCTACTGGCTTCAGGTACCAGCCCTTCTACCCTGCTTTCCTCGGAGCCTGCTCAGTTCTCTTCTGAAATTCATGTTCCCTCATCGGCTCTCTCTTGTCTCTTCCATATGGACACTAAAAATCTATTTCAAGCTCGCCTGAAAACTGTGAACACAGTGCTAGTGATGTCATGAAGTGAGACATAATGAAGAACGAATGGCAACGGCTTCTGAAGCACTCAGAGCACCGAGGTCCCTTTCCCAGTCTCCGCAGAAGGAGTCCGTCCTGTCTCACTCCCTCCTAATCAAGCTGGCTTCTCCTCAAGCACCAACATTCTAGATAAAGAAAAGACCAAACAGAACGACTTCTTACGTTCACTGTTGAATTTTCTGTTTTAATTACTTTCATTGCAACAACGTGGTTTACTATTGCTCTGGTTGCAAGGGACCCACCAAGCCCACTGCTTGTGAAGCTGAAACGTGCCATGTACTGAATGACAAGCTGGTTTAAACTTCCGGAATAAAATAAACGCCTGCATAAAGACTCGCCCTTTTTTCCATTCAGTTTTAAATGCTTGTTGCAAGTATTTTCTTTTCTTTGGAAATCATGAAGACGCAGTAGCACCATCCTCAACATCACACTTTTCTATATTATCATCCCTGCCTAGAGCGCACTGCTTCGCACCCATTCTGCGAAATAGGATGGTATGCTGCTTGGACGTTGCACAAACACTTGTGTCTGCAGGCGGCCCAGGACTCCGGATCACACTGACCTGGGGGCTGAGGACCCAGCAGCGCCTGCTCTCGGGGCCTCAGCAACCCCTGCTGCTGAGCCCTGCTCCATGGTTGCTGCCTTCTTTCACAAGCCAACTGCTAGTAAGCCCAGCTCACCATGAGAATCTTCCCAGGGAGGGAACGGCCTGGGTCAAAGGGGGCAAGGGGCCCAGAACCAGGACTGGAGTGCTTTCCATCTGTGTCCCGTTGGACCACACGAGACAAACACAGAGACCAGAACTGCTGAATCGTAGGAGCTGAAGGGGAGCCTGGGTTAGGGGCTCAGGCCCACAGACTTGTATGTATTGGACATTACCCGAATGGACATTAAGCAAACACAAATCTATAGGTGTAATTATGACTTCCATTTTACAGATATAAGAGCCGAGACTCGGGAAAAATGAAAACTGTGGCAGCGAGGAGGTGGCAAAGCCTGGATTCAAAATGCCATCATTTTCAAGCCCCCAGACAAGGCGGTCTTAAGCATCATATTGTGGTTTAATGGTGGAATTCCCAACTTCTGTAAAGGAGATGGTGGTTGCTTCCCATCCGAGACACCATGCGGACGACTACCAGTCATCTGCCCATGGAGACCTGCCTGTTGCCATGATGATGAATGGGGTTCCGCAGAGCTTCCAGAACGAGGGAAACTGAAAGGAAAGGGTTCGCGATCTCCTTTCATAAGGCACCCAAGGAAAACACTTGTGGGTCGCAGCAGACCAATGGAGTCTCCCCAGGTCTGGGCCCAGCTCAATGGCATCTAAAAACAATAGGCTTCGCGTGTGCTCACTGGTACCACCGGCATACAAATGAGAGCTTCTCAGCCTGGGAAGCCACCATGGCTGTGCCATTCCCCCAGCCCCATTCCATCCATTCACACCTGGCTCAACGGTTCCAGTCAGCGCAGTGCAGAACTCACCAGCTCCCAGGAGAGTATGAAGGAGACTGGCCAGAGGTCTGCAGAGAAAGAGGTGACTCCAGATCTTAAGTAAATCCAGAGCTATTTTTTAAAAAAATCAAACTTTGTCTGGTAAAGAAACCCTAGGAGTGGAGTTAATAAGCATCATCTGTTAAATAATTTGAATTTGAATGAATCAATCTCTCTCTCTCTCACTCTCTTTTTCTCTCCTGGCTCTCAGCAGTGATACAGAATTTGGTGTAAACACCTGCTTTATTCTGTTACTCAGGATTCTGGGACTCTTTTTTTTTTTTTTTACTAACTAGCTTTAATGGCATTAATTCAGCTTGCCTAAAGAGCCGCCCTACTGCACAGAAACGTTGTGGACTGCGGCAACATTGAGAGCAAAATAAAGAGTGAACATCTATATTTGGTTTAGGTGCTGGCTTTTAGCTACTATCTCTGCTAGCTCTTGATATGCTGACAGGAGTCCAATGCACATTGACTCAGTCTACCCCATACACATTTACTCATTGCACCTTTATTTCAATAAGACCTTGGTACCTATGATGGACGAGCTCATTCAGCCTCCACTCCACCTCCTTCTGATTTACCCGTCTGTACTTGAGAAGCTGGAAACCCGGCACACCGGCAAGCCCTCTTTCTGCCAGAGCTCTAGATATGAATTACATTTCACCAAGTGGATGCGCTCGCATGAGCTGTGGGTACCATCTGGGCTCGGCAGATACCATCTCCTCTTGGCCTCATTTAATCTGTTTTTGCCAGACAAGTTAGCTCATAAAAAGGTAAGCTACGTGTTTAACATTATTCCAATAGTCACACTCCAACCTTTTGTGGGTTGAGAGGAACTGAGGTCATGGACAGAGGCACCAGGTATTTGATTCTGGCTTCCTGAACCCTGTGCTGTGCTATGCAGTGCTACCCAGGGGTGGTTTCAGAGGGTTAGCTCCCCTGGGGGTCCATTCCATTTAAATCCAAAAGCAACTCCGAGAGATAGTTACAAATACTCTTAGGCTCTGAAGGAGTCAACTGATATCCAGAAAAGATAAGTCAATGGCACGGCCTCAGAGAAAATGGTAGAGCATGAAGTTGAAGTCATGGTCGCCTATTCAACGCTTGGACTCGGCCTTTCTAAAGCAGATTTTACTTGCTCTTCCATATCATTTTTACTAAGAGGACCTCTTCTTTCCTCCTAAATAGATCAATTTATATAGAAGCCAACCTCTTGTCCCAACACGTGCCTCCGAGTTGAAGAAGTCTCCCATCTGACTAACTAGAAAGGGACTCAACCCTCAGGGCTACCGCTTCCTGAGAGCTGTTGTAAACCTGCCCAAGAACTTCTAAACTGAAGCATTCAGGTGCAAGCAGGGAGGCCTCCTCCTCACTGGTGGAGCAGACAAGCACTTACCAGGCGCTCGGTTCACAGCGAGGTTTCGGAAATGGCTGCCTTTGATGATTTCCACGGATAATCGCCCCGTTGTAGCATTGTAAGACAGCCCCACCAATAGCTCCGGTGCCCCTCCATAGGCCAAGGACCGCGTAGAGGAAGCACTGTCACTGTGCGCGGCTGCAGATGCGCTGAGCTGAGCCTCCCCACTCTGGAGGGAAGAACATCAAAGACTCCATTGGCCCACACTGCACTCCGCTCTCTTTGACAGCCAGTCGGTAGTATGTTTGGTGAAATTGTCACCCAATCTCAACAGCTGCCAAAGATTACTCAGGGCGCACTCGGTGTGAATTATAATGGGCCCGGGGAACACAGTCATGGATGAGATCCTCTGCATTATTGGCTGACATATTTGTTTCAAGAGCCGTTTCCCCTTCAGCATTTCCTCTCTGAAGGCAAAAACGGACAAAGACGTGATTCCCAGTGTAACTCAGACCCTCTAAGATACATGGAGAGCTAATAGTACAGTTAATAAAGATGGACACTCCCTCCTGTGCAGTGTGTGCTGGGAGGTGTCCATGGTTATTCACTCTGGGCGCGAGTTTTATTTCTGTTCTCTGTGGCGTCTCAGTGGATATGTAGCCGTACAGGAGGCAGTTTGTCTGGCTACTACAGGACACTTGCAGCGAGTTCTTTTGCTTGAGGTTGTGAGGTGTGTGCCAGATGCTAAACTTTGCTTCCTAAGGAAATGAATCAAACGGAAAATGACTCCTTGACAACTGTTTGGGAGAGAAACTGACACAGGGATCCCAATAGCTACAAGGTGGGCTCAGGGAGTGAGTCCCCAGCTTCTGGTCATGAAGACCCACCCACCGTATGCTCCAGGCACAGCAGGAAGAGAAGAGAAAAGACCACCAGGAGCTGAAGCGAAGTTGAGACCTGGAGGGAAGCAACTCTGCTGAGATTGGCCAGCCAGCCTCCCTGACCACCATCTTCTCCACCAGAAACGAGTGCACTGCCTTTTGCTTAGACCTTTCTTACCTCATATCATTTCCTAGAGCTCCTTATAAGAAACCCCGATAAGTAAAAGTGTATGGGGGTGGTGGTGGTGGTGATAAAACACCAATTAAAAAGAAAAGCAAATGTACTGTTATCGAGTCGATGCTGACTCAGTGATGCTATAGGACACGATAGAACTTCCCCTGGGAGTTTGAGACTGTCACTCTTTATGAAAATAGAAAGCACCATCTAAAGAGATGTCAAAAAAAAAAACAACCCTTACATTTGTAGGAAACTATCCCATGTACCAAACCACCGGCATCTTCGCAGAGCCCTGGGCTTTCATGGAACACTCTGTAAACCACGGGGCTAGGTGGTTTGGGCGGTCTCTAGAGCCTTGCTGTGTAAGGGGTAAGAGTCCAACGTTGAAATATTTGCTACTTTCGGGTAAGGGTCACGTCCTGAGTGTTCTTTCTCCTGGTGTAAATCACTCAGGCCTTAGTGCATAGCCCAATGCCTGGCATACCATCCAACCCAGCAAATCACTGGTGAATGGGAGAACGCTTGCATGCAAAGTTACTGGCATGTTTTCCCAAGTAAACTCTGCCCTCAGGATCCTGGGCATGGTCATACCTAATGTGTGTTTCCTCATACGGGATTCCTACTGACCTCTGTGGCTTCCGTTTACCAGGATTTCAGATCAACAATAAGCACAGTTTAGAGAAGGGAAGGCTCTGAGCAGAGGGGAGGCATGATCTGACTTATGTTAGGAAGGTTCCTTCTGGCCTCTCAATTAGGTTCTGGATATCTTTTTAAGAGAACGCCAATAGAATTTCAAGTAGAAAAGAGAGAAGTAACTTCTAAGATTTCTGACCTGCACAACTAGAAGAATCAAATTTCTCATCACCGGGGATGAGATGAGGAAGGCTGCAGGCAGATCTCTTATTGTTGTTGGACCCTAACCGGTCAATTTCAACTTATAGGGCAAAAATAGAGGGGAAATCAACTTAGAGTGCAGCGAAGTATAACCGCGCAGTGGTGCTTTGGGCTGTCATCTGTACCGACGTCTATCTTGCCGTGGAGCCACGGGATGGCTTCTAACTCATAGACTTTTTAGTTGGCAGCCAAGTGGCTAACCATTGTGCCACACCCAAAATCTGGATTTCAAAGCTGGGCCCGCTCCTTGTGGGATACCTGTGGCACTATGGGTTAAGCATTGGGTTGCTAACAGACAGTCTGGGGATTTAACTCCACCAGCTAATCTCTGGGACAAAAAGTAGTCTCCCCCATACAGATTCATGGCCTCAGAAACCCTAAGGACGAGTTCCACTGAATCCTACAGGGGAACTCTGATTCAGAATTAACCCTGTGGTGCTGGGTTTTGGTGGGATTTATTATAAATTCAAGTAAATGAATCCCCTCTGATTTAGACTCAATAAGACCCTTCCCAGCCATAATCACTTATGGGAAATATTATAACTCTGAATTTTACTTGCCTGTCACTACTGTCCCATTTTGAAGGGCACTGTCTACTAACAAACAGGAATAAGGTGAGATGAGGGGTGACTAGGACCACATTCTTTGTTTTATAGTTATCTTGATTATGGTTACGTGTGTTGGATGTAAGGAATTATATGCTATAGCTGAGAGGAGAAACAAACTTGTTTCTGGAGTGGTCTGAGCAAAAAAAAAAAAAAAAGAACCCTGGCTGATTAAGATTAATAGGTGGTCAGTGCCTACTGGAAGCATTCTGCCAGAAGCCCAGGTCATATATGTATAAATAAAATACAGTCTAGGGGCAGAGAATAGATTCTTATATTTGGGTGAAAGTTGATTGCACCATGTAATCCCCACCAAACAATCTGCCCCTGAATGAGCCTGGTTAGAAGGTAGGGGAAGATACTGATAGGATTCACCTGCGAGTAATTCACCTGCGTGTGAACAGGATTCACTGACAGGCCATCCTCATGTATAAAGGGAGCCCTCTGAGAAGTAGTGGGTGTGAGTTCATCACCAGAAAGAGCCAGGAATGGAGTGCATCCCCTGGCCCCAGCAACTGGCTTACCCCTGCCTGGCCTCTAGATTTGGGACCACATAGTACCCACAACCACTCAGGACATTTCCTGAGATGCTGTGAATTCTGGGGAACACTGCAGCAATCCCTAGAACTTAAAAATGTGAGAGACTATTCCCAATGGAAGATTGGGGAGTTGGGGGCGGGGGTTTGGGGAAGGGAATGGTGCAGACTACCATCTTGGACTTTGGAGACATCTTCAGTCTCCAAGTCCTCGGGTCTAGTTTGTTATTCATTCTTACAAAAGAAAGGATTGCACACCTTGCTCACCTCACTGCAGTCTCTGTGGCAACTGTGCCTGTCCTCAAGCGTGATGCCCTGCTTGCCAGTTCCAGATGCCCCCCACCCCCACCCCACCGCCCCCTGGACTTCCTCTTCCCTCTGTCTGTAATGCTTGTTCCCAGTGCAGGACCACGCTTGTCTCCTGACTGCCTCCTCGGTCACCTTCCCTCTTTGCCCACCTTGTTTATTGATTTGTTCCTCCTCCTCCTCCTCCTCCTCCTCCTCCTCCTCCTCCTCCCCCACTAGATCTTAAGCTCCATGAGAGCACGGCCATCCGTACCTTGTTCCTTCCTTGCCTCCATTTGCCTTAACAGTACCCAGTATACAGCAGGGGTACATTCATCCTTGTGTTTGGATGAATGAATGATTGGTCAATATAGTTACCTGACCTTTTATTCTTCTGTGCATGATTCCTTTTAAAAAGATACCCTCACACTAGATGCAATAATGCACATCAATAGTGACTTTCCCATCTCATAGACATATAAACTACAAGATCTTTCCTCCGAACCTTGGGGGAAGCAGAGAGACGCCCACTTGGGAGGAGCCCGTGTAAATGGCAGGTGGGTAGACGTGGCTATGGCTCAGGGCTGCTGTTGCAGTCTGCTCAGGTGACCTGGCACAGGCCTCTATGCGAAAGTCTCGCTTCTGAGATATAGCATAACATTGATGGGGGAGGGGGCAGAAAACATGCCCATCCTCAATCAGAAAGCCAAGCCACCTCTCCTGGTTTGCCCAAGCCCTCCACCACACTCCTGCTGTCATTTCCTAAAATGGACAGAAAATACATTCCTGGGATTATTGGGAAGACGGGCATGAAAACCTCATGGTGCCATGAAGTGCAAGTCATGGCTTCTAAGGATGAGGAGAGCCAAATGGAACATTAAATTAAGGTGTCTGAATTCACCGTCTGAGTGCACTGAATCACAGGCTGACAAGCCCAGGTCATCCCACCCCGTTTCAGTAGCAGCACCATTTAACATACTCACATTGATATTACTTCGTGGCTCTAGGACCAGGGTCACTTTCCTTTCCCCTTCGGGGTGCAAGTGGCTAAGATGGAAGAGCTTCTCGGCCATCATTCTTTCACAGGTGCCCCTGCGGGCAGCGTACAGGCGGAAGCGGACGGCGCAGGCCGCCACATCGCGGGGCTCCAGTTTGGAGAAGGTGACCTTCTCCTTGAAGACGGGGTTGGGCCCTCTCTGCGTGTTCGTCCGGCCCCTCTGCTTCTTACTGGGCAGTAGCACGATGTGAACTTGCCAGGAGTTAACCCCGCTTCGGTCCTTGTCCGGGAGGCCCTGTGCTCTCACAATGGTCACTGTGAGTTTCTGGCTGGAAGCTCTATATTCGAAGATGACGTCAAGGTCACCGCACTTTGAGATGGGATGCAGGGACACAGGTGGCCCCTGCAAGTGGGCTTCCTCCGGTTCCTGTTGCAGGCAGAGGAAAAAGATTGGGATGGTCAATGGCAATGCCCAATTCTCCTTCACTGAGATGATGCTCCACTGGGCTTGGTGGAGGCCCACGGTCTGACGGCTGGGGCCTGCCCCTGGCAAGGGAAGAGACTGTGGCATGAGCTGCCTTTCTGTTAGACTGTGAAAACTTTGAGGACACATGGACTTGTACACGGTGACTGGGACATGTCTGCTTCTAAGATGAACGAAGCTTTTATATGTTACAAATTGTTTAAGTATGCACCGTCTCTCCAAAAGCACAATTGCCCACTATCTTGAAACCCAACAGAGATTCTAAGCCTGAAATTAAGTCAATCCTGCAATTACAAAGAGCTACTGCCGATGGGGAGGAGTTCTGGTGGCACAATGGTTAAGCACTTGGCTGCCAAGCAGAGCATAATGGTTTCCGCCTAACTGGTGTGAGGGAGAGAGATGTGGCCGTCTGCTTCCATAGGCTCGATGGCCTTGGAAAGCCTATGGGGCAGTTCTAGTCTGTCCTCTAGGGCCATCATGAGATGGAATCAACAGGAAGGCAATGGGTTTGATCGATCGCCAGTGGGTGACTTTTCCTTGAGTCTCCCAGAGAAATGGCCAAGCCTGGGCCTGTGCTCTATAAGCCAGTAACTCTTGCAGGTAAGGGTCCTCATGGGAAACCTGAGTGGATGGCCCTGCAGTCTACTTTCCATCTACATGGGAGAAAGAGCTGAGGACTGGGCTTCTGAAACTGCAGTGTGCATCTGTATCGTCAGGACATGCTGACTCGGCAGGACTGAGGTGGGGCTTGAGGTTCTGCTTGGCTCAAGAGCTTCACAGGAATGCCACTTCCGCTACTCCTCAGACCACCTTCTGTGGAGAAAGGCATTAGGAGAGCGTCCCAATCAGCTGAAGATCCATGTGTGCAGCCAAGGATGGAAAGGCTGACTGCTCAGCGCTGCAGTAGCCCCAGCAATGCCATGAAGGAAGGAGCTGGTGATGTGCTTGCATAAAGCTGAAAGCCAGGAGCACTCTGTGGGGCTCACTTCTTCTCCCAGGCACACGGATTGCCGTGAGTCAGAAGCTGGTTAGCAGCAGAGAGGTTGGTTTGTCAGTCTGCCCCGGCAGCCAGTTAGCAAACAATCATGCTAAACTTGAAGCCAGTGTCTCTGACAGGTGCTGATCCTACTCAAAGAGCCCCATTTCTTTGGACTCTGACAGAAAAACAAACGCTAATGTGCCAGCGTGGTTGCTGCATTGTTGCAGAGATTTGGTAGATATGAAAACACCTGGCTTAGAGCAGGCTTCCTAAAAAGATCTATTCCCATTGCTGGATTTTTGCTACTGATTTCAAACCCAGAGTAATTCACCTACAGCCACTCAAATCTGATCACCTTCAGTGAGAAGACTGGACTTGATGCATTGATGGTAATGAACTGCTCTATCCACAAATTAATAATATTGACATAATATTCTTTCCCTCTATAACGGTATGACTCTCACCTCTAGTGACACTTTGGAGAGATTCTCACTATGTGGATGTTTTGGTTTTATTTTGGTTTTAATGTAATTAAATAAACTTATAATGTAGTCTTCTGTGTTTCACAAATTATAAGATCAAAAATAGGTATTCATTGGTGATACTTCCCCTAGAGTTCCAGGGAAAACACAATTCGCTAGAAGCAAACATCCTTGGGAATCCTAGCCTTGCCACCATGAGCCCTGTGACACCGGGCAAGTTATTTCATCCTTTCTGAATTCAGCTTTCCTCCACAGTAAAATGGGCATACCACTCAGTCATTCACCACCAAATTGAAGCTGACCTATGGTGGGATAGCCCAGGTGTTTCAAAGAAGAACTGCACTTTATCATGCTTTCAGTAGCCGTGATCTTTGGGAAAGAGATCACCAGGCCTTTCTTCCAAGGAGCCTCTGGGTGGATTATTAGCCTTTTGGTTGGTAGCCAAATTGCTTAACCATTTGTGCCACTTAGGGACTCATAAAACTAGGGGTGGATGGCTACTTTATTGATTGGCTGTGAGAATTAAAGGAATTTTCCTAGAGTGAACACCTAACGAATGCCCTTCTTTTGCAAGTCAAATAAATCTCCCAAGCAAATTTGGGCTTCTTGTGAAACAAGGGAAGTTTCTTATATGCTTCCTCTGAGCATGCATTCATGTGTGAGTGTGTCTATTCAGAGGCTTAGCTTCAAGTGATAAAAGTGGTTGCTATAGTGATGTTTTGAGTACAACTGACTAGTGTATTTAATATTAGAAGCAAATCTCCAAGGAGTTAGACTTTTCAACTCAAATATCAAGTCACAGCCTTCTGTTAAATTCTCATCTCTTTTAGACTGCTCCTAACTGTCTGTATATTGCTTGCTTGACCGTGAGTAGTAGCAGCTATCTTCTAAGAGTAACTCTTCCGTATTCCAGGTACCTTATCAGCTCCTTTACAGACTATTGAGGCCAACTCCTATGTACCTCTATACTCGAGTATAAGCCGACCCAAATATCAGCCAAGGCACCTAATTTTACCATAAAACAGCATTAAAAATGTGCTGAACATCACCGCATGTGAAGAACTGGAGGAAATCATGCTAATCAAAGTAAGCCAAGCACAAAAGGACAAGTACAACATTAGTCCGCTGAGTTAAGCTTTAAAAAACTGCAAAGGGGACATAGAGGAAACGCTACTGCATACAAACATTCCTGAGGTGAGGTCCAGGTAGTATGGCAGGGGCCAGACCGAATCTAGGAATACATAGGGTAGCCAACTAAAAAGGAAGAGTGAAGGGGGGAGGGGCGGGAAGAAATGGGTAGCAGGGGAACAGGGCACTAACCCACCCAAGGGTAGGGTATTGTTTATATCTCCACAGGGAAAGAGGGACCAGACTTCAACCCAGTGCTCCAAGATGTGAATGCAACATACCAGCATGAAGCAGAGAACCAAGGGGCTGGCCCCATCCCAACTACATGGACAGTCAGCCTTCCCCCCAGAAGAATTTACTTCAGAGGACAGCACTGAAGCTACAGTTCAGGGAGAGGGACAGGTCTGAATGGAGCACACAGGAGCAAATGAAGAGGGAGGAAGAGAGAGTGGAGCACATCAAGCCTTGACGACAATATCCCTGCTCAGAGCAGCTAATGCACAGAGAGGACTATAGGACCGCCCCACTAGAAGATACAACACCCCTCACTGACCCATAGCCCTACAGAGAACAAGACTGAAAACACCGTGTGGGAATTGCGCCCAATCTGACCCCACCACAACAAGGCAAAACACTAAGGGTGTGTAACAAAACAGCAAGGGGAGCAGAGCAAGGAAGTCCCAAGGGAATGCCAAAAATAGACTTTGGGGCCAGGGCATGGCACCCCATCAGACTCGACCGGAAAATACACCTAAGGGTCAACAAACAGACCTTGAAATATTTACAGGCTTTTCTCTTTTTTTTTTCAGTCATTGGTTTGTTGTTGTTGCTGTTGTTGTTATTGTTGTTTTGTTTTCTTTTGCTGCTTTGTTTTGTGCTGTCTTTTTTGTGCACATTATCTCTACAGGTCTATCTAGACAAGGCAGGCGGGATAAACAATCTGGAGGAGAAAACAACAGGACCAATGGTTCTGGGGGATATGGGAGAGGGGAGGCAAGGAAAAGGAAGTGGGTGTTAACAAACCCAGGGACCAGGGAGCAACAAGTGATCCAAATTGGTGGTGAGGAGGATGTAGGAGGCCTGGTAGGGCTTGATCAAGGGCAATGTAACCAAGAGGAATTACTGAAACCCAAATGAAGACTGAGCATGATAGTGGGACAAGAGGAATGTCAAAGGAAATAGAAGAAAGAACTAGGAGGCAAAGTGCATTTATAAAGGTCTAAATACAGGCATTTACATATGTATATAGATTTATATATGATGATGGGAAATAGATCTATGTGCATGCTTTTATAGGTTTAATATTAAAGTAGCAGACAGACATTGAGCATTCATTCAAGTACTCCCTCAATGCAAGAACACTTTATTTTATTAAACTGGTATTCCATGATGCTCACCTTCCCGATACAATCACTGAAGACAAAGCAGGTGCATAAGCAAATGTGGTGAAGGAAGCTGATGGTGCCTGGCTATCAAAAGAAAAAGCATCTGGGGTCCTAAAGGCTTGAAGATAAACAAGCGGCCATCTAGCTGAGAAACAAGAAAGTCCACATGGAAGAAGCACATCAGCCTGTGTGATCACAAGGTGTCGATGTCATCAGATATCAGGCATCCAAGAACAAAAAATTATATCATTGTGAATGAGGGGGAGTGCAGACTGGAGACCCAATGCCCATCTGTAGGCAACTGGACATCTCCTTACAGAAGTCGTATCGGGGAGGAGACGAGCCAGTCGGGGTGCAGTGTAGCAATGATGAAACATACACTTTCCTCTAGTTCTTTAATACTTCCTCCCCACCATCATAATCCCAATTCTACCTTACAAATCTGATTAGACCAGAGCATGTACACTGGTACAGATCAGAGCTGTAAACACAGGGAATCCAGGACAGATGAATCCCTCAGGGCCTGTGGTGAGAGTGGCGATACCAGGAGGGTGGAGAGAAGGTGGGGTAGAAAGAGGGTACTGATCACAGGATCTACATACAACTCCCTCTCTTGGGGATGGACAACGGAAAAGTGGCTGAAGGAAGACGTCAGACAATGTTAAACATGACAGAATAATAATAATTTATAAATTATCAAGGGTGAAGGAGGGCGGGAGAGTGGGGGAGGGAGGGGAAAATGAGTTGCTGATACGAAGGATTCAAGTAGAAAGCAAATGTTTTGAGAATGATGATGGCAACAAATAGACAAATATGCTTGCCACAATGGATGGATGGGTGGATTTTGATAAGAGTTGTACAAGCCCCTAACAAATCTTTTTTAATGTGCTGAAAAACTAGGCTTATACAGGAGTATATATGGTAATTTAGGTGTGTGGGGTCTCATCTCTTATTCCAACTTCCCCTACAGGCACAAGCCATTTAGATTTCCCAGTGGATTTTCTCTGAGAGACCAGGCATCTCTTGGTTTCTAACATGGGCCTCTCTGCTGATGCCATGACTTGCACATCTGCAGAGCCCCACTTGGCACCCTGTGCAGGCAGAACCCAGAGCACAGGGATGTTAACACGCTGTGGAGGAAACCTTTCTTTCCTTGGACAGATATCCTGAGATACAGTTTACAAAGTGTCTTGGAGTATGGTCCCACAGATGTGGTGGCCTCCTTAAGGACAACTCTCATGTTGCTTCCCTCTTTTTCCTTTCTCTGCCTCACTCCTTCGCCCTGGAATTGCACTGCCTAATGAAGTAGAGCAGTTGCCTTTGTCTTTCAAAAACCCAAACCAAACTCACCCCCCTCAGGTTGATTTTGACTCATCTTTCTCCCAGGGATCTCTTTCAATAAAGACATAAACCCAATAAAGTAGATAGTTGAGTTATCTTAATAGCTTTACGATCTATTTTATGGCGGAGTAAATGAGAGCTGAGCAGTCACAGACTGACTCCAGAGCCTGTGCGCTGAATCAATAGTCAATACTCCGAGTCCCAAGTCTCATGCTGGACCATCACATCACCCTTCTTTGACAACTCTGTCACCACACCTGTCATCCATATTGAGTGAGTTGGGTGAGGAGCGACTAAGGTGGGGGAAAAGGTCTGGATTCCCATGCTTCTGTGAATACCCATCCTTTTAGGCCCTTGCTCTTAATATTAGTTAATGGTTCCCAGCTTTGTCATCCCCTTCAATGTCAAGGTAAAAATAATCTGGTGACTTAGCAACTCTTATCTATCAGGTCATCTCTGCAGCTAGATGTGCACTCTGCCTGCAGGCATCTGGAGAAGTCATCCATCAGGAAGCCTGTGCAAGAACAGCTTTGAATAAGACGGGGCTCTACGCAGCATTCCAGCTCTGAAGGGGGGTCGATTCAAGCTGTGGTTCATGAAAACTGGGTTTTGTAGCCCCTTCCAGGGTTGATTGGAGACAAAGCTTTGTGAGGCTGGGTATTTTTTGCAACAATTCATTATCTCAACACACTTTACCTATCACCAGGCAACTGAAAGCGGTCCTCATGTGGGTACTGCTAATACTGCTCCTAATCCACCTGACCTTCCTGCAAGGTAGAAATCTCTCCATTTTTATCCCCATTCGGCAGATTTTAATTAACTTCCCAAGGCCAACCAGTTACTCAGTGGAAAGCAGGGATGAAAAGTGGGACACCTGCCTCCCTGTGCACTCAAAGTCACCCTCCACCCTCCTCTCATCTTCCTTGCCAAGCCTTAGGTCTGCAGGAAAAAGTCAATGGTCTTTTACCAGCAGCAAAGAACAGGGCTGGAAAATCCATCAGGCTAACAGATCGTCACTCAGCATGAGCTGAGCCGTTTCCTGATGAGGCCAATAAGCGATTCCTTTAGCTCCCACATCCTGTGTTTTCTTTAAGATGGGGAAACTTGCATCAAATTGTCAAAACCCATGTAGCTTTAAAGATTTTCTGTCAAAGTGAAAGCCTTTCGGTTTTAGTAAGATAGTGTTGATGTCATCTGAGTGGCCCAAAGTAAACAGACCCACACTATATTCCAGATGCCAGATCCACGGGGTTCTTCATACGTGCAGCTAAGAGGCAAATAAATCAATTCTTAAACGGTGGGCTGAGCCTGCCAAGCAGGCAGTTACAGGAACTGCCTCCCAGTTGCATTTGAGGTTCTACTGTCAGAGCACCAAATTACAGTTTTTGTCTCAAAATAGAGAGGAGGTTGAATGGAGCATGCAGAGATGTCTGGATATTTTAGGAGCCTGGGAACATTTAGTGCCCACAGGGCCAAGTCTTCTTTTAAAGCTCCATGAGGCAGACAAATAGGAGGTTACCTGGAGAAGTCCAATGGCACAATTATCCAGGGATAGGGCATCAGTGGGCAGGTAAACAGCTTTGTTTTGGTTTGGTTTTTTGTTGTTTTTCTTTTGTGGTGAGCCAGCTAAAAATAATATTTTCAAAGCCATTATGGGGGCTTTGGTCTGACTCTTAGCAGTGCACTAACAAGAAAGAAGAATTGTTTTACAAAATGCATCCAGTTAATGGTTGTGGTGCTTGTATATGAAGTGATCCTTGTAAAAAGCCACAGTCCGTGCACCTGAGTGATGGCCACCTTCAGTCCCCCTGATCAAATACACCAACATGCAGGCAGACATCCACACACGCGTGCTGCTGTATACAATCTCCATCATGCCCCAGCTGTGATGACCAGCTTTGA